>NW_022436969.1:16359023-16586475 GCF_009761245.1 Sapajus apella | reverse complement strand
TTCTTTCTTTCTTTCTTTCTTTCTTTCTTTCTTTCTTTCTTTCTTTCTTTTCTTTCTTTCTTTCTTCTTTCTTCCTCTTTCTTTTCTTTCTCTTTCTTGACAGAGTCTTGCTCTGTCGTCCAGGCTGGAGGGCAGTGACACAATCTCAGCTGACTGCAACCTCCACCTCCAGAGTCCAAGCAATTCTTCTGCCTCAGCCTCCCAAGTAGCTGGAATTACAGGTGCCAACCACTGTGCCCAGCTAATTTTTGTATTTTTAGTAGAGATGGGGTTTCACCATGTTGGCCCAGCTGCTCTTGAACTCCTGACCTCAGGTAGTCCACCTGCCTCAGCCTCCCAAAGTACTGGGATTACAGGCATGAACCACTGTGCCTGGCCCATATTTTTTCTTATAATAAACTTTTTATTGAAAGAAAATGGAAAAATAGAGGCAGAATACATTTATAGAGATCTGATATCTGATTTCTTTCAAGTTTGTCCTGTTTTTTCCTTGTCTGGTTCTTGTAGGTCCTGACTTACGTCAGGCTGGGATGAACAATGTGAATCAAACTGAAAGAAATAACTCTAATGGAATTGCGAGTGATTGTATTATTTTCTACAAACTCACCTGGAAATGAAATAAATCATTTAACAATTATGAAGATGCCCCAAATATTATAACATTACAAAGGATATTAATGATTTCACAAATAATAACAACTTCATTTATACATCTACCCACTTTATATTAGTAGTTGATGTTAAAGTAGTGGTTCTAGTAATATGACTGTGGTAGCGACACTTTCATGTTACAACTATGAAATCACACGGGAAGACTGCCACGGCCACGGCTGTATTCACCAGCACCTGGCACAGCACCAGGAAGGGCGTATTATGTGCTCAACAAATATTTGTTGAATGAATAAATGTCATGTTTTAGGTAATTTGATGTAATTTCATACATATCTTCTCTGAATCCCCAGAACGCTAACACTTGGGAGGCTGAGAAGATTATTCACTCCGTTTTATAAATTAAAAAGAAGACTCCGAAAGGTAAAATGACAGATAGAAACTCAGAGATGTAAAGGTCATGGTCTTAAAATTTGGCAGCGCTTCTGATTTTCACAACTTACTTAATCTACAGAGACACAATCTGCTCTGAAATGTTTACAGTCTGTGTGTGAGCTTTCTTCCAAATGTGGCTTTCTTCTCTTTGAAGTTCATATTTGGTGCTAGGTGCAGATGGCTGCCAACATATGCTCTGACCAAAACACATGGGTCAGAGGTCCCTTGTAGAAGCATTCAAGAAAGGAAAGAAATAACAGAATTTTTCCTGTGGGCTTAGTAAGAGCTGAAATCTTCTGCCTAGTATCATCTTGTTTTTATTTAAAATATATATTTTGAAAACTTCTAGTAAAATAGATTGTTCTAAGAGTACTGGCATTCCTCTGCTGTCATGACTACATTGAACCTGTGATCTTATCAAGAGAGGATTGTTTCCATTTGCTTAAGGAGTATGTGTAACTTTATTGTTAGACAAATCTGCAGCCTAAAGAACTACCAGGCTGTGAACAGACACCCCCGTAATTTCATTACTGCAGATAAAATACAGGTAACTTCCCAAATGAATACACCAATAGTTATTGACTTATGGGCAATGACACAAGAGTCAAGGAACTGAGTAAAATCTGTGAGATAATGAAATCCAAGAGGCATAGAATCAAACATTACTGAGTTAAGAAAACAATACCTGCAATTTTAAACCATAGAGCTGTATCTGAATAGGCATAGGATATAAAACAGTTGGTTGCACCTTCACAGATGATATGGAAGACAATGAAGAACACAAACAGACACTCAAGTAGAAAGTGAGAAAATTATTGATGCAGCTTAACTTAACATGTTCTTGTTTATTCTTCCTAAAAGCACTTGATTTCTCTGAGTGCTGGTAAAAATAAATTATAGTAGCAAGTAAAACACTATTCCAGTCCAGTGGAAAATTATACTTAAGTGTAAAGAATGATTTACTTGGAACTTGTACCCAAGAATTCTCTTTTCTTCTATCTCTCTTTTTTTTTTTTTTATTTTAGGTTCACAGGTACCAGTTTTTTATATAGGTAAACTTGTGTCCTGGGTGTCTGTTGTACTGATTATTTCCTCACCCAGGTACTAAGCTTAGTACCCAATAGCTACTTTTTCTACCCCTCTCCCTCCTCCTACCCTTTACCCTCTGATAGGCCTCAGTGCCTGCTGTTCCCCTCTTTGAGTCCATGTGTTCTCGTCAGTTAGCACTCACAAGTAAGAGAATATAGTATTTAGTTTTCTGTTCCTGCATTAGTTTGCTAAGGATAATGACCCAGCTCCATCCATGTTCCTGCAAAAGACATGATCTTGTTCTTTTTTATGACTGCATAATATTCCATGTTTTACATGTACCACATTTTCTTTATACAGTCTACATCTCTTTAATAACTTTTATATAACTTTAAATAAACACATGACTTTAAATAAAGTTGTATGAAATCTTTAATAAGATGTTTTATTAAAGTCATTTTGATTGCTTGGAATTTTAATTTTGTAAATTTTTTAGTTTGGCTTAAAGATGCATTTCCGGTGGGTGGATCACGAGGTCAAGAGATCGAGACCATCCTGGTCAACATGGTGAAACCCTGTCTCTACTAAAAATACAAAAAATTAGCTGGGCATGGTGGTGCGTGCCTGTGATCCCAGCTACTCAGGAGGCTGAGGCAGGAGAATTGCTTGAACCCAGGAGGCGGAGGTTGCGGTGAGCCGAGATCGCGCCATTGCACTCCAGCCTGGGTAACAAGAGCAAAACCCCATCTCAAAAAAAAAAAAAAAAAAGATGCATTTCCAAAATGGAGACCTGGAGCTGGGATTCTGCTAAGCAGGCCAGTCAACATTCTGCTCTTGCTCATGCTTGTGGGCCTGACTTCAGAATGATTGCAAGATCTCAAAATCTCAGCATGCTGAGATTTCTGCATAGTTAGAAGAATGAGAAGCAGTTACAATTTAGAAACTGCAGTAAATATCATGCATTTAAATCTGAAATACTGGGGAAACTTCTTTTTGGAACTAAGAACTGATCCTGTTGGATAGGAAAAAAATTAAGAGCATTATCTCCCACTTCAATTCATGTGAAGCTCGGGAAAATCTTATCCAATTTTGTTCAAATTATGCTCTCACTCCATGTGAATGATATATGCTATTTGGGGAAATGAGGGAGTCGATCAGCTCTAAGTTAATAGTCTATGCAGAGGTGCACTTATTGTGTGTGTTTGGACATGTGTGTGTATGTATGTGTGAGTGTGTATGTGAGTTTTATAAAAGAGATGGCTCATTTTTTGCAAAAGATGGTAGTTACTATTGTATGTAGTTTAGGGTATATGAAGAGCTTCATGGTCACGTTTAGTAGGAGTAACCATAGATGGTAATTAATTTGTGGCACAGTTACCGTTTTGGTTAATTTAGCCCTTCCCTATTCACAATAGGTGGTGGGGGCTCCACGTTAACAGCCCTTTGAATTGCTGTTTCATGTTTTTTGGTACTGAAGTTGAAAAGCCCTTTTAAATCACTATGGCATGTCAAGCCAAGTATTTTATTCAGTTTTAGTTTCTAATTAAAGTTGAAAAGGGCTTATCAGTCAGTCACTGAAAAGTAAGAAATACATTGAAAAAATCCACTTTTATTCTGAAATTTCATCCCTGAAAATGATAATAATTTTTCCTTAGAAAGAAACAGGAGGGCTGGGCATGGTGGATCATGCCTGTAATCCAAGCACTTTGGGAAGTGGAGGCCGGCAGATCACTTGAGGCCAGGAGTTCGAGACCAGCCTGGTCAACATGGTGAAGCCCCGTCTCTACTACAAATACAAAAATTAGCTAGGTGTGCCTCATTTCCCAGCCACTTGGTTCAAGTCAGAGTGTGGCACTGGGTGGCTCTTGATGTAATCAAGACCTTCCCCCTCCTGCCTTAGAGAGACCCTGTGCCCTAGGCTCTCAGATGTTTCATCCCCCCCGGATCCTGTCTTCCCTTCTATTCTCTCAGGTCTTGTGTGCTCTAAAACAATGGGGAGGTTGATGCCCTACCAATCCAGAGCCCCAGCTAAACCACTGGCACCTTGATTGAACCTCTAGAAAAACATTCAGGGACATTAAAGAATGCCTTTTTCTGTGGCAAGACTTCCCACAGTGGTTAGTCATAGGAAGCAAGGAAGCACTATAAAGCAAAACCTTTTTAATGTATTTATTCATGTATTCACTTATTCATAGTCATTTATTTCTTCCTTTAAGTCAACAAACATTTTCCCAATGTATTAGTTCCCTGTTGTTACTGTAACAAATTACCAGAGACACAGCAGTTTTAAACAATACAAAACTAATTTTCTTATGCTCTGGAGGTCAGAAGTTCAAATTTAGATTAACTGGGCTAAGGTGAAAGTGTCCACAGGGCAGTTTCCTTCTGGAAGCTCTGAAGGAAGAATCTATTTCCTTGCCTTTTTCTGTTTCCAGTGGCCCTCTCCATTCCTTGGCTTGTGGCCACTTCCTCCAGCTTCAAAGCACGTGATTTCATTCTCTGCTCCCATCATCACATTACCTTCTCCTCTCATCCCAGTTCCTCCTGGCTCCCTCTTATAAGGACTCTTTGATTATATCTGATCCATTCCGATGATTTAGGATAATCTCATGTCAAGACCCTCAATTTAGCCACACCTGCAAAAACCCTGCTGCCATGTAAGGCAATACTCACAGAGGATTAAGAGATGGACATATTTGGGGGCCATTATTCAGCTCACTGCAAGCATGGCCATGGTACTTGCAATACAAAACCCATCAGATTAAAGTCTGTCCCAACAGTCTATGATTTAGGAGGATGAGATACATGTATCAGTAGCAGAGTAAAACGATATGCCACAAGATCAACTCAGATGGAAAGCCACGGGTGTTCAGAAGAGGGAGAAACTGCTTCTGTGTCTGGGCAAATGGTAGCCTTACACCTGAAGTAGTATCTGAGGCTTCAAGAAAAATAATGTAGTTGCAAGGACCACAAAATCCAAGAAGAGGGCAAACAGATAATTGTTAGGAAGGGTAGAACACATCAGGCCTAAAATTTTATGTAAAATGAAGTAGCGGGAAATAAGTTTTAAGGGAGAGTTCCTGACTGCTAGATGAGAGGTTTGAATAATGTTGGATAGACAGCAAGAGAACCATTGAAACACGTATATTGAGATGTGCTGTAGAAAGATTACTCTGCTGATGGCAATGTGCACTATGGGCATTTGTACTTTGTGGTCTACATATATGGGCATGAGTCCAACCTGCGGTCCTCACCAAGGAACACACCAAAAGCCAAGCATCTCAAGCCAGATGACAAGGGCCTGAAGATTCAAGAATGAACTCTGATACCTTCCTTCCTTGGTCTTATGCACATTGTGTATACTGAGATAGAATCAACAGAATGCTTTAAAACTGAAGATGTCTCCTCCGTCTGTCAGGTGCTCTATCTATCCAGTCCTCTTAAGATTTAGGATTAGGGCTAGTAGCATTTGATCTTCTTTGTGATGTAGTTAACAAGAAATAAAAAAACATGGCATCTCAAGAGAGAAGACCATCAAATCTATATCTGTAGCATTACCACTTACTAGTGTTGGGACTCAGAAAACAATACCCTAAAATGAAAGTCTCAGAAGCAGCTGCAGAAGCAAAAGTTATTCTCTGACCTTCTCCTGCTCTCCTGCCTCTCAGTCCCATTATCCCTTAAAGCTGTGTAGAAGCTAGAATCCCTCTTCCCCACAAAGGGGCATAGAAACGAGAATCTTCTCTCCCCAAAGCCAGCCATAAAACTTGAAAATACTACTCTAGCTTCCCCTCTACCTTTCTATATAAAAACTGGCTATTAAGAAACAGTCTAACTTGGCCACGTGGGGTGGCTCATGCTTGTAATCCCAGCATTTGGGAGGCTGAGGTGGGCGGATCACAAGATCAAGAGATCGAGACCATCCTGGCCAACATGCTGAAACCTGTCTCTACTACAAATACAAAAATTAGCTGGGCATGGTGGCGGGTGCCTGTAATCTCAGCTACTCGGGAGACTGAGGCAGAAGAATCACTTGAACCCACGAGGTGGAGGTTGCAGTGAGCCAAGATTGTGCCACTGCACTCAAGCCTGGTGACAAAGTGAGACTCCATCTCAAAAAAATAAATAAATAAAAAGTCTGATCTACCTACCTGTTTGACTGCAGGTCCTAACACCACCATTCCAGAGAGGGTCCTGACCCATACTCTAAAGGAAGAAATGCATGCCCAGAGAGGCTAAGAAGAATCCAGATGGACAGGCCTTGCTGGGTTTCGTCACTCAGTCTATTAGCATTAGATTGTACCTTTTTTGTCCAATCACATTTCTATGGGGCTATTCATGCTTTGTTAAACATAAGCATAAAAATGTCCATTTCTGACCGGGTGCAGTGGCTCATGCCTGTAATCCTAGCACTTTGGCAGGTGGAGGCGAGGGGATCACTTGAGGTCAGGAATTCAAAACTAGCCTGGTTGACATGGTGAAATCCCATCTCTACTAAAAATACAAAAAATTAGCAGGGTGTGGTGGTGCATGCCTGCAATCCCAGATACTCAGGAGGCTGAGACAGGAGAATCACTTGAACCCGGGTGGTAGAGATTGCAGTCAGCCGAGATCATGCCACTGCACTCCAGCCTGGGTGACAGAGTTAGGATCTGTCTCAAAAAAAAAAGTCAGTTTCTCTGTAAAATTTCGTCTTCATGAAGACTTCTTCTGAAGGCTCCCATGTATGCACTTTAAATATATTTGCATGCCTTTAACTAATCTGCCTTGTATGAGTTGAGTTTTCTACGAAACTTCAGGGGGCCAAGGGGAAGATTCTCCTTGGTTCCTATAGCTTGCTGTCACCAAAAAGATTATCAAAGTCTCACCCTTCTGGAAACCTCAGTTAAGGGAATCTAGGAAACTGATTAGCTGCAAAAGGGTAAGAATTTCTAGCCAGCCTAGCTTCCAGCCTTTTTCTCTGTGCAATCCAGTTGAGTGGATGGTAAAAATCACCTTTTCTCTGCAAAAGTTTGATTAACAGGACAGAAAGATTTTTGTGTGGCTAGCCTTGCTGGTATACTTTTTGATTCTTTGTGGTGTGAATATTCATGTTATTTGACCCCTTTCCTCCCAGAAATAGTCTTTTCCTTTGCCTTTCTATGTTGTTTGTAACAAGAGGTACTGGATAAAGTTCCTCTCATCGTGTTTGATGTCTTTGAAAGTGTGACCTGTGACTAAGCAGGAGCATTCTGTCAGTCTCTGCCACCTGACAGGCATGATTTTCAGGTCATGTCAGGTGGTCAGTCTGAAAATGGCTGGGAACCCAAAACTCTTTTTTGGAATATCAAGCTCTCAGGAAGTTTGTCTTAATAAGGAGTCCCATCCATAAGGACTTTTTGTCAAAACGTCAATTTCTGACCGGGGACAGTGTCAGCATGTGCCTGTAGTCTTAGCTACTTAGGAGGCCAATGTAGTAAGATTGCTTCAGCTCCAGGGTTCAAGGCTGCAGTGAGCTATGATCTTGCTACTGTACTCTAGCCCGGGCGACAGAGTGAGGCCATGTATCTAAAACATTAAAACATCCTGCACGTGTACCCTAGAACCTAAAAATAAAATAAAATAAAATAAAAACAAAAGAAATGGTGTTTAACTTTCTTTGGATTATTTAATATTTGTTTGAATGTATTATTAATTTGTGTTCCAAAATTGTATAACATTCCTGAAATTCTGACATCTTAGTACATGTTAATATTAATTATGGATCATTGCATGAAGCATTGCATGAGTTTGTTATCTCAACTCTTGTTACCTGCATAGTGCTGGAAAAATCCAATTCCAAGAGGGCCTACCTAGTATTACAGATTAATAGATCTGTGACTAGTGGCATCCTGTAAATGTGTTGGTTACTGAAAGCAAACGCTATCGTTAACTGTCAGTGGCAACAGGAACCTTTTGCTATCTTAGCCTATTCCTAGAAATGAATTTTCTAGAGGGAATCTTTGGAATTGCATCTTCTCTGAAGTGAGCCATTGGATTGAGTTGCTATTGGAATAAATACACCATGGGAAATTCTAATTGTTGCCAGTGACCGGAAGATAGACGCTTTAAATTAAACTCCTAAATTAAAAAAAAAAATAGAGATCTCTTATTCTAAACAATTGATTGGTAGATCAAATTAAAAGAAAGACATTTAATGATGTCATGGCTAGCCTTAGAAGTTCCCTTTATAAAGAGCAAAAACTGGACCTAAAACAAAGCTAAAATATTTGTGCACTCATACTGCCTGCTTTAGATCCCTGCAAGAATGCTAATAGAGGCCACTCCCTGTGGCTTAGTCGCTAAAATTCCTGGCTCTCATAGCTGTTACCTGGGTTCAATTCCTGACTAGGAAACAGTCCTTCCAGTTTTGATATTTGTGTGACTTTTGACTTTTGGGGGTACCCATTTGTTATTGATCATTTTGATTTCCTGTGTTTTTCTTTTCTTTCTTTTCTTTTTTTTCTTTTTTTTTTTTTTTTCTGAGATGGAGTCTTGTTCTGTTGGCCAGGCTGGAGTGCAGTGGTATGATCTTGGCTCACTGCAACCTCCGCCTCCCAGGTTCAAGAGAGTTTTGCATCTCAGCCTCTGGAGTAGCTGGGATTACAGGTGCCCACCATTACACCCAGCCAATTTTTATGTTTTTAGTATAGATGGGGTTTTGCCATGCTGGCTACGCTGGTCTTGAACTCCTGACCTCAAGTGATCCACCAGCCCCGGCCTCCCAAAGTGCTGGGTTTACAGGCATGAGCCGTTGTACCCAGTCCCTGTCTTTTTCTATCTTTGAGAGCACACAAGGTTTGGGGGCCCTTGTGTGAACACTGTCAGCTGAGAAACTGAGACACTGAAGAAATATGGCTAGACAGAAATGTGGACCTGACCCTGTTTGTGGCTAGCAAACGTTTGTGAGGAGTGCTTTGCCCCTCTTTGGAGACACCTCTTGCATTCTTGGTTAAGTCATAACCTTGGTTAGGGTTCAACTTGAAAGGAATCTATGGCTTAAGAAAAAAAAGTTCAAAAACTAGAAATATTAGCCATTTGTCCTGGCTAAAATCTAATAAGAAGAGATTTAAAAAAAAATTTTAGGAGCTATGCAGTCAAAAGTCAACTTTATTAAAATGGATATGTAGACTATATATATACACATATACATATAGGTTTAATGCCTTTGTTCACTCTCTCTCTAAAAATGTTTCTGTCCACTGAATTCCCCTCTTCCCAAACTGCTGCTAACCATACGTGCTCCTTTGGTGTGTTTCTCCATTTACTTCCGTCTGCGCCTCCTTCCACTCCACCTTTATGACACATGGAGACACCTAAGAAAATTTCTAACACCCTGAAATCTCTAAGGAAAGCAGCAAAGACACCACAGATTCCTCTTTTTGGGAGAAACATCTATTTTTCCTCATAAAACCCCAAGAGTTGTAAATGAACAAATTCTGCTTAAGTCTAAAGCTTTACCATCTTCTGCATTAAACTCCTTGATCAATTTAGCTTTTAGATACATACATATGTTATATGTTTATACGTTGTGTCTACGTATAGGTATATGTCTGTGCAGATGTTTATATGTTGTCTGCATATGGTACCAAATGAACTTAAAGATAAATTAGTATTCATAAATAAACAGCCTAAATGCTTTTCAAGGTCATGTGACTTTAATAGTCTTTGATAAATATAGTTTTAAAATTATTGGTGAAATAAAATAGAAACATCTTCACAATTTAATTTAGATATTTTTACCCATGTCTATTGGTTAGACAGGTTTACACTGATAGATATTTTAAGGTCATAAAATAGCTGCTTCTATTATTTTTTTAAATATGTGAGCTTATTATCTCTGATTTGTGCCTTTAGGCCAGGATGAGGCCCCGGGATGCAGGAACCCCTCCTTCCAAGCCCATCTGTGCCTTTTAGCCACACTGGGAGGGATTCAATCCTTCAGGCATTGTCCTTTGTCCTAGGCTCTGTATCTGACACATAATTTAAATTGCTTATTTCCTAGATATTTCACTGAAAATAAGGATTACTAAGAGCTAACATTATAACTAATAGATGTAACTAAAACCTACCACATATAAGAGAAGCAATTCTATTGCTCACGGTTAGGAAGAATTAATATTGTGAAAATGGCCATACTGCCCAAAGTAACTTATCGATTTAATGCTATCCCCATCAAGCTACCATGGACTTTCTTCACAGAAGAAAGAGTATAAGAAAAGTAAGATGACTTTTTGGTTTAAAAAATTTATTTAAAATAAGACATAAAATGTGTTTTTTGTTCAAGGAAAAGTAATTTTGTTTTGTTCAAAGGATTTTAAAGTTGCTTTAAATTAAAGAGGAAATGAGAAATAAAACTGAATGGATATAAAAAGTTGGGAAAATAAAAAAATGGTAAAAACTTTAAGAGGTTATTAAAGGTTTATAAAAATCTTATATTGTCAAAACTGAGATTAGATTGGCTTATTTATGAAGTTTTATCAAAATTAACTTTAGCATTAATAATATACTAACACAAAGGCAAATTTTTATTTTTTCTTTGAACAAGATTTTATGTAATGTTAACATGAGATAGTGACAGATTTTTTTTTTTTTTACCTTTTAAGTAAACTGCACAAAGGATAAACAAAGAGAAAAGAGAGAACGAGACAGACTCAATTTGCCTCACTGTGTCTTTATCAGGTCTTATGATTGTTTGGGAAACTGAGTCTTCTGTTTATCATAGAGTAAAGATTTTCACTTTTAAAATTTTTTAACTATCCCTTTGGCTAAATGAGCGACTTATTTTCCAGTGACCTGTGATTCAATTTTGAGCAAATGCTTAAAACCTTTATAGTTGACAAACTTTCCAAAATCAAAATGTCAAATTCTATATTTAGTCTTTTTGATCTCAAACTAGATGGTTCATATGTATAACCACAGCACTTTGGAAGGCCAAGGTGGGATGATCACCAGAGGCCAGGAGTTTGAGACCAACCTGGGCAACATAGTGAGAACTCATCTCTACAAAAATGAAAAATTAAAAAAATTGTCTATTGTGCTGGCATGTGCCTGTAGTATTAGCTACTTAGGAGGCTAATGTAGTAAGATTGCTTCAGCTCCAGGGTTCAAGGCTGCAGTGAGCTATGATCTTGCTACTGTACTCTAGCCTGGTCAACAGAGTGAGGCCATGTATCTAAAAAATTAAAATATCCTGCACATGTACTCTAGAATTTAGAATAAAAAATAAAATAAAACATAAAAATAAAAAACAAAAGAAATGGTGTTTAACTTTCTTTGGATTATTTAATATTTCTATGAATGTGTTATTAATTTGTGTTCCAAAACTGAATAACATTCCTGAAATTCTGATGTCTCAGCACATGTTAATATTAATTATGGCTCATTGCATGAAACATACACAAGTATTAATAGCTGAATCTATCAAGTGGAAGAAAGGATATCAGAGATTGAAGATCAACTTAATGAAATAAAACATGAAGACAAGATTAGGCAAACAAGAATGAAAAGTAATGAACAAAGCCTCCAAGAAATATGGGACCATGTGAAAAAACCAATCCTACATTTGATTGGTATACCTGAAAGTGATGGGGAGAATGAAACCAAGTTGGAAAACACTCTTCAGGATATTATCCAGGAGAATATCCTTGGTGAATGTAACAATTATGTGTCCTAGGGTTGCTCGAGAAGAGCAACCCTAGGACACATAATTGTTAGATTCACCAAGGTTGAAATGAAGGAAAAAATGTTAAGGAGGAGCTGGTACCATTCCTTCTGAAACAATCCCAAACAATAGAAAAGGAGTGACCCCTCCCGAACTCATTTTATGAGGCCAGCATCATCCCATTACCAAAATTTGGCAAAGACACAGCAAAAAAAGAAAATTTCAGGCAAATATCTCTGATGAACATTGATGGAAAAATCCTCCATAAAATACTGGCAAACCAAGTCCAGCAGCACATCACAAGGCTTATTCACCATGATCAAGTTGGCTTCATCCCTGAGAGGTAAGACTAGTTCAAATTACACAAATCAATAAACGTAATCGAACACATAAACAGAACCAATGACAAAAACCACCTGATTATCTCAATAGATGCAGAAAAGGCCTTCGATAAAATCCAACGCCCCTTCATGCTAAAATCTCTCAATAAACTAGGTATTGATGAAACATATCTCTAAATAATAAGAGCTATTTATGACAAACCCACAGCCAATATCATGCTGAATGGACAAAAACTAGAAGCATTCCCTCTGAAAACTGGCATAAGACAAGGATGCTCTCTCTCACCGCTCCTGTTCAACATAGTGTTGGAAGTTCTGGCCAGGGAAATCAGGCAAGAGAAAGAAATAAAGGGTATTCAAATAGAAAGAGAGGAAGTCAGTTGTCTCTGTTTGCAGATGACATGATTGTATATTTAGAAAACCCCATTATCTCATTCCAAAATCTCCTTAAGCTGATAAGAAACTTCAACAATGTCTCAGGATGCAAAATCAGTGTGCAAAAAACACAAGCATTCCTATACACCAATAATAGAAAAAGAGAGAGCCAAATCATGAGTGAACTCCCATTCACAATTGCTACAAAGTGAATAAAATACCTAGGAATACAGCTAACAAGGGATGTTAAGGACCTCTTTAAGGAGAACTACAAACCACTGCTGAAGGAAATAAGAGACAACACAAACAAATGGAAAAACCTTCCATGCTCATGGATAGGAAGAATCAATATCATGAAAATGGCCATACTGCCCAAAGTAACTTATAGATTCAGTGCTATCCCCATCAAGCTACCATTGACTTTCTTCCCAGAATCAGAAAAAATTACTTTAAATTTCCTATGGAATCAAGAAAGAGTCCATAGCCAAGACAATTCTAAGCAAAAAGAACAAAGCTGGAGGCATCACACTACCTGACTTTGATCTACGCTACAAGGCTTCAGTAACTAAAACAGTGTAACACTGGTACCAAAACAGATATATAGACCAATGGAACAGAACAGAGGCCTCAGAAATAACACCACACAACTGCAACCATCTGATCTTTGACAAACCTGACAAAAACAAGCAATGGGGAAAGGATTCCCTATTTAATAAATGGTGTTGGGAAAACTGGCTAGCCATATGCAGAAAACTGAAACTGGACCCCTTCCTTACACCTTACACAAAAATTAACTCAAGATGCATTAAAGACTTAAATGTAAGACCTAAAACCATAAAAACCCTGGAAGAAACCCTAGGCAATATCATTCAAGACATAGGCATGGGCAAAGACTTCATAACTCAAACACCAAAAGCAAAGGCAACAAAAGCCAAAATTGACAAGTGGGATCTAATTAAACTAAAGAGCTTATGCACAGCCAAAGAAGCTATCATCAGAATGAACAGGTGACCTACAGAATGGGAGAAAATTTTTGCAATCCATCCATCTGACAAAGGGCTAATATCCAGAATCTACAAGGAACTTAAACAAATTTACAAGAAAAAAAAATCCATCAAAGATGAATAGACAAGGATATGAATAGACACTTCTCAAAAGAAGACATTTATATGGCCAACAAACATATGAAAAAGGGCTCATCATCACTGGTCAATAGAGAAATGCAAATCAAAACTACAATCAGATATCATTTCATGCCAGTTAGAGTGGCAATCAATAAAAAGTCAGGAAACTAGAGATGCTGGGGAGAATGTGGAGAAATAGGAGTGCTTTTACACTGTTGATGAGAGTGTAACTTACTTCAATCATTGTGGAAGACAGGTGGCAATTTCTTAAGGATCTAGAGCTAGAAATACTACAGTGCTTGACCCAGCATCCCATTGCTGGGTATGTGCCCAAAGGATTATAAATCATTCTACTATAAAGACATATGCACAGGTATGTTTATTATGGCACTATTCACAATAGCAAAGACTTGGAACCAACTCAAATGTCCAACAATGATAGACTGGATAAAGAAAGTATGGCACATATACACCATGGAATATTATGCAGCCACGAAAAAGGATGAGTTCATGTCTTTTGCAGGGACATGGATGAAGCTGGAAACCATCATTCTCAGCAAATTAATACAACAGAAACCCAAACACCATATGTTCTCACTCATAAGTGGGAGTTGAACAATGAGAACACATGAACTCAGGGAGGAGAACATCACACATCAGGGCGTGTCAGGGGTAGGGGGATAGGGGAGAGATAGCATTAGGAGAAATGCCTAATGTAGATTATGGGTTAATAGGTGCAGCAAACCACCATGACTCATGTATACCTATGTAACCAACCTGCTCCTTCTGCACATGTACACTAGAACTTAAAGTATAATAAAAAATACCATATTCATAATCTAAAACCTAGAAATCTGATAGAAATGTTTATATATATTCACCAAGTTATGTAGCAGAATGTTCACAATAGCCATATTCGTATTAGTCTCAAATTGAACACTATCCAAACACCTGCTAAGAGAGAAATGTGTAAACATGTTACAGTGTCCTCACAAAATGGAATGCCATACAGCAATGAAAATGAACAAACTATACTGTATCTAATAATTTGGAGGGACCACACAAGCATAAATGATGAGTGAAATAACCCAGATACAAAAGCCTGTATATTAAACGAGTCTATGTAAATAAAGTTCAAAACAGGCAAAAATAACCTGTGCTAGGAGAAGTGAATGTAGTTGGGGTAGTGATTGTAGGAGGCATTTGACGAACTTCTGATGCTGGTAATGTAGTAATACCTGGTATGGCTGTTTATTAAATGAGTATACTGTGTTAAAGAAAGTCATTAAGCTTATGAACTTATGGTATATATACTGTTCTGTATATATATTTTAATTTAATAAAAGCTTTAAAAGTACTGTCAAAATATATATTAACTATGATCGCTATGTTAAATGTTGTATGCCACAGAAACAACAAAATTTCCTTGTCAATTGTGTCTTTAACCATGATTATTCTGTCTTTTGTCATCCATAGTAAATTGTTGTTTTACTTTGATTCTTCTCAGAAAGTAGTTTATAATTAGCTATAGTCCAAAATTTGCTTCTTTAAGGATATTCATGGAAAAGACTGACAAGCACTCTTGAATACATGTTTCTGATAACTTTGGAGATTGTACCATCGGACTATAATTAAGACTTCTTTCTGATTTGGGCTATTTATAGTTTACAATAAATTAGTTAAAGTATACTTTTGTAAACACAAATTTGAAGGATTTATCTTTCTCTCTAGCTGATTTCTCCAGAACCTGGAAACTATTTATGAGTATTCTTAATTTATGGCAATATCGTTTTTTTCATACATTTAATAAAAATCTGTTTTCTTTTGTAATAGGGCATAACTAGAGACACTGATTGTTTTACCAAAGGAATAGCATATTTTCAGGTATGTTTAGACTGCTTTGAGCAATTAAGGTAAACTTAATAAAGCTGATTAAAAAGCCCCTTGTGAAGACTGTTCTTGTGCCCTGTCCACATGGTTCCTTTACAGGGTTCCTGACTTGTGGTAAGAAAAGAATTGGTCACTTTCTAACTGGGCCGGAAACCTCAAATTGGTACTTTGAGAAAAGAGAAATTCCCCCAATTTGTACAGGTATTGCAGGCACAATTTAATGACAAATCCTTGGCTTAGTTAGCCTTGAGAGGCTTTTAAAAGCTAATCTGAAAATTTCATTAAAAACAGTTTCAGCAAAGCCAACTTCATAAAAGTCTATATGACCAATCACTATTCTTGCAGCATTTTATGCAAATAATCAGGCCCAATGTAGTTAAGATGAAAACTTATTTTTCAAGTAAATTGGTTCTACTATGATTTAAATATCTTTGGTGGGAACTGGGGACTGGAAAGAGAAAAATTGCGTCTTAAAAGAAAACTATAGTACATCTGTTATTAGGTCCTAGTCTTGCCCACTCTTTCTGAGTTCTTGTTATTTGCCTACAGTTTGGACTGAATCCTGAGATATTTCCTGGCTACATGTCTCTGAACTAATGTTTCCCATTATTTTCCCATTTTTCTGATTTGAAATGTCTGAAATTAAAACTGCTTTTTCCTAAAGCCCTGTAAGATGAGTCTAAACAACTTGATAAAAACTTTGAAAATCATTACAGCACTTAACATATGAATACTTTAATATATGAATAACTTAACATACGATTGTGCCTGTTGACGTATAGTCTACTCAGAAATTCACTGGAACTTGCAAACTGGCGCAAGCTGCAAACCAGAAACAATGTGTCAGAGGTCCACTATCTGCTCTCACTTCATCTGAAGTTGCTTTGAGCCCAACACATAAATATCTTCACTGGCTGGCTGCTCTCTGGATTTAAAATCTGAGTTTGTTGTTTTTCTTACATTTGTTTTCCATTTATTTCACCTTAAATGACTCTTACTAAATATCTGACTGCCCAAATCATAAGAAGTCCTGACTTTGGGGAAAGCCCATCTGTAGCACACTTGCCTGAAATGAAACACAGCCGTTAGCTCTTAAACTGGATTGCCCTATTCTCAGGACTGAGAGATTGGTTCAATGACTTATGAGACATTTCACAAATCTGATATTTGCACTCTGAAACTTCTTTGAAAAGTTTCATTTTGGGGAGTGATGGGGCTCAGAAAATAATACCCCAAAATGAAGGCCTCAGAAACAGCCACAGAAGCAAAAGTTTTTCTCTGACCTTCTCCTGCCCTTCTATCTCTCAGTCCCATTCTTCTCCAAGGCTAGCTATAGAAACTGGAATCCCTCTTTCCCAAAGCAGGTGATAGAAACCAGACTCCCTTTTCTCCAAAGCCAGCCATAAAACGTAACCATATTATATTACTCTAACTTTCCCTCCACCTTTTTGTGTAAAATCTGGCCACAAATAAATTATCTAATCTACCCTGTTTTATTGTAGATCCTAATGCCCCCATTCCAGAGGGGGTCCTGCCTTACACTCAGAGGAAGGAATGCAAGCTCAGAGAGCCCAAGGAGAATCTAAACAGACAGGTTTTGCTGGGTTTCTGTACTTGTCTATTAGTATTAGATCATATCCTTCCTGTCCAGTTGTGTTTCTGCTTGGCTCTTTATACTTTGTCAAACTTAAGCATAGAAATGGACAATTTCCCCTGTATCTTTGGGTCTTCGTTCTGAAGGCTCCAGTGTGTACACATTAAATAAATATCTATGCCTTTTTTCCAGTTAATCTGCCTTTTATAAGTTGATTTTTCAGCAAAACTTCAGAGAGCCGAAAAGGAAAGCTCTCCCTTGGCTCCTACACCAGCTATGTGGCCTTGAACAAGTCCCTTTAACCTGTCTGAGCTTCAGTGATAATGGTAATACCTGTTTTACCTAACTAACAGGATTATTTTAATGTAAGGATCGATTAGGTGATAGGTGAAGATGCTTTGTACATTGGAAAGGATATTATAAAAATTAACCTATATTCCAAAAAATGGTGTGGAGTCTATCATATGTCAAGAAAGTATTCCTAATTGTGGGTTGTTGTATTGACTAGGAGGCAGATCGAGTTAGGAGAGTAAATCATGACCTTTGAGGTATTGATCCCCTAAACTGGAGCATCTAAGGTTGTCTGATGTCATGGAGGCTGTCCATCCATAGAGCTGGTTTTCATCTTGAGAAAGCATGAGTTGCACTGACCACAGGCAATCTGACTTAAGAAGAGAGAAAGAGAGAGATAGATATAGAGATGAGAGAGAGAGAGAGACAGACTGAATGATAAATCAGGACTTTAATTAGCTGAGTGACTCAGGTAGGAATGGTGAAGTCTAACTGGGTTTCTATTTACAGTAAACAGATTTGATTTGTAATCTGAATCAATTAGCCAGAAATTAAATGCATCTTGAGGTAGAAATATCATGGATTTAAATCTTCTCTTGGGTTGGGGAACATTCAGTAAAATGACAACTTTTAATCTCTTTCTGCAGAGTCCTAACTTAGAGATGCTCTGCCTTCTCTCAGGGCACAAATTGTCATCCTCTTGCCCAACCCAACCCCACCTCTGTTCTTGCCTCAATTTTAATGGAAGGTTCCATTTCCTTTCCATACCCATAAGTACTCATGGCTGGACACTTACTGATAACATGATAAAATGAATTCCTGCTAATGTCTTGGCAATTACTCCAGTGTATTCATAACTGCTCTTCCAAGATAGGTTGAAGAAAAATTGAAGCAGGATATTTCCGCAACAAGCAGTGCTACTATCAATGGACTCTCCATGGACACGTTGAAGCAGGTGCCGTTGGAGAAGTCATCCTCCCATATGATGCAAAAGCAAACTAAGCTTTGACTCAACCTACGAAGTGTGTTTCCACCTCTCATAGAGAGTTGGTTTTTATCAGTGTCACCTGGGGCGAACCAGTGAGGTGAAGGCTGAATCCACACAAAATTATGATTGAAGAGAAATTCAGGATCTCCACCTTGGGGGTTTCTCTACTGTGACCCAGAATCCCAGACCTTCTGCTCAAAATCCAAAATCCATCACATGTTTTCCTGTCTGTATCCTCACTGCTTACCAAACAGGACCTGAGACATTGACACATGAGCCATGACCCCATGACCCTACCAACAAAGCTGCCTGAGAGAAAGAAGTGCATTCCTGGGGATGAACACATGCGGGACAGGTCATCGTGACACCTCAACACAGATCCCTAACACCAGCCTCTCCAGCTCCTCTTATGGATCTTCCCTTGCCCTTCTGTGGTCCCATAGTCCTTCCTCTGGGGTAGGAAAGAGGAAGATTCAGATTTATTTATCTGTGGTGCATATTGCCATGTGGGGAAAGCAGTTGCTAATTCTGAGTGGTGAGCACAAGGGGAAGGGGACTCTGTGATTGAGGTTCCTCCAGAGCTCAGAGCAGAAGGCTGAGGAGCAAGGCTCCTGATGTGGGGGAGCATGTGAAGGAGAAATAACCAGCTCTCATGATGGGGCAGGTATTGAGCTTCCAGGGGGAACAAACACAGTCCATACCCTGACTCTTGACCCACTTTTGGCTGGCTCTCTCCTCTTCCACTATCACCAAATTATGTTCTTGAGCCTCTTTTTGGCCCCTGAAGGGAAAGGTCATTTTCCATAGCATATCAGCCCTCCCGGTTTGGCCCCCAGAGCCTCCAAACCCTCTTCCCACCCCTCACTGGTATCTATCTTCTCCCTGCTCCTCCTGGCCCTTGCTTCTAGGCTTTTCTTTTGGCCTCTCCATTCTCCCTCCTTGTAATATCTCAGAACAAAGAACTTTATTAGCCTCCTCATTTTACTGCTGCCCTGACACCTGGCATCACAGCGTGACATGTACACCCCTGGCTCCAAAGCCCTTAACCTAGATGGCCATGTCAGCTTAACCTCACTTGGGGTTCAGTCCCGGCTGAAACTCCAGGACCAATTCTTGTTTTTTTAAAAAAATTATTTTTAATTTTTGTGGCTACACAAACATTAAAGGAGGTGTATATATTTATGGGGTACATAAACTATTTTGATAAAAGCATGCGTAATAATCACATCATGGTAAATGGGGTATCCATCCCCTCAAGCATTTGTCCTTTGTGTATAAACAATCCAATTATACTCTTTTGTTATATTGAAATGTATTTAGTTATATTGAAATTGCTATTGACTATAGTCACCCTGTTATGCTATCAATTACTAGGTCTTATTCATGTATTCTAACTATTCTTTGTACCTATTAATCATCCCCACGTCCTCTCACTCTGCCACTATCCCTCCCAGCCCTCAGTAATCATTCTTCTACTCTCTATCTCCATGAGTTCAATATTTTGATTTTTAGATTTCACAAATAAGCAAGAACATAAGATGTTTGTCTTTCTGTGTCTTATTTCACTTAACAATAATGACCTTAATTCCATCCATGTTGCTGTAAATGACAGGATCTTATTCTTTTTTATGGCTGAATAGTACTCCATTATGTATATGTACTACATTTTCTTTATTCATTACTCTGTTGATGAGCACTTAGATTGCTTCCAAATGTTGGCTATTGGGAAGAGCGCTGCAGTAAATGCAGGTGTGCAGCTATCTCTTCAATATCCTGATTTCCTTTGTCTTGGGTGTATGCCTAAACAATAAAAGAAAAAATAAAGCCAATAAACTAAAAGTAAAGCCACCATATGATCCGGTGATTCCGTGATTCCAGGGGAATCATGTGGTGGCTTTACTTTTAGTTTATTCATGAACCTCCAAACTGTTCTCCATAGTGGTCATACTAATTTACATTCCCACCAATGGTGTAGAAGAATTGCCTTTTTTCTATATCTTCTCCAGCATTTGTTATTGCCAGAACCAATTCTTTTTTCTTTTTCCCTAGGACCATTTCCGATTCCCAGCAAAGAATATGTAAGTACCCTTTTTAAAGTGGATCTCTCTACAAACGAGCTTTCCTGCCTAACACATAACACCCTAATCATCCACATGGTAGCCCATATCTAGAAATATCGATTTTTATATCTATGAGATTCTTATTGAAGGTCTTTAGGGGAAAACAGCTCATTTGTGGCTCAAGCGGAACCCCGGGACACACAGGGTTGCACTTGAGCCACAAATGGGCTGTTCTAAACATTTAGACTATTGGCAGAAAATTCTTAAGAAATTGCTTTGAGGCATCTGGTTCTCTATGGCTGACATTGTGAGGTTTCCTTGTAATTAGGCAGTTAGATTATCAAGATACAGTAGACATAGTCTGGCCATTCCCATTTAAGGAAAGTTGGCAAAGCTTGGACTGATATACACAGATACTACTACTACTGCCCTTGATTGTGTGACCTTGCGGAAGGTCACTTAATCTCTCTTGGCCTCAGGTTCCTGGAAAGTGGAGTGGAAGGAGATTAGATAATCACTGAGGCTCATTCTAGCATAAAAATGTTGTCATGGATTGCCACAGGAATCCCTGTGAGTGAACAACTCTGAAACTGGGCATAAGGCAGGGCTGCACGTCTGACATGTCTGCTGACAGCACTCCCTCGCCTGCTTAACTACAGCTCAGAATTTATATAAGCCTGTATTAAAAAGGAAAGAGATCTCAATTCAATAACCTAACTTTCTATCTTAAGAAACTATAGAAAGAAAAGCAAACTAAAATATGTAGAAGGAAGGAAATGATTAAGACTAGAGCAGAAATAAATGAAATAGAGAATAGAAAAGAAATAGAGATAAACCAATGAAATAAAATGTTGTGTCTTTGAAAGATCAGTGAAATTGACTGATGTTTAGCCAGAGTGGCCAAGAAGAAAAAACAAAAACCTCCAATTAGCAAAATCAGAAATGAGAGAGGAAATATCACTACTGGACTATAAGAGAATACTGTGAACAATTATATGCTAACAAGTTAGATATCCTACATAAAATGGACAATTTCTTAGACAAAAGTTACTGAAACTGACTCACAAAGAGATATAAAAACTGAACAGACAAATGGCAAGTACAAAAACTGAATTAGTATTCATAAAACTTCCTATAAAGAAAAGCAAAGCCCCAGGTGGCTTCATTGGTGAATTCTATCATGGGTAAAACAACTAAGACAAAATTACCACCAATCTTTTACAAACTCTTTCATAAAATGAAAAAGGAGGTAATACTTACCCAACTCATTCTTTGAAATCAATATTACCCTAATATCAACTATATTTCTACACACTAAAAATGAACAATCCAAAAATGAAAATAAGAAAAAAATTCAATTTATGGGATCAACAAATATAATAAATACTTAAGAACAAATTTAAAGGAAAGAAGTACAAAACTTATACTCTGAAAATGACAAAATATAATTGAAAGAAAAAGGTATAAATAAATGGAAAGACAACTCATGTTCATGAATTACAAAACTTAATATTGTTAAATGGCAATGTTCCCCAAATTTATCTGCAGATACAATGCAATCTTTATGAAAACCCCCACTGCTTTTTCTTTTTTCTGGACCTTTTTTTTTCTTTTTTTTTTTTAAGCCTACTGCGTAGAAATACAACGGGCCCAGAATAACCAATAGAGGTTTGAAAATGAAGAACAAAGTCAGAAGACCCACATTTCCCAGTTTCAAAACTCACTACTGCAGTAAGCCTTGTGGCACAGGCTTACACAGATATATCAATGGGATAGAATTGACAGCCCAGAAATAAACCTGTACATTTATGGGCAACTGATTTTCAACAAGGATGCCAAGACTGTTCAATGGAAAAAAGAATAGTATTCTCAACAAGTGATATTAGAAAAATAGGATATCTATAGGCTAATGAATAAAGTTGAGCCCCTATCTCATGCCATATAAAAAAGTTAACTCAAAACAAATGGGACATAAATGTAAGAGCTAAAAGTAGAAAACTCTTTGGGGACCAGGGGGAAACCATAAGAGTAAATCTTTGTGATCTTGGATTAGACAATGACTTCTTAGATACAACACCAAAAGTATGAGTGACAAAAGAGAACATATATAATTGAATTTCATGAAAATTTAAAAATTTTGTGCTTCAAAGGACCACATGAAAATATGAAAAGACAACACACAGAGTGGGAAAAAATAATGTTTGCAAATTGTATACCTAATAGGGGTCGTGTGTCTAGAATATCTAAAAAACCCTTATAACTGACCAATAAAATGACAGGTAAAATAATTTAAAAATGGGCAAAGGATTTGAATAGATATTTCTTCAGATAATATATACAATTGGCCAAGAAGCACATGAAAATATGCTCAACCTCATTATTCACTAGAAAAATGCAAATCAAAACCACAATGAGATATTAATTCCCATGAGCATGGTTATGATTAAAAAGATAATTTTAAGTGTTGGTGAGGTTTGGAGAGATTAAAACCCCCATGCGTTGCTGGTGGGAATGTAAATGATTCAATTCCCTGAAAAACAATTTGACAGCTCTTAAAATGTTAAGCTGCTAGGCATATTATCAGGAGAATTCGAATCAAATGTCCACACAGAAACTTGTACATGAATGTTCATAGCAGCAGTAATCACAATGGCCAAAAATGGAACTAATCCATATGTCCAGCAACTGAGAAAATGTGGTATATCCACACAATAAAATATTATTTGACCACAAAAAGGGAGTAGTTTTAATATATATTACAACATGAGTAATCATTGAAAACATGCCAAGTGAAAGAAGCCAGACAGAAAAAGTCATATATTCTAGGATTCCACCTATATGAAATGTCTAGACTATGTATATCTATAGAGACAGAAAAGCAAATTTGTGGGTGCCAGGTGCTGGGGGCAGTGAGAGTAGTGGGGAGTGACTGCTGATGGGTATAGGGTTTCCAACTGGTGAGATTTAAATGGTCTAGAGTTAGATACTGGTTATGAATGCACAGCTCTTGGAATATACCCCAAACCACTGAATCACACACTTTATCTTTTTTTTTTTCAGCTTGTATTTTAAGTTCTGGGGTACATATGCAGGACATGCAGGTTTGTTACATAGGTAAACACATGCCATGGTGGTTTGCTGTGCAGATCAACCTGTTACCTAGGTATAAAGCCCAGCATCCATTAGCTGTTCTCCTTCCCACCACCCCACGACCAACAGGCCCCCGTGCATGTTGTTCCCCCAGTGTGTCCAGGTGCATCACACACTTTAAAAGTGTGCACTGTATGGTATATAAATCGTATCTCAGTAAAGCTGTTATTTAAAAAGAAGCCTCCTGTGGTTCCCAAGTCCAAGCTCCATGGCAGCACACTGGGTCCTTCTTTTCCACTCCCCCTGTTGGCTTTGCTCACGTAGATCTGACAGTCTAGCAACATCGAGCTCCCTGGAGGGCCTGAAGCCCACCACACCGATTCTCACCCCCATGCCTAAGAACTCAGACGACACTTTGCATTAGTATGTCCTGCCCCTTCTTGTCAAATTGCTATTTTACTTTCTTTAATAAAAGTTTTTTGATAAAATTTTTTAAGCACACAGAAGAATACAAAGATTGGTTCAATGAACACCCACCACCTAGATCCAACCGTTCCTTTCTCATATGTAACACTCCAGTGTCATCTAATGCATGGTTCAGGCTTCGCTTTGCCCAGTTAGCCCAAGAATCCTTTACAGCTTTTCTTTTTTTTCAAACCAGGCTCTCACATAAAGAAACACACACGATATTTGATTGTTATATCTCTTAAGTCTTTTTCACAGTGGAGAACATCTTCCTCATCACCTTCCCTGGCTTTTGAGAATAATATTTAAGTGTCTTATATTAAGTTTCTTATTTAAAAGACTGGGCCAGTTGTCTTACATAATGTCCCAGAGTCTAGATTTGTGTGATTGTTTCCTTTGGGTGCTATTTAACTTGTTTCTCTGGTCTCTGAACTTTCCGTGAAGTAGAAGTTAGATCTAAACGTTAATTAAATCTAACTGTTTTAGAAAGAATATATTATGGATTTCATACATCATATTAGGAGGCACATATTAGGGCTCATGCTGGCCTTCAGCTTATGAAGCTTTTCTTGTTATAGTAACCCTTTAGTTGCTAACTGGTTGTGTGTATGTTCCGGGACGGTGGTGCGGGGTTGGGTGGGGGTGGATTTATTTAGGCATAAAGTTAATTCAGGGCTATGACTCTGGGCTTCTTTCTTGTAAGATGGTATTGTCTCCCAGACTCATTGAGGTTACACACTGTGTTAGCCATGGGATATAAACAGAAGAATGAAGGACAGCTCCTGTTCTCAGGGATAGGATAGCACATACATGCACACACATAGAGTCCTGAAGCGCTGTGTGGACAAGAACAACGCGTTCAACATGTTGAGCAGTGACTGATTGAGGCCTAACCCAATTCCCAACCCCTAACTCCCAAGCTCCAACCTCCAAACTCAAAGGAAACTGCAGCCTGGGAAGCACCCTAGACCCTGCCCTCTCCTGCCTGGGACCACTGTACCTAGGGCCTGCCTTGCAGGAAGGCTGAAAGCTCAGAGAGTTAAAAAAAAATTAAAAGCAATAAAATAATGTGTGGCTGTTCCTTGTGCATCAGACATAGGACTTGGCTCCTGCTGTCCCAATGTTTACATTAAGAAAAACAGGTTCACACTGCACACCAGGCAGGCATGCATGCATACTGCTATTAAGTCCAAGCAAAAACCCAAGTTGCTTTCAACTCACTAGGTTGTATGGAACCAGATTAGCACAAGCCAAGATTTTCTTACTCCAAGGTCAGCAGGAAAGCCGGAAGCAATTGAATTCTATTCATCACAGACCTGCAACTTGCTTTTGAGCCAAAACTTGATACGCTACTTTTCTTCTTCGCCAGCATAGAAGCCTCGTTTCACAGCTTTCTGTCAATACTCAGTACTCAACCCCTATGCAGTGTTTATATACTGATCACTCGGTAAAGTTGGTATGATTGGTTTGATCCCTGGAGGCCCAATCAAGATTGATTTTAAAAACACAGCCATGTCTGAAATTGCTAAAAGAAAATATGCTAGAAAAGGGAAGCCAGCATTATTTGTACAATTACCATGGCAAATAAACAAGAGCATTCCTGCAATTCCTTGATCCTGCTGCACTCCATCTGGAAATGGTCAGCGATTCCCCAGGCACATCCTGTGACGCGCTGCCTCTCACTAGACAATTCCCCGGCACAGCCCTGGACGCTCTCTGAAGAAAGTGAGATCGATGCAGGGGCCCTGATCCACAGAAATGACCTACATACTGGCTTTGCTCCTGATGAAGTGGTGCTGATTGCTTTCTGCACGTATCTTTCATCATTAGCAGGCTCCAGCGTCGTTTCTCCAGATACGGATATAAAAAACAACACACTGAACAGAGAAGGCTAAAGAGGCACAATTCATCCAAGCATCACAGACACAAAAAGGCAGCGCAAAGTGATAAGATGAAAACAACACATTTGAAAACCGGCAACATGGATGGCAAATCTTGATCACTGTTACACATGTCCCCTCCATCCGTCAGAGACACACCAGCCACATTTTGCCTGAACCCAATCTCTTGCTTAACATTCCTTCTGAGGAAAATATCTTTCAGATACTTCTTTTGAAAGGCCAGGTGGTGAAATAAATGGGTCCTTGGTAAATCAAGGCATATAGCAACTCTATAAAATCTCTATTATAATATTCATCTTCCTACTTCTGGTGAAAGACCAAAATAAAGCCCCAAGTTGTTTGACAAAATGCCATGCAGCTCTGAAAACTATAGTCTGAGTCTACAGTAGAGCATGTGATATATATTTTTATTTCTCAGTAAAATAATTTGCCTTTACAAGTTATGTGGCTGGCCCTGCTTATCCCTCCTGGGAAAATAGCTCATGACGACCAGGAGGGAGAAGCCCCATGCATTACGACTTCCATTCTCTCTATGGTCATCAAAAATGAATTTCCGCTGGCAAAATGTTTATTTTGCAAATGAGTTTAAGTGATTCATAGGCTGCTGAAAAATAGCATCTTGAAATTTATTCTTAAACATGCTGCTTTATAAACTTAGTTCACACATGTGGTGATTCCCAGGCAAACATTCAAAGACACAGGGATCTGGAAGCCCGTGGGGAGGATGAAACTGGGAGGCTGGAGCGGAGCAGCTCTCTGTGATCTACTGGGAAGTAAGGCCATGTGTGGCCGCCCCAGGACAGGCAGGCACAGGCAGGTTGTGCTGTTATGATATATACTTATGTTTTCATCCAGATATGACGGATCAAATCGTAACCCTTACAGCCCATTACAGTCTTTTGTTATGGTGTTGGGTGTGTGGGGCCTCAGGAAACAGAATCTCTCTGACCTCCTCCTGCTCTCCTGCACCAAGGCAGGACTCTAATTTTCCCTGCCTTTTTGACTGTGGGTCAAGAGACCCTCCACAGAGAGGATCCAGCCCTATACCTGGGAGGAAGGAATGGTAGTGTCATGAAGCTTTCATAAAAACCCAGAAAGACTGGGTTTGGAGCACTTCTGAACAGTTGAACACGTCAAGATTCCCAGAGGGTGTCGTCCAGGAAGCACATGAATGCTCTGTGCCCTTCCCCCATACCTAGACCTATACATCTCTTCATCTGTATCCTTTGCAATATTCTTTATAATAAACAGCAATGCAAGTATTTCCCACACTACTGAAGCCCAAAGAGGGGGTCTTCACCCAACTTGAAGCCAGTGGGTTAGAAGTTCCACAGGCCCAGATTCGTGACTGGTATCTGGCGGGGAGCAGTCTTGAGGACTGAGCCCTCAATCCGTGGAATCTGATGCTTTCTCTGGGTAGATGGTGTCGAAATGGAATTGGAGGACACCTTGCCGGTGTCCGCTGCTTGATGTGCGGGAAATCCCCCCAGCATTTGCTCACAGAAGTCTTCTGTATGGATGATTAGTGTTGCAGTGGTGTGAGAACAGAGAAAAAAGAAGTTTGAGAGTTTTTCCAAAGCACAGGTGCATATGTCACTGATCTAGAAATTAAAGGGGATGAAATCAGAGGGAAGGGAAGGACCCACACCTCCTTTCCTTCCCCCCATCCTCTTTATCCCAAGTCTCAAAACAAAAAGGGTCATTTTTGTTGCTTTGTGTTTTGTGTGAAAATCCTCAAATTATTTTGAAACGTTCACAGAGCAAGAGTCACATGTCACCTGACGCACACTCAGAATGCTAGTGTCTTGTGGGTATGCAGATGGCAGGACTCAGAAACAGAAGGGAGCTCAGTAACTCCAGGTACAGGGTCAGACACCTGGAGACAGGAATGCAGCGACTAAAAAGCTAGCCTGAGGCTGCACTCCAAAGCCTGGGCAGGAAAGCGTCCAGAGAGAAAAGAGAGTGCCCTCCTGGACAGAAGTTGACCGTGAATCTGCCACGGTAGGAGCAACGCGTCTCTCAGCTAGCAGGCTTCTTTGGTCTTCTGACAGTCAGTGGGGCCATGTGGAAAAACAATTTGTACCCAGAAGACCTGTGTTCCGGTCCTAAGGAAGTCACTTAACCTCAGTTTGGATCTCATTTTCTTCCCCTGTAAAACCTGCCTCACAGGGCTCTGGTAAGTCCTCTACAGATAAATCATCTTTACTGCACCCAAGTCAGGAACACCAGAAAGTTGAAGCAAGTTCAGAGAAATCCCCAAGTTTTAGAACTTAAAGAAACAGAGTGTTCCCCTAAGTGATGAGAGACGGAGGTGGGGCTAACTCTCACATCTCATCACAGACCAGGGCTCTTTCTATGGCGACAATGAATGGAAGCACAGTGGCAGAGGAGAGGTGGCACAAGCCCATCTCTTTTCAAAGTCCCTTTCTCTCTTCCTTGTCACCTGCTGACAGGGTCCAGAAATGAGGGCTGTAGCAGTGAACAGTTCCCTCCCCGCGGCTGTGAATGCTGGAAGGAACAGCAAGTAGTGACGCATTATTTAGAGCAACAAAAACAAAGTAACAATAGCCAAATTCTATTGGGTATTTGCTATATTCTGGGCACTAAGCTAAGTGTTCTACACGCATCATTTATTTCAAATGTTTTCTAACAACCTTATGAGGTGGATACCATCATTACTTGAATTTTTACAGGTAAAGAAGCAGTGTTGGGGAGCTACTTCCTCCAAATGATGTGTGTGTCCCTGAGGAAGCTGTGATGCAACCCCAGGCCATGCTGCCTCTGGAGCCTGAGCTTGTCCTCAGTGTCTCTTCAGTAGGAAAGTGCCTGTGCAGGAGAGGATGAGGCTGCTCCCCAGCCCCATACCTCCACGAAGAAGAGAGTGTGACGGGCTGTCAGCCTTCAAGATGGGTGTGGTGGAAAGTGGGAATACAACTGTACTCACCATTTCTCTCCATTCATCAGCTACATACTGTTCTAGCCCCAGACCTGCAGAAAAGTAAGAGGAAACAGAACATCCAACTAGAAGAGGAAGGGACTGAGATCTGGAAGGGACAGAAGGATGTCATTGTCATCTTTAGGTAAGAGAAGAGACCTTACCCAGCTCCTAGGAAGCCCTCTCCTCTCTTCCCAGTAAGGAGAGAACAGCTAGAAATGCCCTCAAGTTGCAGCCTTAGGAAACTGATGGGGAACAGAGTGTTTCGTGATACAGCTGTTGACCACTGGAAGCTACTGGAAAGGGAGCTACACCTTCTCTGAGCTCCCTGGCAGGAGAGGACAGTATTTCATGCCAGTGAGTCTCTGTTCATTGCAACACTGAAAAATTTTAAATCAAAAATGAGATTTCCAGAAATATGCTTTCCTAAATTCTTCACACGGCTGTCCTATTAATATGGAAATGAGGACAGAATTTAATCATGTTTGACTGTTTGCTGGAAAGAAAGCAAACACGCTGATATGCTAAGTATCATCAGATTTGTTAAATAGGGTCAGGATTACAGGGCTGATAGGGGACTGATGGATTTCTTGCTGCTCATTATCCCTATTGAATGGTTGGAATACGTTCAACACTGAGCGAGGTAGGTCAGGGCGGGGCCCCCAATGCTCCTGCACCTGGTGCAGCGCTCCTGGGAAGTGTGGGCTCTGGCAGTGACCTGGAAGGCCGCCGTCTCATGCAGGGTCCACACCTGCCCAAAACCTGAGCCTGGACCACCTGCTGCAGGGTGGGTGCACGGCTCTGAGTAGATCAAAGGGCAGGATCAAATAAGTGTTTCTTTTCTCTCTCATATACAATTGATTCCTTTCTACAAAGCATCTCTGTATGCATTGTCTCAGTTAATCCTAGTAAGACTCCAATGAGAAAGGAAAGATAGATATTTTTATCTGTCCGATTAATAGGTCAATAATGAAGGCCTAGAGAGGTGAAGGAATTTGTCCAGTGTTGCTCAGCTAACGGGAACAGATACAACCCAAGACTTAGCCCACTGCCTGCCCCATGCCAGTGAGCCCACTGCATGACTGCTCCCATCTCCAGCCTCCACGTCCCACGTGGGCTCCTGTCCCAATCAGACTCACTTGGATACACATCTCAGCTCATCTTGCTCCCAGCCACAGAGGAGGTAGCAGCCTCAGTGTTGTCAGCTGAAGAATGATGAGGTTTGTAAATTTGGAAAGGAGAACTTATTTTTCATAAAGGTTGCAGCCTCCAGGGTTACACAGCCTCCTTCCAGAAGCCAGAAACAAGCACTTTGAGGGTGGGAAGAATAAGATGGGGATTTGTGCTGAAGAAGGTGGCCAACTATGCATATTCAATGAGCTATAGGAGGAGTTATGAATATTTATGAAAGGAGAAACATATGCATGTGAGATTGAGCTTCATGCCTCTCCATGTGACCCATGCTCTTGATCTCTTCAAGAAAGAAAGACATATCGTGTGGCCATCATGTAGCCCCTGGGAAGACCACAGTGAACAAGAAGGAAGAGCTCCTGTCTTCATAGAGTTTATAGTGAGGGCTGTGCTCCTCAGACTTTAATGTGTGTGAGTCACCCAGGGACTCTGGTAAAAGCAGATTCTGATTCAGTGGCTCTGGGCTGGAGCCTGAGATACTGCAATTCTAACAAGTGATGGCAGTGCTGTTGGCCCCTGGACCACACTTTGAGTGGCAAGGCCCTAAGGCTGGATGGAAGAAACTATTAACAGAGATGACAATGGGATGTGATAGTCCTAAGACTGGGAGTTTGTAGGATGATCTAAGGGCACAGAGCAGGAGTGCCCACTGCAGAGTGGAGAGGTCAGAGAAGGCTTCCTTGGGGGAAAGAGGGGAAAAGGAAGGCTATGTCGAAAACTGGAGTAGAAATTAGGCATGCCAATGTCATGAGTGGAAAAGATGGTTCACACCGAGCCATGAGATCTGTGTGTAAGGTCCTAAGAGCAAAACTGAAGACACAAAGCTTGCTAGCTTGTGAGAGTTTCCTCTGACTTGAGAAGATACCAAAAGAGAGCAGAAAGGGGTTCCTAGGACCCAGGGGTATGGTCAAGGAGCTGCATTTGTAGCTCAGGGCAATGTGGAGGTATTGAAGGGTCTGAAACAGGAAACTGACTGGTAAGGTTTGCTCTTCTCAAAGCTCACTCAGGCTGCCACGAGGAGAATGGATTGGAGGGAGGCTTGAATCAGAGGGAGAATTAGGAGGCTGTGTTCTAGTAATACAGGTCAGGGGTGTGGGTGTCTTGAACTGGGGCAGTGACAGTAGGGTGGGTGAGAAATAGGCAGATTAAAAGATGTGATGTGGGAGGTGCCCTTGGCCTGATCACTGATTGGACAAGTGTGTGTCTTCTGTGCTAAGTGTGGTGGAGGAGGATGTGTGACATGTCCACTGTGCCCTTGACCTTCTTCTGTAGTTCCTAAGACCAGGTGTTTATTTTTTTTTTCTCTTTTCTTCCTTATGACTAAGCATTTGTTCATTTAGTAATGGTTTTTCTCATATTTTCTGAAACATGTGAAGGTTTTTTTCTGTCTTCTCCCTACCTATTCTTTTAAGAACTGAAGTCCCCAGCTCTCCGCCACTGCCCATAACTTGCTTCTAGACTCTTTTAATGCTTTCCACTTGTCCATCCCTGCTTCTTTCCATCCTGAACTGCTAGGTCTCAGCCCTTACAGGGAAAGTATACCCTACCATTGACTGGTTGGGCCAGGACACTGAAATGTGTCCAGTCAGAGCTCTGCTAGGATTCAATACATTAGATTCATAAGCAATGAGGTCTATTTTTAAAATTTATATTTTATGTTGTATTTCTTGTAGAGATGGGGTCTTACTATGTTGCCCAGGGTGGTCTCAAACTTCTTTCCTCAATGATTCCCCTACCTCAGTGTCCCAAAGTGCTGATTTCAGGCAGAAGCCACCATGCCTAGCCTAGGAGGTATATTTTAAGCCAAGTCAACCTCTTAATTAGATAGTAGTTTTACTTACAGTCAGTTATGAAGAAGAGCACACTAGTTACACTGAGGGTAAACAACTATCTCTACTATTCTTCGAGTCCCACTTTTATCTGCTAATGAATTTATAAAAAGGTAAGAAACACTATTAATCCTTTTTTTCATATATAAACGAATGTCCTGAGATAGTTTCTGAAATTGAGAAGAACCAACTGAGACCAAGAACAGCCATTCAGTTTTCCAAGGTAGGGAATATAGGTGCAGGGATTGGAGAATCACATAAAAACATGTTCAGAAATCTCAAGAACACAAAAAAGCCCATTGGAGGGACATTCACCATTACAAACCTGTATTTCCCGCATATGTGTTAGCATTTGGAAACATGAAAGATGACCCCAGAAATACAGCTGTAAGATTTCAGAAGCCTGTGGAAGACCCACAGACTTGCATTCTACCTGGAGGCCAAGGCAATGACTTCAATCCTCAGTTCAAGAAACACTTCTTGTCAAGAGCACATCCTTAGCAAAGAAGTCTCTTTACTATCCAATCAAAAATGATCTCCAACTATTGGGTGTTGATGAAAGATAATCTATTTTTATATCTTATCCAAACTTCAGCCTTCTCCTTCTATTCCAGCATTGGAGTAATGAGCTACTCATGATATTGCATATATTAAAAAAGAGGCTTTCCCCACATACAAACCAGAAGATAAAAAGATTTGGATTTAAACACACTCTCTCTGATTTTTTGTTTGTTTGTTTGCAAGTAGCATTTTTTCTTGGAATCATAACACTTTGACCTCATCAGCTGGAGGAGAAATTACTATTGTGAATGAAAGGGGAAATAACCAGCAGCCATAGCACTAGAGTTTTCACAACACAATCTCTGCATCAAAGAAAACGGGCTTTCTTTTTCTGGAAGGTCATAGGTATGGAGCTGTAAGAAGGTACCTCGAAGCAGATATAGTTTCTTGTGACTTCATCTCTCTTCATCCCCAGTGTATCTTGTGAACAGCTCTGGGCCTTCCTAGAAAGCAAGGCATATACTAACTATTCTTAGACTCTAATGCTCACCTTCTCTTCTTCCCTGGGGATTGGTCTTGTGGCTCTGAGTGTCACCTTCATTTTATTATTTATTTATTTTTGAGATGGAGGTGGGGCATCTCTGTCATTAGGTTGGAGTGCAGTGGTGTGATCATGGCTCACTGCAGCCTCAAACTCCTGGCTCAATCAATCCTCCCACCTTAGCCTTCTGAGTAGCTGGGACTATAGGCATGCACCACTACACCAGGCTAATTTTTAAGTTTTTTGTAGAGACAGGGTCTTGCTGTGTTGCACAGGCTGGTCTTAAACTCTTGGCCTCAAGTGAACCTCCTGCCTTGGCCTCCCAAAGCACTGGATTACAGGTTTCAGCTAATATGTCTGGCCATCCTCATTTTTTTTTTTAATTTATGACAAACTTTTGTACTGTCCAAGTAGACATCGTAAGCTCTGCCTTTCATTCTCTCCTCCTCCTTAGCACCCCCACCATCATGCACATTGATGGTGCATGTGGAAAGAGTTTTTTACCAGGAGTTACCCTTAGTAATTTTTACATTATGACAACAACTTTATGAAAAAAAGTTTAGTTAGCATAGAACTGTTCTTGTAATAAAAGCTGTGGGTAGAATTTAATAGTAACAATTATTATTTAACATACAATTGATATATACCTATGAAATTCAAGTTCATTCTCTTTTACCTACAAGTAATAATGATAGAATTAAACTAAGCTGATAAGCTAAATAAATAATTAACAATAGATTGACTCTAATTAATAAATTTGCTAAAATCCTTTTCCTGTTAATGTGCCCTTAACCAGAGATGAGTTTTAAGATACACATTTTTAGAATATAAATATATTTTAGAATATAAATTCAGGTATGTTGATAATATGTGTGGAAATATAAGGATGCAACTCAACAAATGTGTATCACTCACTGTGTAGTCGTTCCTGATGGATAGAAAAATGCTCTTGAGTCTCTTGTGACCTGGAGAAGATAAGTGTACATTAAGAGCTAACAGGAGAGAGAGAAAAGCTGAAAATGCACAGTGGTTGAAGTAAACTATTGGAGAAGACAGTGGAGAACAACGTTTGGAAGAGAGGTTGACCTTGAACTGAAAAGAAAACAGCCCTTTATCCAAAAATGAAAGAAAGGAATGAAGTTTGCGTTGCAATAAAAATAGATATGTCGTTGAAATTCTTCATGCTCTGTTACTTTCATTTTCCTGATAAGATAGGAGACGTGCAGTTTGCTAAGGGTGAAAACATTGAAGGGGGTGAGGAGTGCTTGAGGAAAGCAGAAAAGTATTAAAATGGTAGTTGACAAACAGGAGGAAATTGTTTCTCTGCACTCAAAGTCCAGCCAAGGCAGGAGATCAAGAACCGTTAGTAATGCCAAACAGCAGGCTGAGGAACCTTCTTCTGTAGGGCCAGCAGTCTGGTAGTAGATGATTTATGGAATGGATGCCTTATTGGAGGTTTGCTGGACAGATGCAAAGGAAGACATCCTCCAGAAAGCACAGAACAGTATTGGGACAGAGATGAACCAAGGAGTTATTCATGCTCATAAGTGATGCTCAGCTCCATCTTGTGTTGGGAGAAAAGAGGGACCCCAGGGAGACCAACAGGAGAGCATCAGCGCTAGCAGCCTCTCTCCAGAAAAGCAGGTGTTGTGGTGATGAAGTCATGAGGAAATTAGAGGTGAAGAGTTCTAAATTAGAGGAGTTCTTGGCAATGGTAGAGTCCTTGGTGTAAGTCTGGGCGTACATGACAAGAATAACATAGAGGTAGAAGTCTGTAGATTTAGGCTCTCAAGAAACTGTGAGGTGAGGATGTTTGATGGACCATTTATGAGAATAAGGAAGTGCTTGGTGATGATAGCAGGACAAGATACAGGAAAAGTCTGTGTTGGGGCTCCTAACAGGAGACAGAATGACTTGAAGACTGAGAGACAGAAGCAACAAGGAAAAGTAGCAGGTGATTGTAGCAACTGACTGGTAGGACAGAATCTGTCTGATGAATCCCCCATCTTAGGAGGTGGAGACTTCCTTTCATTATGAAATTGGGATTGTTTTCTCAGATTCCCTGGCAGATATGTGATCAAGCTCTGCCATCAGACGCACCTACCCCAACTTGCAGCAGAAAGCTCAACCTTGTATGCATTGGGCAGGAGCCACTCTGGAAAGGGATCATTGCCAAATTCACATGCCCAATTACCAACTGCAGAGACTCTGGCATGGACAGCAGCCTCCAGGAATACCTGGTGCTGAGTGGGCTCTGGATTTTCAACAGACAAGCTCTGCCTGCAGTGTGATTTTGGCCATTGTTCCTGGTTGCACAGCCCGAGAACCTGGTTCTTCAGCCATGCCTCTCACCCCATCCCGTTGCACCATCCCCATGATTCTGTGGCTCTCCAGCATTTTTTGAAAACATTCATTTTCAGCCCACCTCAGCCAGCTAGTTTCTGTTGTTTACATCCAAAGGAATCTTGACTGACACTGTGATAGAGCCAGATTGATAGTCTCTCAAAGGAGGAAGGGTTTTCACACAAGGGTGCAAGAGGAATGTCTTGGAAGAGGATTTGGGAAGCGAGGGATGCTGACTATACCTGACCGCATCCTCGTAGAGCCTCTCTGTTCTGTCATTCCAGTACTGCTCTGTGCTTTGTGGAGGATGTCCCTTTCCCTGCAGTCCTCTAAGGCAGAGAAGTTTATGCTCCCACCCTAGAGTTTTCTGTCAGAAGGGTAGGACTTATTTTCAGGTGCTGAGCAGGTCTGGGTGATGGTGCCTGGGGTCCGTAGGTTGGTCAGTCCCAGATGAGACCTGGCATCATATACAGAGAGTGTCCTCTATGGTCATTGCAGCAGTTCCTCTCCAGGTGCCGTACTGCAGAGGTTGTGGTTGGTCTTCTCTACCGATCTGGCTGGGCACCTGGAGAGAAATCCCACATTTTAGTTGAGTCAGCCTCCTTCAGGAATTTTTACATACAAGAACTAAAGGGATCCCTGAACTTGGAGCTTAAATTAGATAATAAAGTACTTGCACTTGAACTCCCAGTGCAGAGTGAATCATGCATTACTTAATCAGAAATGTAAGCAAAGATAGAAATAATGTGTAAACATAGTATTTTAAGCACCAGTGTGGTTCTTGTATGAACAGTCTTAGCCATGGTTGATCAGAGAATATCCTAGCACAGGTTCCATTCAAATCTTTTTTCTATTAAGTCACATGTAGTGAGTTCTTTTCTGCATTCCATTAGGTCCATGCCAATTAAAATTAAGAAATATTTATTATATGCCCATTATCTGGTAGGCACTTTGCTGAGTACTGGGATACCACAGTGAAGGCAGCACAGTTTTCATGAAGGGGGCTTAGACTCTATCTAGGAAGACAGGCAATTACATTATGCAGAGACATGCAGGCATATGGAACTGCAAACATGCACAGGTCACATGCGTGCAGGTCAGCCTGGCCATTTCTCTGTATCTTCATAATACATTATGAGGAGAGTGATCAGCTGACTTTCTCGAAATGATTCAAAATTCATATGTTAATACTATATCTATTGTCCTCTCAATGTCTTCCCCTGTTTGCTATTTCAAAAGCATATGCTGGAACCCAGAGCCACTGAAATTGCAGTTCAGTTCTCTCCCAATGCAAAATACTCCGTGGATGTTTTCTGCAAATGCCTCCTTCAAAATGCATCTTGGGAATACCTCTGTGACTCGGTGGGAAGGGTCTTACAGTCCTTGCTGGATGTAAGCTTGAGAAGAACTTCTCTTGTTATGGCTGCTCTGAAGCTATTTCCCCATTCTAGGGGACAATTTCTCATTTCCCACCAGCTATCCACTGGATCCTTCAAGGAGGTTAAAATCTGTTTCTTTATATAAGGCAAAATGCTGCCTTGCCAGATGTTTGCCGTTTCTCTGGTTTATCTCTGTGAAATATGGGTTCCAAAAGTATTGGAAAACTGAAACTTTTAAAATTTTGTTTTCCCTTGATAGTGATATCCTCTGCCCACTCATTAAATAAAAGCATTGTCCCCAACTTAATCTTTCCTTCTCTGTGCTCTCCCTCTGCTCCCTGTTTCTTGGTAATCTCCTCTGCAAAGGCTCACAGCCTGTTGGAATTTGGCAGGGATATTGAGATCACTTACTATAATGGTTCCCAACTTCCTTTTGCTGTTCTCAATGAGATCCTTTCTGCAAAGCCGGTCTTGCAGAATCCAATATATAAACCAAAGACAAAGCTTCTGTGTTTGAAGTAGGGCTCATGGCCCATGGCCTGCCTGTTGCCCCTTCCCACATGCACACAGAGTCCCTAAGGCACCCAGTGACACCCTAAGTGGGGCTTCTCAAAGTCGGTTGGTGTCAGACTCTCCCACATGCTTGTTAGCAGACATAGTTTCTGCGTCCCATGCCCCTGCCTGCAATTCAGCTAATGAAACTCTCAGGTGGGAGCCTAGGAATCTTCATTTTACCAAGATCCTCCACTGAGTCTCATATTCATAAAATTTCAGAGCCACTGCCCATTGCTCCAAGAGCATAATGTAAAAACTGCTCTTCTGGGACAACTCCATTATTTTACCGAGACACTCTTTTGATTTGCAGAGGGGTGCAGCCAGACCTCCCAAACCGAGTACAGCTTTCTTTTCACCTCCATGTAGAAAGGTGCTGAGTCCCTGTTAGGCTCCCAGTGATCAGTTCTAGCTGCTTGCAGGCGCTACCATCGGCATTTCAAGCTGCAGAGTCACACTGACTCTGTGTTCTGTTCCTGCTACCCCCACCATTCCAAGATCACAGTGGCTTCTGGAGGTCCCAAGCCTGGCCTTCGATCTCAGGTCATGCCTCTGACCAGTGACTCTAGGTGACTTCCTGCTCCTCTGTGGTTTTCCGGTCAAAGTCTGTCTCTTGTCATGGTCACCATGTTAAACTGGAGTCATCTTTACAGAGCCTGCTCTATATCACATCCCTTCAGAAAGACCTACTGTGCTCACAGCTGCACTGATACCTCCACTCTCTGTCCCTCATTACAGACCCAATGCTGTACACATTGGTGATCTCCTGGCTTGGGTGAACATTAGCTCCACTGGGGAGGGTGTGCTTTTGAAAATACCCACCTGGTTCCACCCAGAGATTCTACTTTAACTGGCCTGTGATGAGCACTTGGCATTGGCATTTTTAGAAAGCTTTTTCCACCACCTACTTCCTCCCCCTTCAGGGACTCAGGCATAAAACAAAGGTTGAGAACCATTGATCTAATTTGAATAGAGTTAATTAACAGCACGTCTGTCTCCCTGGCAAGACTGTAAGACTTGCCAGGGTATGAACCATGACCTGTTCACCTTTGTATTGCATTTCTTCCTTCCTTCCTTTTTGTAATTACTAAAGGTTTACGGAGCCCTACAGCAAGCTAAGACTATGTTGTGCTCACTCTCTTGCACAGAGATGGAAAATCTACACAGATATAATACATTATTATTGTCATTATTTATTCCTCTTGCACTGTAATCTCCTGAAAGATCTATGCCTCACTTTAACATATAATTCTATATCCTGAAGAAGAGTCAGTATGCAGTGCAAAGCATACCTACTTTGGTGTCTGGCTGGCTGACCTGTGTTCATATTCAAGATCTGACATTTCCTAGCTACATGGTTGAGCAGGTAACTTAATCTCTCTCTGAACCTCAATTTCCTTGGCCATTAAAAATATTATCTATCTGTGGGATTGTCGTGAGAATTGCAGATGGATGAGAAGCCGGCACGGGGCTGCCAGTGACTGCCCAATCAATGTGGAGCTTTCTCTTTCCACTTGCAGAGAGCAGTCAGACTTGCTGGGCACATCCCAGGCTGCCTAGATCCTACCAGAGAAAACAGGAGGGAGCGGCTTCCCTCTGCATGTGAGACAAAGCCAAGCAGAAAGGATGCCTGGTAATTTACTAGTGATTTTTTCAAAGTCAAATGACAAAATGGTTGTGTGTTTAAACATGCTGCAGTTTTAAGGCTTCCAGAAAAGGTTAGGTGGTGATGTTGTTCAAAGCAATGGGAGGGATGACAACAATCTCTGAAGAAAAAAAAATTTGAAATAAAATTTCAAAAAGTTGCCTTAATTGGCAAAAATGCATATAGGCTGGGATGGCGGAGAGTGGTCCTGGCTCAGCTAGTAACCAGCTGTGTTGCTTTGGAATGCTCTGAACTGCATTTTACTCATTGGTTAAATCTTTAAGAATATAAAGCCAAATAAAAATGTTAGCCATTTTTAATCCATTTTCTAAGAGTGAAAAGTAAATGAGACTTGAACAACCAAGAAATGAACAAATAAACAAACACACGCAGGTCTAAATACTGATATTTGACCAGGAGACACCAACATTTCTTTTCTGATACTAGTTCCATGATTCTCCCTCTAGGTGTGAGTAGGAACAAATCTGTTTCCTGGATTGGGTGTCATGAATTCCTGAATCTAGGTTAGAGAATTTTGCAACAGCCTAATCTTCCTTATACCTAAACTGAACTCAAGAATTGCCTATAGATTTCCAAGATGACCTTTATGTTTTAAATGGTTTCTAGCATACTGATGTCATTTGATTTCCACAGAAAAAGTCATTTTTTATCATTGTTATTCTTATTTTTTTAGTTAGTTGCTTATGGAGGTGGTTAATTGTTTAAGAGCTATGGTAAGAGTGGCTTAGGTGCTATTTTACACTGTTTTTCTATTTCTGTTTCCTTTCTTTGCCAGTGCATTAAACTGCAGAGTAATATACTCCTTCCTTTTGTAAGAGAAGTAAAAAGACTTTGCACACCTGCACAATTTTATAACAGAAAAGCTTGAAACTCCATTTTTTAAAGTAGCCATATCATATTTTATCCCAAAGCCATTAAAATTGTTTATTCCTTATCTTCCCTAAGCTAAAATCCAAAGCCATCGTTCTGATTCATAAACGCCTGTAAGTTTGGTTTTATAAACGCAACAACAGGGTGAGTTATACAGGCGAGACAATCTCTACAAATTACTTGAGGCTTCATATCTAAGACATAAACTCTCTGGAGACTGGTGGTTCTTTCTCGAGATGGCCCTGCCACTTACCGCTTCCTGACTTGGCTGAAATCAGGAGAGTAACATGATTATCATTATTTTCCAGTCAGAAATTTAAAACCAGACAGTGACAAATCAGTTCTCAAGGCATACATTTCCATTCATGAATGTGGAAAAAATAATGCCGCGAATCCCCCGTTGCTGGCCTTGAAAGTTAAAACATGCCAACAAATCTCTCACCGTCAGGGATTTAAAAAATCTCTCTTAGACTATTTTTCAGATGGAAACTGAGGGCAAACTGGATGACATTTCCACTGGCTATGGTAAGACCTCCAAACAAGAGGAGGGCGGTGCTGAGACCAGAGTTTACCAGAGTCCTCAATAGCTGCATGAGAATAGCCATGGATCAATGTGAAACTTAATACTTTAATGACTGAGCTTCTCTTGAGCTCTTGTTTTTACTTCTCTGGTCTCAAGAGAATCATTTTCTTCTCTCAGTCTAATCTTACTGGGAGGAGGAGACAGCCAGGGTATAACTGTGACTCAGGAAAAGCCGAGGAAGAGTTTTCAGTGGGTGAGGACAATGTCTCATTCCCAAGGCGGGCAGCAGAGGGTTAAGCAGGTGGCCAATCCCTCAAACTGAGAAGCGTAGACTTCCCACCTATATAACCTGGGTTGAGTTACTTAACTGCTGGAAATCTCTATTTACTCCTCTATTTCCTGCCCCTGAATGGTTAGTATCACATAAAGCATTTAGTGCAGTACTTGGTACATAGTGAGAAGTTACTACTTATTGGGCATTTTAATGATTTTATCTTCTCAGTATTTAACAGCTTGCATTGTGAATTTCAGGGGGTTCGGTACGTCTTAAGTGAATGAATGACATACGATGGCACTCTGAATTGCTCACTGCTAGAACTAGCTAGTGAACTCATCATCATCGTCATAAATTTTTGATTGATGGAGGTAACCTGTGTGCACAAGCCTCTTCTCTGCTGTTGTCACAGCATTCATCCAGGACGTGCCTATGAGAAGCATGGCAGTCCTGGCCTTTAAAGATCTAGGACTGAAAAAAGAAAGAAAATTGGCTCAATAAAGTTTATCAGTATTTGGAAACCCTAGAAAGGAAATGAGCACTATTTTCTCTTCCCAAAGTGTTGCAAAATGTGTACTATCATATGCTCCCCAACAGCACAAAGCTCTTCCAGCTAAGTCAAATCAGTTAATGTGTCTGCATATCCACAGAGAAATCAGCAGCAGACAACGTGCGTCTGTGGCCATTCTCCTCTTAACCTGGCGAGAGGTCAATTTGGGGAAATTGAGGCAGTTTAACATCTTTCAAAGGATAATTTGAGCTAAGAAGGAAATAGAATTCCATATGTGCCCAGGAACTGTAGCATTGCATAGAAACATGCCACTCATATGATATTCCCAATATGCAATCCTGAAATCATACCAGAACTTATCTAGGATATGAAAAACAGACAATGATTAAAAATCTACTATACGTCAGGCATGGAGATACAAAGACAAAACACATCTTTACCTGGAAGGGTGCAGAATCAAGAGGAGGACAAACTTGTAAACAGACAAGTACAATAAAATCTACTATGTGGGAGGAGGAAGAGGGGCAGATGGAGGAGCCAATTCTTAGGAAAAGGGTTAGAATGGGCTTCTATGGGGTCAGTAAGCCTTTAACTGATTCTTGAAAGGTGGACATTTTCTAAGCAGTCAGGGGGAGAAGGGATAATCCAGATAAAGAAAAAAGTATAAATAAAGATACAGAGGAAAGAAACAGCCTGACTTCTGCAGACATCAGCAAGGTTTGGCTAATGCTTGGCTGAAGTATACGGCGGGCAGGCAATGGTGGCTTTAGATCCCATCCCCACTCCCTCATTTCCACGTGTCCTCCTCTACCAGCCAGGGTTTTTATTTCTGCTACCAGAATCCAAATTGGGCTGTTCTAAGCACAGGAGATGAGTGGTAGTACATGCCTATAATCCCAGCTACTTAGGATGGCTGAGGCAGGAGAATTGCTTGAACCCAGGAATTGGAGGTTGCAGTGAGCTGAGATCACTCCAGTCCACACCAGCCTGGGCAACAGAGTGAAACTCTGTCTCAAAAAATAAAAGAATGCCATATGAAGGAGACATACATAGAGGGAAGAAAATAAACACAGACACAGAGTTGAGCATCTATAAGTCAAGGAGAGGGAGGCCTGAAACAGATCTTTTCTTCATAGTCCTCAGAAGGAACCAACCCTGCTGACAACATCTTGATGTTAGACATCTAGCTTTCAGAACCAGGAGACAATAAATTTCTGTGATGTAGGCCACCCAGTTCAGGGTCCCTTGTTATGGTAGTCCTAGAAAACTAATACAGAGACAAAGACAGATAACCAGGATAGAGAAACATGGGGAAAAACAAAAAAGTTCTTTGCCAGAATACTAACGAACCAGCAAACCCACTATTACTAATATCCTCAGAGAAATGAGAAGACAGTTCATCCATAAAATTAGAACAGCGTGCTTTTAAAAAAAACATTCAGAGAAGTAAAACGAGCCGTTGGAAATTAAAAATTAAATTAACATATTTGTAAAAGTTTAATGGAAAGAATAAAAAGGAAAGATAGGTTGATTTTCTAGAATACAGATCAAAAAATCAAAATGATTGAAAAATACAGGAAATTATAAAATAATTAGAGGGTAAATCTAGGAAGTATGATACACAAATAACAAGAGTGCCAGAAAGAGAGAACAGAGGAAATGGAGTGAAGGGCGTCATCAATGCAATAATTCAAAGACATTGACCCAAATGACAGCTCCTGTATTTCCAGATTGAAAGGGCCCAGCCATTGGCCAACATGACAGATGAACCCACACCAAAGAGTAGCATCATAAAAAACTTAGAATACTGAAGCCAAGTGAGTATTTTAAAAGATTCTAGAGAAAAAAATATTATGTACAAAATATCAAGAATTAGAATGGTACCAGTCTTCTTAAAAGTAACTTGGAAGACAGAAGACAATAAATCAATGTTTTCAAAATTCCATGCTAACTAGGCAGGGTGGCTCACGCCTGTAATTCCAGCACTTAGGGAGGCTGAGGCAGGCGGATCCCTTAAGCCCAGGAGTTTGACCAGCCTGGCAAACATGGTGAAACCCCATCTCTACCAAGAAAAGAAAAATACAGAAATTAGCTGGGTGTGATGGTGCCCACCTGTAGGCCCGGCTATTAAGGAGGCTGAGGTAGAAAGATAACTTGAGCCAGGAGGCAGAGGCTGCAGTGAGTGGTGGTGATTGTGTCACTGCACTCCAGCCTGAGCAACAGAGTGGGACCCTGTCATGCACACAAAAACTATTATGCAAAAGGCTTCCTAACCTTGAATTCTATTCTCAATCAAGCTGTCAATCTAGTGTGAAATAAAATGCATCAGAAATTTTACCTCTCAAATGCTTCTCAAGAAGTTTCTGAAGGATTTGTTTAATCAGAATAAACACAGAAAGAGGGAAAAGGAAAAACTATTCAAGAAATCAGAGACCCAACACCACAGGAAGAGAAAAAGAAATAATATTAATCTTCGGGAGAATGGAGAGGAAGGATCTCAGGATAAAACCTGCACATCAGGCCTAGAAAACAGTTAGAGCAAAGAAATAAGGAAGAGAATAGAGGGCTTCCTAAGGTATATCTCCAAGACAGATGGATATGTAGGTAGGTAGGTAGAATGGATATGTTTCTTAACGTGTTCTAATGTGTCAAGAAGAGATTTACAGATCTATCAACAGGTTTTGCAATAGTGATAGGTAAATTAAACACCATGCAAAAGAGTCAAGAAGGTGATTATTAACTGCAGATGAGAGGAATTATTAAAAAAAAAGGTATTATAACTGTGGTATAGTAAATACATAGCTGTAAGTAACTTTTCATGCTCCTAATAATATAAATATTGAGAATTTCATCAAAAACTAAATGAGTCACATTGTGAGGAATGGGGGAAAAGACGTGAGCATATGGGGAGGTGATGGGGAAGGAGGAAAGCTGCATTTAAGTAATAAGTATCTTAGAACTATTTAATTCTTCAAATGGTTCACAATGATATAAATAAACACTTCAGCACGTATTGGAGATAGCTGAGTTTACAGGTGCATGCTTTCCCTTGCAACCTCACTCACTGCCCCTGAACTTAGTGGTGAAAGGCAAGTAGTATTGTTCATTTCTCCAGAATTCATCAGTGATAAGTATTATTATCTCCATTGAATGAGTGAAAAATTGAGGCAGGAATTACAGGAAACTGGAAACCCCATCTGCCAGACGGGAAGTGAAGATGGGCTTGCTTCAGGGTAGGAGCCAGGATGAGCGTCAGCATCCAGCTCAGTGGCTTTCTGCCTCTGTCCAAGGCTACGTACATTAAAGGCTGCTGTGTTTGGCTCTGGAACAACCATGAGTGGAATTCATCCACTTTACTTCTTAGGAAATGGAAGGATTCCCGGGTCTATGCATGTCAGGGGTGATTCAGAGGAGTGACTTTGTTCTCAGCATCTACTTCGATTGGAAGAACGTTTTACTTTTGATATTCTTTACTGTCATTCACTCATTAATTCATTCAGAGATATTTGTTGGGTGTCCACTGCATGCCAGGCTCTGTGCCAGGTGCTAGGATACAAAAATGAACTGCTTCTAGGAGCTCACAGTCCATGGAAGGTGACAGGCCCAGGAGCAGAGCACGGTGACACAAGACGCTGGTGCAGCCACAGGGAAAAACAAAGGGCTCTATGGGATATTGGGGGAACTGGTTTCAGCCTGCAGAGGTCAGATGAGTCCCCTGCAGCAGGAGAACTGGTGAAGACTAAAGATGTTCTGCAGGACAGGAATGGGTCTTTCAAAAGTATACGCCATAGGTAGGAAACAGTGCCACAGGCTGTACCTAAGATACTAGCTTCACCCAACACATTCTTCTTACAGCAGAAGAGATTGAGAGGATTAAGGGAAGAGTCTCTAGGTTTCATCCTTTTGGGGTGCCTTTCCCCTTAACATAGCTGTTGGGGAGTTTCCAGGGAGTCACACACGTTATTACTACGAGATATCATGAGATTCCTATAAACCTGAGACTGGAACTCAGACCTTTGGACACCTTCCAATCCTCTTGGAAATAGGCTAGGAAATGGCCAAGGAGGAAAAGGTCCCAGCATCAAGGGCAGCAGGATTGAATTTCTTTTGATCTCAGAGCTCTGCAGAAAGGGAAGAGTTTAAAAAAAAAAAAAGTCATTATATTACTATGGGAAAGAAAATGTGTTTTGTTTAAACATAATTCGGGGGCAGGTGTTTTTATTTACTTTCCTAATTCAAACAGTGACTAGAACCCTCTTCTAATTATAATGTACCTCCTGGCATGTTTTGGGAACCAGCTCCTTGGAATCCCCAGTGGGTATGAGATAAGAATAACTGCACTGCCCAGCAGATTTGGGTAAACTTCCCTAAAGAACTTGCATACTTTGCTCATTCTTACTGTTGAGCTGCTGTTGACTGGGCTGTGGAACTCAGTTAACAGGTCTCCTTTTAACTGCACTTGTTTCTTCGGGTTGTTAGTGGGGTGGGGTGGACAGTTCTTTCACGCAGACCTCCAGGTGAGAGAGGAGCTGAAGAGTGGATGGTGGGGGGATGGGGAGATGAGATTTGAGAAGACAGGGAGCTTTCAGGTAGCTTAAGGTCATTTTCTGCTGATCAAGAAGCAGAAAGCTTCCTAGTGCTTAAAGACATTTGCCTTTGGGTTGACACAGGTACCCGAGTCAGAGAAGTAACTGGTTTGAGCAGAGAGAAGAGTGGCTTTTTGGGGGCTATACCACACCCCACCTTTGTCCTAGGACTGGTTATGAGAGCAATAAAGCAGATATGTTAGATGAAGGCACATCACGGTCCCATGGTTCCAGGAACTGGTTTAATGTAATTACACTCTTAAAAAAAAAAATTACAGCAAACTTCAGGCAAGGAAAGCCAGAATTTACAACCTGTGTTCTCAAATACACACACAATCAACACCTCCCATTAACTGTCTACCATAAATTTCCTGCGGATTCGCCTCTAACCATTGGAAAGTTGCAGTCAGGGTGACCTCTATTCTTTCATAAAAAGATGGCTGCCAGGAAAGCCATTGGATGGCCTCAGCAGAGAAGCCCCGGGCCAACTGGTCACTTGTGATTTCTTTCTGCAGTAGGGTGGTGATGGTGGTAGCCCAGTTAGATCTGAGAGTGGGATCAGGGTATACTTGAGATCTCAGCTCTGTGTAACTTTCCAGCCTGGCTCATGGAGACAGCAGTGACTATGACAGTTCTGGCAGCCACTGGCCTCTGCTCAACATCAGTCTAGTGATAACAAGCCTTGGAGCTCTTTACTGAATCCAGAATTAACCAGGAAAGCCGTGTTGCAAGTAATGAATTTGACTAGGACAAGATTCAAAGCTTATTCAGAATGGTACCACAGTATTAATCAAATACAATTGTCATGCTGTCTGAGTTAGGTTTTAATAGCCCAGACACAGTGAATCTATGGATTATTACAGCCAATGATTCTGTGGAAGAACAAAAAAAAAAAATTCCAATTAGATATGGACCAAGTTTATGTGAATCTGAGATACAATTAGGTATTTTCTTCTTACAAAGACAAAGCTAAGTGGAGATTTAAAGCTATTGATCAGTTCTATAGAACCCCAAATCCATAAAAATGACTCCATGGAAAGCTGGGCTGAAGGCTTTGTTCTGTGACCTTTGATGAGAAGCAAAGTCCCTCTCCTCCCTATGTGTTCAGTTCAGTTCCCACTACCTGCCATGACATCAGCCAGTTGTCTGAGAGATGGGCACAGCTATCTGTGCTTCATTGAAGTGTGACAGGGCAGATTTCCAGCATCTTCATCATTCTTAGTTTACATCAGAAACTCCGCTGGTGACCCATTCTCAACACTCTGATAAACACAGATATCATAACGAATAACCCCTAGATCCAGAATCTATACCATCACCCCCATTCCTTTTAAACATGGCCCTATTATGTGTTGGGTTATAAAAGCAAGGGAAACCAGTGGCAGGTGTTGGAAATTTGACTTTGATAGATCTGTCTCTGGATCTGAAAGGTCTATTTACATCTCTCAAGCATAGGAGAAAGTGATTTTGTCCATCCAACTCATGATTTCACATGTCCACTTTCATTAACAGGAAAGAGAAAATATGGCTTGTTGCTACTTATTCCCACAGTGCTCAATGCACCGCACACTGGGAAGTTAGTGCTTAGGATGTCAGGATACAGCAAAGCTGTTAGGTTACAGGATACTAATTCAGAGGATCATTTCTGTGCCAGTGTCCCCTGCCCAAACACTGACCATAGTTATGTATGAGGCCATGTTTAGGTGGACTAGGAGCAATGGTGTATAATCCCATCAAGCCCAGCTACAATTTCTCCTTTTGGAACCATGAGTAACTTCTTGCTTCTGTGTCATGAGCTACCCAATCACAATTACAATAGAGCAGTTGCAATATTTTAATCTTCAGTTCTTCTTAGTTGTGCTTTTTATTTCACAAAAATTTGAATTTGTTTATTTTCTAACACTGTCTTCTAGATGTAGACTTCTTTTGGGGTACTAAATTTTCCAGAAGGTTGGATTATGCAAGTGTTATTGTAGATTATTAATTACCATAGCATTGGTGGTGAACCAAGTTGACAAGCGTGATGCCATTAAAAATCAACTCTTAAATACGTTGGATGATTGACAAACCAAATCATTGATAAGAAACCGTTATAATTATTTTGAATAATTACTGTTATAATCCAATAGTTTCATATTGTATTAGTTATCTATTTTTGCATAACAGTATTTTGCCACAATTTTAGCAGCTTAAAACAATACACATTTATTATTTCACAGTTTCTGTGAGTCAGGAATCTGGGTACAGCTTAGCTGTGTCACCTGCTCCAGGGTCTGTCATAAGGCTATAACCAAGGTGTTGGGCAGGGCTAGAGTCTCACCTGAAGCTTGACTGAGGAGGAATATGCTTCAGCTTCAGTTTCTTGTGATCTATGTATCTGAGGGAGGCAGTTCCCTGCTGGCTGTTGACCAGAGGTCACCCTCAATTATTCACCTTGTGGATCCCTTCATATAGCAGCTTACATTCAACCAGAAAGAGAGAGAGTGAATGGAGAGGGTCTACTAGCAAGAGGGAAGTCATAATGTTATGTGACATAATAGTAGCAGCGATATCATCTCATCTTTGTTGTAATTTACTGTTTAGATGCAACTTACAAGTCTCACCTATACTCACAGAGAAGGGATCATACAATAGTATGAATACTAGCAGGGGAGGATAACCGGAGGGCTGCCTAGATCTTTCCTCCAAGAAAATATTCAGAAAGGGAAAAATACTTGATTTCTTTAGGAAAATCCCCTTTAAAAGTTTAGGTCCACACATGAAGGAAAATGATTAGTTAAAAAAAGAAAAAGAAAAAAGTTTAGGTCTAAAATATAAAGAAGGGAAAAAGCATATTGGTTGCAGGACCTCAAAATACATATTTAAAAAAAATTTAAGCTGGGAGACATGGATTCAAGTCACCTCAAATAGATACCTATAATTTTGCTTCAGGAGTAAGAAAGTAATAATTATACATGACTTATTCATCAGATGGAAGGAGAAGAAGAGAAATTAAGTAGTTACTCTTTGAAAAAAAAAAAAAGAAGGGTCAAAGCAAGCCAGAATAATTCAATTCAACGTATATTTACTGAGTATCTTTACAACTTGTACTCCACTATGTGCAATGGAGAATGAGGAGAATGTGGGAATACAAGGAAAAGCAAAGCAAATAACACACAGTATCTTTTCCCACAAGTTGCTTGTAACAATAGCAACCATTTATATTGATTTCATACCATTCCAGAGAGAAATCTTTACCAACTTTACACGTACCAGATAATTTAATCTTCAAGACACCCCCGTGAAGCAGGTATTATTCTTCCCATGACTATAAGAAAACTAAGGCACAGGAAGGTTAGTGACTTGCCCAAGGGCGTGACGCCAGGAAGTGAGGCAGTGTGGCTCCGAAGTCCATGCCCTGCACCAAAGGGCCACAAACTACAACCTGTAGGTCAAATCTGGCCAGCTGCTGTGTATGTAAGTAAAGTTGTATTGGAATACAACCGTGCCTATTTGATTCCATATTGTCTATAGCTGATTTTACAACACAATGGCAGAGTTGAGAAGTTACCCACTAGGGCCTGAAAAGTCTAAAATGTTTACAATCTGGCCTTTTGCAGAAAATAATTTCCAACCCTTACTGTAAACTATTATGACATAGTGCCTCTTTGGAGACAAACAGACACATCATATACCCAGAATTCTAAAGTGCAAGATGAAGTAAGAACTACTTAGGTAAAGAGGTATAAAGATAATGGGAAAATGTTACTATGTCCTTCCTGGACACAATGGTGGTGAATGAGTGTGGGGGGCAAGGGAAGGATGCAAGGCTTAAGGTTCTCTGGATATAAAGCTGGTGTAATTTCCTAAACAGCGGAAACAAGAGCAGCCTAGGAAAAACTAAAGATAGGTAGCTAGATTCAACTGTTGGAGGGGAAAAAGAACAGTTGGGATAAAAGATTTATATCCTGTAGTTACTACAAGTAACTATATTATGTTTTATGCAAATAAAGTAATAAAATGTAATTAAACATCTTGAGTTTAAATAGCCAATTTCACCTTTAAATTTCAGCAGTCATATTGAAGTAGTTTCTGTCAATAGAATTAGGCAAGTGGCAGAGATCATGTGACGTCTGAGACTCCAGGGTGCTGTACAAATATGAAACAGTCATTGTGAGTTCTAAGAAACCTCAGAGGACGTTGCAGATAAGCTGACTACTTAAAGCCAGCATGTTAGTCATCATGATATCCATCTGCACTTCCTTTGTTCAATTTCTTTAACTCTTGCTTCTGCGTAGACATTGTGTATTTATTCATCCCTTAGCTAATTCATACCAAGAGGTTCAGCAAGGGAAGAGTCTTCTTCAAAGCATTTAGCACTGGATGAATCTTTGCTTTGATTTCCTGTATCTTTAGTCACTTGCTCATGGTAAGAACTGGGTGGTAATGCTGAAATTCTGTCCTGTCTGGCACCACAGTTCACTGGTAGATGTGGCTGGTCTCAAACAGAAATAACCACCCACCTGTGGGTATGTCTTGAAAATGCAACTTGTTTCTCACTATAGTGAATACCACATTGAGATAAAGCTGAAAACAGAGAGTTTAATAGAATAAAGAGGTATTTGACCCTTCTTCTCTAAAGCTTCAGAAATAGCTAAGATTTTCATGGCACAGCACAGGCTTATCCAAATGATTAACAGGGGCCAGGCACAGTGGCTCACACCTGTAATCCCAACACTTCTGGAGGCTGAGGCAGGCAGGTCACTTGAGGTAAGGAGTTGGAGATGAGCCTGGCCGATATGGAAACACCCCGTCTCTACCAAAAATACAAAAATTAGCAAGGCATGGTGGCACATGCCTGTAATCCCTACTCGGGACATGGAGGTAGGAGAATCACTTAAATTCAGGAGGCGGAGGTTGCAGTGAGCTGAGATCTCACCACTGCACTCCAGCCTGGGTGACAGACTGAGATGCTGTCTCAAAAAAAAAAAAAAAAAAAAAAAAGATTGACAGGATTCCATGACTCTGATGTTCTCCTTGGTGATCATGACAGTGAAGTTTCACTGCTTGCTGAATTGTTGTTACACAATGCCTGCCTTTTCATATATTTTGCACTTAGGTTCATCCAGTTTTAATTCTAATTTTATGTTGTTGGCACAATAGAGGGAAGTCAAATGGGGTTGCAGGTACTTGAGTTCAATTGAAGATTAGAGCCTCATTTTCAAAAGGAAAAATAAATCTCTTACTTTGTGCATTTGCTGATCACAGCCATTTTAAAAGAGGCTCTTTGACTTCTCACATGCCCCCAGCTTTGTCTCAGCCTCACTCCATTCCTGGCCACACATTTCTATTCTTTAAATATCATCCCATTTCCAAAGAGAAACTCAGATTATGCCTCAAAGCTGCAGATGCCATTTTAACATCTGCTTTTAACAAAGCAGATGCTAACTGAATTATTGTATAAGTGCTGTGATGTCACCTACCTTTCAGTTCTTTAGGGTTTCTGTCTTTCACTTTAAAATGAGGGAAGGATGAGGTTTACCCAAAAATGCTGAGTTAAATTTCTTATTAGAGTCTTGCTTTTGGAAAACTAGATGAAGACAGAAATCAGGAGAGTGAATGATCAACCCACCCAGAAGAACGTGCATTTTCTTTTAAAAATGAGATGTTAATGGTCTGTAGAAGGCATTAAATACAGAATGTCTCCGCTAGAAACAGTAGGCTGGGTTTTCCTCTGATTTGCATTTATCTCTCTCTTGCATAAAGCCTAACTTTAATAATAAGAAAACTTGTGCAACTATAAAAGGTATCGAGGAATATCATGAAACATCAGAAGATGACTCCAAATGCTGGCCATGGGTGAAAAGGAAATTAAAGCCCACAGAAGAGCAAGGCAGCCACGGACTAGTCCAGAGACTCACTCTCTCAGGCATGGTACTTTTTAGTCTCAGCCTACTGCCTCAGCTCATCGAGCCCTGGTTTTCCCAAGAATAAAATTAGAGTCATCACATTTTCTGTTTAACTCCCAGACCTTACCAAAATATGCAAGCAAGAAAACTCCCTTTAGATCATCTAACAAAACATGTGACACCTATGTATTACGATATTTTGAAGTATTGATCACTTTCCCATGGGCACCTTTACGTGGATGTCTCCCTATGAGAGGATTACACCTCTCTGCCCCATTGATATCATGTTACTTGCTTTGACCAATGAAATGGAAGAAGAAACGAGGCGTGCTGATTCTGAGCGAAGCAAGAACCCTCTCATCCTTGGCCACGCTCTCATTCCTCTGCGAAAAAACAAGCAATGTTGGAATGGGGACTCTTACAACAGCCTGGGTCTTGGATGAAGAAGATATGTAGCTGACTTACAATAGGCATGTAACATGAGCAAGAAATAAACTGCTATTGTTATCAGCTGTGAGAGTCTGAGGATGTTTGTTACTGTAGCATACTGAGCCTAAGCTAATAGATACATATTGTTTAGGAAATTCTGAGGCCTATGAATAGGTCCAGCAGAAGTCTATAGTATTTGTATTGCCTTCATCCTATGCATTTTGATAAATATTGCCTCTTTTTACCCATCCAGGTATATATTTATTCAATCCATCATTCAACAAATATTTCTTGTGTCTTGAGTGCTGGCCATGTGCTTTCCATACTGCTAGGACATAGGAGTAAAGTTTGAACACAAAGGTACAGTACCTGCCTTGGGGCGCTCATAACTAGAGGAGAAGATGGACATTAAGCAAACAACCTTACAAAGAAATGCAAAATTATGAATTGTGAAAATGCTATGGAGAAAAAAATAAAGGGCTCCAGGAGAGATTGTAACAGGATACTGAAGTTAGATTGGGCTGTCAGGAAGTGTGCTCTGTGGATCAGAAACACATCCTGAGGTTGAATAGAAGCTGACCCTGGAGGAGCATGAGCGTTCCAGGCAGGAAGAGCAGTACGTGCAGATGCTCTGCAGTCAGGGAGAACTGGGCGTTTGAGGAACAGAAAGAAAGCCAATGTGGTGCTAGTGGGGGAAGAAGCAAAGGAAAGTGGAAAGGTAGGTGGGGCAAGATTATGGAAGGCTCTGGGGGAAACCACATGGCCCAGTGGGCCCCAGAGAGTACCAGCAATAATGTCCTCTTTCTCTCTCAAGGTACCTCTATAGGGATAACAAATTATGTATCCACATTGCTTATCAGATATTTACAAGATTTTGGATTTTATGCCAAGAACAATAGGAAGCCTTTGAAGGACAGTGAGTAAAACAGATCTGTATTTTTAAAAGATAACTGGCAGCTGTGGGAAGACAACAAGAGTGGACAAAACGGAGACCAATGTGGAGACTAAGGACATGGACCAGGATAAAGAGCGTGGTGGAAATGGAGAGTAGTGGACAAACAGGAGCTATGCTTTTATTTTTATTTAACTATTTTTTGAGATGGGGGTCTTGATCTGTCATCAAAGCTAAAGGGTAGCAGCATGATCATGACTCATTGTAGCCTCCACCTCCTGGACTCCAGTGATCCTCCCACCTCAGCCTCTCAGAGTATCTGGGTCTACAGGTGTGTGCCACCATGCTTGGCTAATTTTTTTATTTTTTATTTTTTGTAGATACAGGGTCTCATTACGCTGCACAGGGCGGCGGTCTCAAACCCTTGGCCTCAAACAATTCTCCCCGCTACCAACCTCCCAAGGTACTGTGATTACAGGTGTGGGTCACCATGCCTGGCTCGGGAGCTATGTTTTTAGTGGTAAATCACCATTAGCCTCCTCCATTGTTTTCTTTATTGCTGGCTGCAGGACCACAAGGTGAGCCTCCTCAGATGAAGAAGTAAATCATCAACTTTGTTTTCCATTATTTCTATGCCAAACCCATTGCTTTCACCTTTAATTTCTCTACCTTCCCATGAGAAAGAAACAAATGATTTTATGTATGATACCAACATTTTGCTTCTATGGATCATAAATTGGCTGCTTGCAGCTTCACAATGTCCTTCTTTCCTTGGCTGATCTTCTTCCCTCTCATCAGAACACTTTCATGTTCTGTTTTTCCTCTCTTCTACACTTTCCTTTTCTACTCTTAGAGAATAAAGAGAAAACAGAAAATGGATAGGGTATAGAAGATCAAGAAATATGTCCATATTATATTAACAGTGTATTTTCCATTTAACATAATTTATATTTTATTAAATAGCATATAACTACTCTGAATAAATAATTGATCGATATAGTATTTCCTCCTATTTATTGACCAGATTCCCATCAAACAATGTCAGAAAAGTTTGGTGCTGAGAGGTGCATAGGAAACCAGATTAAGATACATTTTTTAGGAATGTGAAAACACCTCTCAAGCTTCAGTTTCTTCATCTGTCACAAAATGAGGCTTAATAGGTCGTTTCCAAGGAATATCTGATTTCATTACTCTATGATGCCATTCTAATAAATCAATCTGATGATTATCTCAGAATGCTGTAGAAGTGGTTGGAGCTCAAATATCAGACCTTAAAGGCACTTGTCATCCAGTTACATTTTAAGTTTGCCCATTTTTACTGAAATGCATATCATTTATGAAAAAAATGTCTCTCAAAGATAAGGCAACCAAGTGAGAATGAAACATTCCAGTCCTTCAAATTCAAGAAAAAGACTTTTCTTTGGCAGTAATCCCAAGCCATGAACAAGAGCTCACCAGAATCAATTTCAAGCTCATCCCAGTTGATCAAGGACAACTTATTTACATGGCTATATTAATGCTTCCGAAAATAGCCAATCGGTGGCAGCCACACATATCCCAAATTCAACCAATCAACAAGTGTCTCACTCTAGTAGCTTTACTTCCACACAGAATCAACCAGGTCAATCAATTCCTACACGTTTCCATTAGTGAAAGTCCACCAGTTCTTAGATGCCACACTTCCCAAACTCTTTATAGATCGGTGGTTTACTTTGACCATAGAGACTGTGCTTTACAAGGATATTGTCTCTTATTTAGCAAGAAACACATTCAAATACTGGTTCATGGCCTTTTTCTTCAAGACATGAAATTTATGGGACTTCGCTTCAACACATCTGGAATGTCTTCAAAATTACATATAATTCTCTTCTTAAACAGAGGCAATTTGTTAAATATGTAGCCAAGTGTAATATAAATGTTTTACTAATGAATGCAACTATGAAGTCCTGCATTTAAAATCCTGGATCAAAATAAGTATTCAGAGTTTAGACCCAGGAAATATAGAAACATCATTATTGAGAGGGCCGAATTCTAGGAGTTTGGGAAATTTAGACCAGCAGCATGACTTAGATTTAAGCAGTTATTTGTCTGTGAAAGGAAGGTGCTCGGATGGTCTGTTTCTATAGGTCAGGAAACATATGGAGCCTGGGAGTGTGGGAAGAAAAAAAATCCGGGCAAGATGGATGCAAAATTTTGGAACGTTATTTTCTGATCTTAAGTATTCCTCAGCTCAGCCTCAGACGTGAATATTTTTATGCTGTTTTAATTTTCTATAATTATTTCCTCTTGTTTCCATTTCATTCTGCAGTAACATCCTTTTTGAAAACGTCAGTCTGCCCTAGCCTGCTAACATCCTTTTTGAAAACAAGGGAAAAAGAGAAGATGGGTGTTCAGTGAGTCTCCCTTGAGGACCAGTCCCCCCGGGGATGACCGAGAGAGTTAAAAATTCAAGGGGATGAGAACACATGGACATAGAGAGGGAAGCATCATACACCGGGGTCTGTTGGAGGGGGCTAGGGGAGGGATAGTGGGAAGGAGGGTAGGGAGGGATAACGTGGTAAGAAATGTCAGGTATAGGTGATGGGGGGGATGGAGGCAGCAAACCACCTTGACATGAAAGTACCTGTGCAACAATCTTGCATAATCTGCACATGTACACCAGAATCTAAAGTACAACTAAAAAAAACATTCAAGCAGATGTGAAAGTACTGTGAATGTAAACAGCTATGAAATGACTTCCACCTTTCAAATTGGCAAGCTAAATATAATATTCCCAATAAGCAAATGTGTTAGGAAATGGTCACTCTTATGTTCTTCTGATGAAAATTCAAAATAATTCATTTTTTAGAGGACAATATTTTTTATAAATACTGTAATATTATAATATTTATCAAAAAGGCTTAGGACATTTGAGGTAGTGCCGGAAACCATGATAGATATGGACCAGGTATAGCTAGAAGGGTGTTATGATAGAGAATAAGGAGGATGTACTTCCCAATGTTCAGTGCTTACATTCAGTATGTGGATTTAGTGTGAGTTTTTATATCTTCCTCTTCTTAGTTAATGGTTTCTAAATTGTTGAGAGAATTTTTTTCTGTGGTAAGGAGGAAAATATATTTAAGAAAAAACAAAGGGAAATTATGTCCCTTTCAGCCTCCTTTTCCTTGCAGGTAACATTTCTGTCTGTTGACAGTGGGCTTCCTTGTCATATTGATGGTGGGGGAGTAACATTAACATTGGGAATTCCATGTCAGATGGAGGTGAGGGGTTTCCATGGGAGCAGACAGGTATGAGAATTAGAGTTGGGAAACTTGAGCCTTCTTGTGGCCTTACTATGTAATGTGCTTGTAACTGGTCAGGTATTATTCTGTAGAGAATACCCATTGAGTTCCTCAACCTACAGAGATTCTCCAAGAATTCTGGACAATAGAGTTAAGAAGGCACATGACATTCACCCAAGGCCCAGGGTCACTTTCCGTTTGGCTCGCAGCCCGCTTTCCTTCGGATTTCTGAGGTCTTTCAGCCTAGGGTCTGTGGACCAGTGCCACTTCCTTGGCTGGGTTAACTTCCTCTCCAGTTGGATATTTTTCTTTGCTGCTGTTTTCTTGATTCTATCTTGTTCCTGAGGACTCATTAAGCCACATATGCAAACCAGATCTAAGGGCTGTGCAGCTGCAGAGGCCCATTGATATTTAGTGGTGAACAAATCTCTACATTTTTAAAACTCAGCTGTTTGAAGCATGCTGAATGCAAAAATCATTGGTGAGTTACAATATGTTAAATGACTCTAATTAAATGCCTTATATTATGGCATAGTTCACGATATTTTATTGCGGAAATGATAGCTGGAGCACCTAGAGTGGGGAACACTATATTCTTTGTCCCTTTACATTGGAAAGAATGGTACAAAGACAACTTTGAAAGATAATTGTGCTATAGGAATAGTTTCACCATTTGAATTCTGTTAGCCGCTTTATAACCTTTAGCAAAGGATTTTTGTACAATATCGTCCACTGTTCTCATGCTTTCCATCTATTTAACAGAAGAATAGGGAACAAATTACATTTAAACAAAATTTCCAGCAGATGACAGTTTCTAGATAACTGGTCTGTTGTTGTTTTTCTAATTTGAGGGTTTTTTTTTTCTTTTTTTACATTAAAGCAGTTGTGAAAACAAGACATGAAATACAAAACTCTCATGAATTCAGCCTAAAACGAACAGCTTGGGAGAAGAGCTTCCTGGCCCATTCCTAGAAGCACACTCAAACTTTCTTATTAAGTAAAATTCTGGGAATTTCCCAAGCTCTCTCATTAGTATTTTGTACCTAGAAACCTCTATTTAATACAAACTGTTTTCTTTCCTTTGTGTATAACTCTGAGTTTGACTCTATTCCTGCTAAAAATCTATGTTGGGGGACTAGTTCTCGATCATTTCCATAAGTGGTTGAATGACATTTTCAACTCATTCTTAAATACAAATCATAAGATTGATATTTGCCTTTTAGCTAGGCCAACTTATAACATTCCATTAAAATCTAATTTATTAATCTGATTTGACAAAATTTTTAGTGCAGTCAATTATTCAGATTGTCAGTAGGTATCCTGCTTGAGCAAGGACCACAGCATTGAGCTATGGTGGATGATAAGTAGTCTGGATTTCAATTCTGTTGCTGCCATTGACATTCCGAATGAATCTTTTTATCTTTGTGTTCTCAAGGAGAAAGCATGGCTCATAAAGGCAAACCTGTCCTTAAGGATACAAACATTATCATTGTAAAATGCTTTATAAATAGACAGTGATAGGGCTTGCTACATCCTGAACTTGACATTTCATTTTAAATTCCAGATTGGAAGCCAAAAACTTTTGTCTCAACTGAGAAAATTTCCACACCTCCCTTATGGCAATGGTTCTCCACTTCAGTTTCACTGACAATGTACAGTTGCCCAGGCCTCACACTGAATCAGAGTACTTGGGGGTGGTTTATGGGCACCTCAGTGTGTGATTCTTTCATCTTCTTTCAAGGGAAATGAAGAGTCATTGTCCAACCATGATTGGACTTGAAGAATGCTGGTGTTCCACTGAGCTCTCTCATTTAGTCTTCACAACAGTACTGTTAGGCTTATTTTACAGGTGAGAAAATAGAGACTTAGGATGCAGCCACTTCAGCTTTCCAAGGCCACAGTTTCCAAATGCAAAGTGAGAAAGAATATAACCAGGTTTGTTCCTCTGCTGTTCTGCCTCTAAAAGTGAGAGTTTACAAATTTGGCAAAGAAAATGAAATTGGCAAAGAATTGGAAGGAAGCAGCAGTGTCTTAATATCAACACCAGTTCCATCTGCTGTTTTCACCTGGGTTTCCAGAGCCCATGAACCAGCAGGGAATATTCCAGGAGGTGCAGTCCCTTGATTGACGGTCGATGACTCAGTTCCCACCACTGCTTATCTTTGCTGCCTTCTGTAGCTCTGTGTAGACAGGCTCAAGCTTCATAACACATGCCATTTGAACATAGAGTTCTGTTTAAGCAAGATATTTCCGTGTGTGGCCAATAGTAACAATGATTTGCTGATCTGGTTTCAAAAAATTCTACTAAAATGAAAATCCCATAGAACAGATGGACTCCGAAGTCTCTGTCCACAATGGAGTAAATATTTATAACAAAAAGTTTGTTTTGATGCTTAAATTTGTGTGCTGTGACTGCACTTGAAGGCAGTGAGAGATTTTTTTTTCCAAAAGGCATTTATTTGCTTTTGAAAAAGATGTATCTGTGCTTGGTTTAATCACAAGGCTTTCCAGAGAGAGGAAGACGGATGTCAGCCGGGGCCAGCATGTATGGGGCAGAGCAAGCCAAAGGTGAACCTTGTTGTGTACAAGGGGAAAGGGAATATTAATGAGAAAAAGTCTTAACGGAAGAACAATGCTGCATGATGGAAAGGCATGAGCTTTGTAATTTAAAAATCTGGGTTCAAATCCTGTCTTTGCCTTACATAAAATATTATTTATTTATTGAGTTTTAATCCTGTGCCAGACACTGTGTTAGGCATTAGAGATACAGAGATCAGTGAGGAATAGTTTCTGTGTGTACACAAAGATTTTTAAATGTTTGTTGGCTAGGCACAATGACAGTCACCTACATTCATTAGTAGGGAGGCACAGAAAGGGAACATCTGAAAAGTCAGAGGGAGGTGGCAGCCAGGAAGCTTTGCTAACCACTGGTGACTTTGGGTGAGTTACTTAATCTTAACTTTTTCAAGCCGACCAAATCTATCTTCCTTGATTGTTATGCGGATTAAATTAAATAAGCCATATACAAGGTCTACCGTGGGACCTGGTAAATAGAATTTCTAAAAGTAGTTATAGTGTTAATAATGATGATTGTGGTGTTAAAGAAGATGTTGACATTAAGGAGAAATGGGTCGGAGAACAAGCAGCTCTGGAAGTGGCTGGAAGAGCCGGCTGTTTTGATGCTCTAAAATTAGGTTAATTATCCATGTCCCTCCTCTATGTCCTGAGCATGCTGCACTGAAATACTGTTTCATGCTGTTAAGTTAGGACAGGGAGCACACCCGTCTTAGGTACCATTGTATTCTCAGGACTAACCCTGAGCCTAAAACATGGAAGTCTTTACAAACCTGCATATGGATGGAAGAGAGTGAATGAGAAAGAAAAGATGGAAAGAGAAACAGATGCACAGAAGAAGGGAGAAGTCAGGTGAAATCATTGTCCAAGGACATTACGTTCTGCTGCTCCCCTAACTCCATTTCATGTTTCACAGCAATGCCTTTCATGACCAAACTCATCATTCCATCATTCATCACTCTCTAACCAGCACCCTGCACAGTCTCAGTCTTCAGTTCTTTTTTATCTTTTTTTTCTTTCCTTCCCAGAGGGTTGAAATTCTAGCCATGCCACATACTGAGCTGTGTGGCCTGATGTAAGTTTTTAATATCTTTAAGTCAAGTGAGAATGATTAAAGTCCAGTTAAATATGGCATATTGAAACATACATTTAGTTCACTTCTTCCTAAAATGTTTCTATAACATAGAGATCAGGGTTTTTTTTTTTTGTTTTGTTTTGTTTTGTTTTTTTTTTAATGGGAGAGGTGATCAATGTAAAAGGACAAAGATGACAACAGGGAAGAGTGGTTAAACATCTTTGAAAGTTGGAAAGCTTAAGGAACGAAGATTAGTGGTTGAAACCTCAGACTGTAAGAAGGGAAACAAATAATGAGCAAGGTGACCAGTTACACTGGCCTGTAGAAATGCTCAGAGATTGCAGGTACTTAGAACTTCTGAAGACAAAGGTGTGGATGAGATTTAAAAAAAAAAAAATTAAGGAGGGTTTATTGAACGTCTATAAAGACCACCAAATATTTCCTCCTTGGTCTCTGCCACCAGGCTACTGCTCTCCAACACCCTAACTAAAATCTGGAGGTTTCTCTCTAGAGAGCCTGAACCAATGGTGTTTTAGGCTTGGAACACCAGAAAGAACCAAGCGTGGGAGTACAGCACCATGCTAAAACTAGAAGGAGTAAATGAAAGTCTGTATATTACAGTGTGACACTCCCCTAATCCTTCTCCCCCTATCCCTCAATGGCCAGGCTATTTCCACCAGAAAGTGATTACAGGACTCCTTTCAGGGAAACTCAGCCAAAGAAAAATAATCTACAGTGATTCAGGAGTCCTCCAGCAAAATTAACCTAAGAGAAAGGTATATTCAACCTAGAATTCCATATTCAAACTATCACTCAAATGTAGAAGTAGAATGAAAATATGTTCAGACATTCAAGTTCTCAAAAAATTACTCGCATGAACCTGTCCTGAGTTAGCTGCTGGATATCTTTCTACAATAGCGAAAGGCAGATGGTAGGGAAAGCAAAGAAAAATGAAGATGAAAATACAGTTAACTCTTGAACATTGCAAGAGTTAGGGGCATGAATCTCTTGTACAGCTAAAAGTTCACCTATAACTTTTGACTCCCCCAAAACCTAACTACTAACAGCCCACTATTAACTGGAAGCCTTGCCAATAACGTAAATCGTAGATTAACATGGATTTTGAATGCTAAATGTACTATATGCTGTAGGCTTACCATAAAGTAAGCTAGAGAAAGGAAAATGTTACTAAGAACATTATAAAGAAGAGAACATATATTGACTATTCATTAAGTGGAAGTGAATGATCATTAAGTCTTCATCTTTGTCATCTTCATGTTGAGTCGCTGAGAGTAGAAAGAGAAGGGGCTGATCTTGCTGCCTCAAGGATGGCAAGAGTGGAAGAAAATTTATGTGTAAGTGGACTCATGCAGTTCAAACCCACATTGTTCAATGGTCAACCGTAGTGGCTCTAACAAAGAAGAAAAGATAAAGGATGGTGGGAAAAGAAGTCTCAAGCTGGTAGTTGTACATCAGTGTAGGAATGACCAATATGGATTATAGGAAGATGGTGGACTTCCTCTTATAATGGGTAGGAATATCTTCAAATGTTTTTCAAAAGGGAAACTGATAATATTGTCTTCTGTATTGTAATATATTAGGCACAAACTTACTGTTGTATTAAAAATGAATTAGTGATATATCTATAGAAAAATAAACCAAATCATGTTAGTATTAACTCCACAGGGGAAAGACATTTCAAAAGAAAGAAGTAAAATAATTATATGCTATGTGGCTCAGGTATACATGATATTATATGCATATAAATAATATAAGCATTGCCTAGTCTGTTAACCAGCAATAGTGATGTAACTACCAGGAGAAGGCAGGTGAAGGGAGGAGTGAATGGAATGTTGGGGAATGAAGGAGGAAGAGCTAAACCTTTGTTGTCAATTTTTTAAAAAATCGTTAAGTGTAAATGAATGAATACAGCTGAAAAGTCAACAAATCACAGTATAAGGAGAATATTTAGAAAAATGGGGGGAAATGCCAGAAGAAACAGCTAAAATATTTGAAAAGGATTGTTTCATTTGACCAGAAATTACAGAAGACAAGGAGCAAGTCTATGTATGTATTATTTAAATATCAAATGTATCATGCACAAAATTCCTAGCTATTGCACAGCACACAACAGGAACTTGAGAAGTGGTTATAATTGACGGCTGGTCATAGAAACCTCAGCCTGAAATTGATTCTCTTGACGGCTGCCCACAGTCCCTCTGGAAGCATTCAGAGACTGGGAGTGAAGGAAGGCAGAGATCGAGGGGGAAAAAAGAATGGTCATTAATAGATTTCCACTTTGGTTTTTAAAATATGACTGTAACTGAATATATGTTTATAACATAGAATATAAATACATACAAGCATGACATAAAAAATAAACACGTTCCCTCCTATCTGGTGCCCAGTGAATTTACCTGTTCTGAATATGGGGGATGTTGGTAGAAAAGAGACGTCTCTTTTGTTTGTTTTATTTGCGTACATTTAAAGGGTACAAGTGCAATTTTGTTACATGGTTATATTGCATAGTGCTGAAGTCTGGGCTTTTAGTATAACTATCCCAAGTAATATACATTGTACCTATTAAGTGATTTATCACCCCTCACCGCCCCCATCCTTCTGAGTCTCCAGCTCAATATCATTCCTCTATGTCTATGTGTACACATTACTGAGCTTCCACTTATAAGTGAGAACACACAGTATTTGGCTTTCTGTTTCTGAGTTGTTTCATTTAAGACGATGGCATCCAGTTCCATCCATGTTGCTGCAAAAGACATGATTTCACTCTTTTTGATAGCTGAGTAGTATTCCATGGTGTATATGAACCACGTTTGTTTTCTCTGATCATGCACTGATGGACACTTGGGTGGATTTCGTATCTTTGTTATTGTAAATTGTGCTGTGATAAACACACAAGTGCAGGCATCTTTTTATATAACTTTTTCCCCCTTTGTTAAATACCCAGTAGTGGGATTGCTGGATTGAATGGTAGTTTTATTTTTAGTTATTTGAGAAACCTCCATCCTGTTTTCCCTGGAGGCTGTATCATTTACACCCCATCTGCAATATACAAGCGTTCCCTTTTCTCCACACCAGTGCCAGCATCTTTCTGGATAATCGTGTGCTTCCTTCAGATTTGACTTAAAAGCCACTCTTACAGCAGTCAAGTGGGGTCCACTGGAAACCAAAGTGAAGAAAGAAGTCTTAGCTATTAGGATGGAGATTCTTACATATTTTTTTTCTCCTGAAGTTTCAAGAGCTTGAAGCTATAATAACACATAGAGGGGAACTAGGCTGCCTCTGCCATGGAATTCTCTCCCAAGGTGATCAGAAACTGAACCTCCTTGTCATTGTGCATCCTTGATAAGCTAAAAATAAAAAGCAAAACAACTTTTACTACTATTGCTGCCGTTATCACTATTATTTTTTCCACGAATTGAGTCTGTTTGTACTTCCACAATGCACATACAAGCCTAGAGTTTAGTTTGGAAAGAAAACAACTTCTGCAAGTGCAATACAAGAAAGAAAATGCTAAGTAAAATGGAATTTGAAATGTAGCATTTGTAACATCAAAACAAGGCATTCCGGTCGATGTGTTACGTGTCATTCTAAGGCCCATTCTTCACTCACCGGGAGAGGTGTTGAACCATGACACAGAGTCAGGCTGCGCCAATGACCAGGAGAGAAAATGAGAGTTGTAGCCTCAAGATGACCCCTTCTGAAGACCTTCTGCAGGTCTTCATCAGCCAGTCTACAGAATCAGAGTGAGTACATGGAATTTTAACTGTCATAAGCTCTGGGCTGGGGTTGGGACATCTGCGTCTTTCTCCTAGCTCTACCCTCAGAACTGTGCATCTTTGCAGAAGCCACGTCTTTGAAAGCTGAATCTTATAAGTGAGAACATGCGGACTGTGGGCTCTCATATCCTTATCAGTGAAGTGAGATAGTTGGACGCTCTGTGAGTTCCTTTCAACTTCCTTCCTGTTCTGCCCCTGCCCTTCAATCCAAATCATCAAGGAGTAGCTAAAAAGGGTCCAGGTCAAACATGGCTGGATCCTGGCCCAGCTCCAGCTTGTCTTGGTAAACTTGGGAAGCTATCTGCCTCTCTGAACCTTAATTTCCTTCTCTTTAAAGGAACAAAACAACAGTTCTTTTCCTATAGTGCCCTTATGGAATTAAATGTAATAATAGAAGTATAGGCTGGCCACACTGCCTGGCACAGAGTACGTTTTAGTAAGTTTCCACAAACTTGATGTTCATTCATTTCCTCATTTCTTTTATGCCCGCAGAGGCCATGGAGGAAGAGGGGCTGCTGCAGGCTGCCTCAGAAGTGATACCTCATGGACTCATGGCTACTAGTTTGCTGAATCTTCTGAGGAGGAGCTGGGCAGGGGAGTGAGGTTAGGCATCCCTGGGGCAAAACACCCCTGCCTGAAAAGATAGAATTACAGAAAAACAGTGATGATGCAGACTGCACGTTTCTTTTCTTTTCTTTTTTTTTTTTTTTTTTTTTTTTTTTTTTTTTTTTTTTGAGAGGGAGTTTCGCTCTTGTTACCCAGGCTGGAGTGCAATGGCGCGATCTCGGCTAACCGCAACCTCCACCTCCTGGGTTCAGGCAATTCTCCTGCCTCAGCCTCCCAAGTAGCTGGGACTACAGGCATGCACAACTACGCCCAGCTAATTTTTGTATTTTTTTAAGTAGAGACGAGGTTTCACCATGTTGACCAGATGGTCTCGATCTCTTGACCTCGTGATCCACCCACCTCGGCCTCCCAAAGTGCTGGGATTACAGGCTTGAGCCACCGCGCCCAGCCCAGACTGCACATTTCACAGAGACAGCCCAGATGGTTAAGGAACCTGGTGGCCTACTCTGGGGGAGCCTGGAAAAGACGAGATGAACTGGTCACAGCTGTAAATACACGTTCTGCCCTGAGAGCTGCTGTCAGGGGCTACATACACACATGCACATATGCTCACACATATGCTCTCACAGTTACCTCTCACACACACTCACATATACAAACTTACTCATACACTCGTACAGATGCTCACACATACACGTATCTTCCCCAACACATGTTCACACACTCACACACACATGTCCTCTGTCTCAAACACATACTCTCTCACACACACACAAACTCACCCACACATGCTCACACACACACTCATACATGGCTCACAAACATATGCCCTCTCCCACATGCCAACATGCTCTCACACACATGCTCATACACGCTCACACACATGCCCTCTCACACACACGTTTTCACACTCACCCTTTCGCACATTCACTCACATGCTCATACACATTCACACCACACGTGTCCTCCCCTCCGCATATAAATGCTCATGCCCTCACATAATGCTGCCGTACACATTAACATGCATGCTCACATGCACTGGGCAACACATGCGCCCACGGTTGGAGCTCTAGCCAAGCTGGACTCATTGGGTTGCTGGCTCCAGCAAAGTTACAGTCACGTTCATTATGCAAAAACTATGGTAAATGTCCACCCTGCTTTACAATGCATGAAGCTGATCTGAATAATAACAGTAACCAGACAAAAAAGCCATATTCTTGCCCCAAGGAACATACATTTTGGACCCTGGCTCGTGAAGGTTTGGGGCTAGACCTGTGCTAGCCTTCTGGCATCTAGAAATGATCTCTCTCTATACCACACTCTCTGATAACAGTGTGGAGTCTGTTGTTTACATGACTGTAGGCATCTGCACCTAGCAGAGAGGTGCAGGTACAGTTGTGTACAGCTTTTTCAGGAGGATTTTGAAATTTTATGAGCTGAAGTTGTGCAAGGCTGTTGCTACCTCAATCAAAAAAGGAAAACAGAGAAAATAAGTGTGGCTGAGTGCTAAATATTCCCTGACATCTGGGAACTTTTCCTCCAGTCTAGAACTTCATGGCTTCTAGGTGTCTCCTTTCAGGAATGAGAATGGCTAAAGACAGAATATGGCTATGGGCCAGGCCAGTCCACACATCTTGCATGGTCTCCTCTGTTTCTTTTCAGAACTCTGTAAGTTAGGCAGACCCCATTCTCCTGGCCATGGAGTGGTGCCCTGCATGCTCAAGATCACAGCAGATGGCAAAGCTTTAACCGGGCCCCCTGCTCCAAAGCGCTCCTAGCACTCTGTGCTACTGCCTTGTCCTTGGACTGTGAATATAACACAGTTGGAAATACTCATCTTTTTCTTATTCTTCCAGTTCACCTACTTGCTCACTCTAATCCAACAGGAGAATGGTAAGGAGGTACTGCAGTTGAGTCCGGGAAGACATTCAACATAGTCGATATACATTTTAATCAGCTCTGTTCACAGAAGGGAGGCAGGGTGCCCTCCCAGGCTACAGTGGGCTGATTTATCCAGTGTGAAATCATGCATGGCTGAGGTGATCCTTCCAGGGTTGAGAGGGGTTGGAGGAAAAAGGCAGTTAGCCTGACTCTACAATGTTGCTTAGTGGAACACATGGCAAATGATAACATTAAAAAACATACTTATTAATTGACTGATGGACTACCCTTAGCCAGTGCTTGCAAGTGTGTATGATACTTATCACCAAAAAGAGCTGTCCAAGCCAGGCATGTTGGCTCATGTCTGTAGTCCCAGCTGCTCAGGAGGCTGAGGAGGGAGGATTGCTTGAACCCAGGAGTTCAAGGCCAGCCTGGGCAACACAGAGAGACCCTGTCTCAAAATACACAAATACAATAAAAAAGTAATTTTTTAAGAAAGAACCATCTCCTGGTGGTAGATGGACCAGAAGCATAGGCAGAGTACAAGGCTGATTGGGAGGTATAGTTTTGGGAGACACAGCACCTCAGTCCCCAAATGAACATTCTTCTGCTGGCTCATCCCTCATTCCACTCTCCAAGCTCCCTGTCTTTAGCCTCCTTCATTCAAATTGCTGATTTTGGTGGTACCCCATGACAGGCCCGAGCCTGGGCTGGGGATACAGGTAGGGATGTGAGAGTCTGCCCACTGTCCCAGGAGAGAGATAGCCATGGAAGTGTAAGAGTGAGCTGCAGATGCAGTGAGGGTGGAAATGTGCAGGAGGAAAGGAGCTGTCAGCAGAGATGCATGTGAGCTCAGCCTCAAATGGGCTCAGAGGATGAAGCCAGGCGGGGAGCCAGGTCCTAAGACCCCGCTCTGCTGGGCGGAGGATTCTGGAAGGGGAAGATGTTGCACAAGGGAGTGGTATCATTGCATTCGTATGTTAAAATGCAAATGAGGATGAAATTGAGGAGATTGGACTATGTAATCCATTATGTCACTTTCATTCTAATGTGTTAAACATCCTTGGAGGGGTAATGATTTTGAAACAAGTTATGTATTCTTTGGAGTAAATAAGGGATCTAGTTTTTATTAAAAGGGCTAGTTTTGATATCCAGAGAGGAAGAATGCCAAAACAGGTGTGAGCACCTGAGGGAAATGGGAAAGGGAGGAGACGAGGAAAGAGAAGGTGGAAATTGTGTAAGAGAAACACATTATTATCTTACTCCCATCTGGCCATGCCTGGTAACAGGAGGGACATAAATTATATAAACTCGTTAGTTTTATTTTAGTAGAAATTATTATTTTATGAACTTAAAACCCAATTTTAATAAAAAATAGAATATTATAACAATGACAATAATGGACACTGGACACCACTAGAAGGAGTACATAGGGAGCTGGGGAAAGGATATTGGGTACTGTGCTCAGTACCTGGGTGATAAGATCAGTCATACCCCAAACCACCACGCCATGCAATACACCAGGATATCAAAGCTGCAAATGTACCCTCTGAATCTAAAATAAAAGTTGAAATAAACGAATAATAATATATTTTTAAAATAGAATATGTATAGCAGAATTAGCCCTACATGAAAGATAAAATTTGAAGGAAGTTTTTGTACTTTTGGTTAGTATAGTCACCTCAAGAAATTATTACAGTTGAATTTGCTCACACAATTATTTGAAGCACAGTCAAAGTCTGTCAAGCAATCGTTGACCCACCTATAACTGTTTCTGGTGTCGGGTTCTGAAGGTATCGGTTTGTATGGGAAGCACAGCCTTAACATGGTAGAGGAAAAATAAGAGTCTGCGAATTTTTACCAAGTGTGTACCACGCAGCGGGCACCACGGCAGATCCTGAGGATGGGGCACTGAGCAAGAGAGGGAGAACCTGAAACTTCCTGGTTCTCAAACTCTAGTTAGGAAAATCAAATAACTCAATTAAATCAAGAAGTGAGCAGAATAACAGAGTGAAGGACAAGCTAAAGGACAGTGTAACAAGGTAACAGGATGCATCGACACCAACTTTACACAGGGAGGTCAAGAAAGGCTTCAAAAGGAAATGGTATTTAAGCTCAGAACTGGACTGGAAAAAGAACTAGCTTGAGGTAGTGGGAGAAAAAGTGGTCTGAGCAGAGAAAAAGCTTGTGTAAAGCAATGCCATGGTAGCTGAGCTTGGGAGAGGCAGGAAGCACAGAAGGAGGTTGGAGGGAGAACGCCATCGAAACCACGGAAGATGAAAGCCAACTGCTAAGTGTGGAGAGTTGGCCTTCACCCCGGCAGGCTTGCTGCCAAGGGGATCTTCCACTCTCTGATAACAGTGTGGAGTCTGTTGTTTACATGACTGTAGGCATCTGAAAACTCATCACTTAACACAAAAGACCATTCCCCATGATAGAATATTCCTTAATACTGTCTTAAGTAATTTGACAAAAAAAAAAAAAAAAAAAAAAGGAAATGCTGAGAATGAATTCTTAGTGGGCCAATCAATATTCCATTATGATCCTATAGAGAGAACAGGAGATCAAAAAATTCTGGGGGAGAAAAATAAACAACCATGCACAGGAAATTTGGATGAAATGACAGACCTGTCCTATTATTTCCCCTGAATTGATGACATTGCAACAAAATTTAATTTTGTCTTCAGAGATGAAGGAATTCTGTAATCTTTTTCTTAAAAAGAAAGAAAAAGCCCACTCTCGGGTTCCAGATTGCTTGCCCTTAGGGAAATGTTACTGAACTGCCAGGAGGTAGGAGGTTCCAAGGAAATAAGTAGAGCAGAAACTGCCCCTGAAGTATGAATGTTTTTCTATATCTGAGATTCAGAAAAGGAGCTCTCAAATTATGTGTGGGAATAAAAATAGGCTTCAGTTATCAGTTTCAAGTTCATCATAGAAATGAAAGAACTCTCTCTGATATGTTGTAATTTTACTCTACATTTTCCTCACTTCTCAAAAATCAAGGCAGTCATCCTGTTACCATCTGGACTGCTTAACTGGCTAGAGGGGTTATTAGTTTTAGGGAGTATATTATTCCCCATTTAGTATCTGAGTCATTGCTTTTCTAAGGCTCAAAGCCATAACCTTGCAACCGGGTCATGGTGAATGCTGGCACTTTAAGGCTTCTTTCAGATCACACAGTACTGAAAATGAGTTTTATTTTCACTCTTACATAGCCACAAAATTGGAAGCCAAGTGGCATTCCATATGAATTACTAGAAGGTCACCTGAATAAAAATTTTAGTATTCTTCCTCCAAAACCTTTCTTCTGATCTTTTAATATTTTTTTCTTCATTTTGTAAGATTGTGACAGGTGACTACCTATCATCTAAACACTGAAATCACAGCAAGCCATTCTATGTGACAGAGGGGTTCCCATTTCTAATGGATATCTCCAGGAAAGGAGAGAGCACTTTTGGTTGAGAAGAGTGGGGCTTTCTTGCAAAAGCTTCTTAGAGCCTAGTGCATTTCAAAATGAAAATCTGACATCACATCAGTAAGGAACTTGGAACTATTTACCGCTGCCCCCTCTCAAGTTCTTATGTCAGAATAATGAAAAGCTCCGTGCCTCTATGACTGAAGGCTGACATTCTGTCCTTCATGGATAACTTACTTGCCATAGAAGGAAATGAAGAAATAATTTTCAGAGTTCCTATTGATCTGGTATTGCATTACCTATCTGCTGAGCCAAGCTATTTATTGACTAACTGCTGGCTGGCCACTTCTAGTTAGCTCAGCGTTCCCTAGCAGATTTTAGGATGGGGTGAAAAAAAAAAAAACAGAACTGGATTTTCTGAAGCTGTCACAGAGCTATCTTTGTAACCCCTAAACATCTTTCTTTTTTTCAAATCATATTTTAAATACCTGAAAAACAAGGTTTGGTTCTTACGCATAAACAGCCACTTGCAAGAAGGAATGTGAAAGTATTCCTTGAAATAAATGGCTGAGCCACATGAAATAAAAGTTCTTCCTTTTGTCCAGTGAAGTGGTGGAATTCATATGTTAAGACTAAGTCTTTCTCTGTGTGGGGATTTCATTTCCCTTTTAGTCATCAACCTCATGTAAGTAATATCCTCTTGGAGGCCACTCTTGCCAACTTGGACTCAGTTTTTAAAACACTTTAGAATCTCAGAGAATCAGAGAGCAGCACAATTTTTTTAAGTAAATTCTCTATTGAAATATAAGTTACATACAAGAACCTGCCCAAATCGTTAAGTGAACAGTTTTATGTATTTTTACAAAGTGACACACCCATCATGTAACTAGAACACAGAATAAGAAACCACATTATCAGAACCTCAGAAAGTGTCCCCTGTCACTTCCTGTCAATGTCCCCCGAAAGGGTCACCACTATGTGGATGTCTAGCCCCATAGGTTAGTTTTGCCTGCATTTTAACTTTATATAAATGGAATAATGTAATAAATAAATTTTTGCTTCAAGCTTTCTTCACTCATTATCTTCTTCGAAGATTCAACCAAGAACAGAATAGTGAGGTTAAGTTACATGAGTGATCATATCTGGTCTGTAATTTTGGGGGTCTGATTCTGACAGGTGTTTATGAAAAGCAAAGACCAAAAGCCTGAACCTTTATTAAGAGGAGTTTAGTAGACATACCACACTAGTGCAGATAATCTTGAATAGAATATTTTGAGTAAGTAGAAAATGCCAACTCACATTACTTCATAAACATTCAAACAGTTCTGCGGGTCCCGGTCCAATAGAATAATGGTAAGTACTCACATAATTTCGAGTTTGACATTTATGTATTTCCATCCATGGTATGACAGTGACTCCCTGCTTTAAAAAGTTTGCAAAATTTTTCTAAGCTTCTTAAATTCCCTGCAGCTTAGAGCTACTACATAAATATTCACAGGATTTTCCAAGGCAAAAATTGCTGCTTTTCTTGGCTCCCGACAAGCCAACCAACAAGAGACTTTACTGGAACAAGATGCAAAGCACAATCATAATGAATTTGAACATCAATTTTAAAAGCAACTCTTCATAATTTCTGGAGCTAGTAATCAGAGAAGCAGAATATTAATGAGACGACGTCAGATAGTTTAGCTCTTATAGTTGAAATTTGCTTCTACTTTTAAAAATAAAAATAACCTGTATAAAAATATTTTCCTTCATATTATACCATAAAAATCAAAATTACTCTTTTATGAAAATGAAAATTATACTTCTTCATTTTTGTAGATATGTTTTTCTCTTGCCTCCAAAAGGAACACTAGAAAGAGATCTGTAGAAAAGCTCCCACACTCTGAATTGGTGTTTAAGAGATCCATATGAATATAAGATAAAACTGAAAAGGGATGGAGAATCCAAAATTAGCATAGTTTCAATGCCCAGTTCAGTCTCAAAAACTAAGATGGAGCATTGTATATATCTGGAAGCGGCCCATTCATTCACTCATTCATTCAATCCTTCCTTTACAAAGATCTATTGTGTATGTACTTACCATGCATTAAGCACTATTAGTAATAGTTTACCAAATGAATAAAGTTTCCTACTACAGTAAAAAAAAAAAAAAAAAAATGGATACTTGGAACCAAGGGTGTGCTGGTAAATAGGCTCTCTGGAGGGAAAAAATCTCTACCTTTACTGTTTGCCAAGTTCTGTGATGTAAATACGTTCCCAATGGCTGATTTCAAGACACCAGTGTAAAGTCACCAAACTGGGGTTGGGACAAGATGCACAGATTTGATTCTGCTCTTCTGAACTGGTAGGAGCCATCTCCAACACACTACTGCTTTAAACGCATGTTTTTAGTGATGGAAAAATTTGCACTTGAAACAGGATAAAGGCAACATAAACAGTATTAGAACTTATCAGTTAATCAAAGAAAACTGAGTGTGCATTGTAGGACTCTGAAAGCCCACATATATGGCATCTTTCCAAGTCTAATAGAACTGAAAAGCAAGTAATGGTTTTCCAAGGGGAAAGCAACACAAGGAAAATAATCACCCCGGGCAGTGATTTGGAAGAGTGCCAAAAGTTCTGATGGCTCCAAATATCTCTCGGTACAATTTTGCCATGTCTGAAATTGCCATGGTTGGCATGATTCTTTCAGGTTAAATCAATGTGTCTCAGAAGGGCCTTTTAAAAATGCTGTGTGCCTTCGGAGAAGTACAAGTTGAGCCCCAGTAAGCCAGCGGCTCGGCAGAGTGGGAAGACTTCTGAGAGGTCGAAGCGGAGTTCTATTCCTGGCTCGTGAGTGACTGGTCGTATGACGTGTGGTGAGTCACTTTACATTTTTGAGCCTTTGTCTCCTCTTGGACCCGATGTTGTCCCCTTTCATTTCCATCTGACATGCTGCAAATGCCCCCTACATCAATTAGCCCTTCCAGTCTGGACTAAGACCTCACATTTGTTGGTTGCTCTATGCTAGAAAGTCTAATGCTTTGACAATTTTGTTTGCTTTGTTTGGCATGAGGAGACTAGATATGGTGACAGAAATAGATGTCCATTTATTTGTTTAAATGTTATTTTCTGTAAATAATTCACAATAAGCCCAGATGAAGTGGTCCTTTTCTCTCAGGGGTTTTTGTGACGATCAACAGCTCTTACTAATACTTTAAAAAGGTTCTCAAGATTGCCAAAGAAAGATGTCACGCAAGGATCAACATCAGGGAGTCTAAGGACAACATGGAAATTGTAAGATACAGCGTTCCTTTAGGAGTCACAGGAAACAGAAGCGTATGAGAAAAGTCCAGAATTTTCAATACCACACATCAAGGTTAATAGCTAGTTAGATTAAAAGATTCTGATTGAGTAAAATGGGCATGGATTTTTGAAAGTGGTTCCCTGTCACTTCCTCACATCACATCCTCCAGATGCATGAAGCATATGAATGTACATTTTCATCGTTCTCTGAAGTATCCTAAAAGTTACAGCCTAGTTATTGCAGGCCAGAATTCGTTTTGGTCAGTATTAATTGGTGAACAGAGCTGTCCTAATTTCATACTGCTCGTCATAATTGTACCCCAATTATAATTGTACCCCAACTCATGACAGACCAGGCAATGCACGAAACAGCCTGGGCGGCCCAGTGCCCTCCAGTGCCCTTCAGAGCTTGGGCCCAAGGGGCCTCCTATCATTTCCATGCCATTGTCCTGATTCCTCACTCCTGTTTAGGGAAACCCAAATACTGCCACATCTCATTTTTTAAAAATCCTTTGAAATAATAACACTAATAAAAAAGAGTGCCCCCTCCCCCTAAAGATTGTTCTTCAACCATTTTAGGGCAAAGAAATGTGTTTTTCCAAATACTTGCTTTTTCCTGGTGAGGAGGCGTTTTTCTGTCAGGGAACATTTTAGTAGGCTTTAAAATTTTAACACACTAAATTTGGGCATGGGCATCTTGCATGAACTGACATCAGCGTGGCTCTGATAGCCAGTTGGCATTAGAGCCCCAGGACAAGAGGTGGGAACATTAAAAGGAAATTGTCAGGAGTAAAGGCCATTTGAGGTCTTGCAGCCCTAGCTGCATTAGACTTTTTCCAGAGACAGACAGCAGTATCCATTGATTGATGGAGCAAAAGGGTCATCCATGGGCAGGGAAGCTTCTTCATTTACCTGTTTATATTTATATCAAAATTTCCAATTATGAAAGAAATGCAAGCTTGTAACGATGCAAATGGTAAAAACAAACGAAAGTGAACATTCTCTATAATCATACGCTCCAGAAATAATCATATTTTATACATACATGGTATATATCCATGCATATGTATACGTGTGTACATATATACATATATGTATGTATGTATGTGTGTGTGTGTGTATATATATATATATATATTTTTTTTTTTTTTACAACTTGCCTTTCTCCCCATGTATTCTGGACATCTTTTTATGTTTGTCTACACAGTTCTATGCCTTTCCTTTAAACAAGCCCCTCAGCATAGTGGAAAGAACTCTCAAAGGTCAGCCTCAGAAGGGGGTTTCAATTCCTGGCTTGTGAGTAACCGGTTGTGTGACGTGTGGCGAGTCACTTTACATTTTTGAGCCTTTGTCTCCTCATGGACCAGATGTTGTCCCCCTAAAGGAAGATCCTGAAGAACCTTCCTTTAGGATATATGCATCATTGTAATTTCTTTGTGAGGAGAGGGGAGTATGGGGCAGGCAGTGCCCCATTTCACAGGTGGATAAATGGAGATGCCGGGGGGATGCTTGCCCCTCCCAGGGCCCAGATGACACCCATGGGCCAGCAGGACTGAGACCTTCCTACCTTGGCCTTTAAGGCAAACCTTCCCTGGAATCAGACCATTGCCTCCCCTCTCTCAAAATATAAGTTGCAGCGATCACTTTTGAACAGGCTAAGCTGTGCCAACCACAGATTGACTTTGCAGGTTACTGCCAAAAGGGATACTCAATAATCGTTAAACCACTGGGGATGGTCATTCATCCCTGCAAGTACTAAAAATAAACCCACTGGGTTTTCTCTGTTCCGTTCCCCAACAGAAACTCAAAGTTAACCAATGGTACATCTGTTCAGAAATGCTGCTGTGTGTTCCCTTACAAAAAACAAGCGTTTGGAAATTACGGCTATTTCTCATTCCCTGTTAAGACGCAGATGCCATTATAAGCATTTCATCCTCTGATGACTGAGAAGACGGCTATTGTTTCAGGGTGAGAAGACATCTGAAGCTGGGGATAGCCTGGACTGCGTCACTGAGCAAGACTGGAGCATCCTACACCTTTGCTCTAGGCTCTTGCAATCCTCGCCGCCCGAGCCTGGGGTCCCTGGGCCCCTGAGCATCTGGCAGCATTCCTTGCATTCTGCCAGGCTCCACTCAGATCCCTCCTGCCCTCTCGGGCCTTTAAACTCTGCTCCTAGCTTCTCCTGGAGCTCCCGAGTTCATCCGGGGCCCTGGCCATCATTCGCCTGCTACAGCACCTCAGAGACTCCCAAGCTGGATCTCACAGCGTTATTTTTGGTCTTTTCCCTCCCTGTCAGTGCTGTAGGCAGGGTGTCCCCCTGGGCCTTACCCACTGACATGTTCTCATTTGCTCTCAGTCCCTGCATTCTGCTGCCTCTTGGATAGGCCGGGCCCCTGCTCTCTGCATCAATCCCACTTCTTACTTCAACCCTGGGGGTCTTGCCACAAGCTGTTCTACATGCAGGGTCCTTGTCCCTCCTCATACCAGACAAACTTGTACCTGTCCTGCCTTTAGTAAGGCCTCCACAGTGCAACTCTGATCACACTCCTTCTTTCTTGAAAACATAGCACTTCCATCCTTCTCCATGGAGGCCCAGCGTCTAACCGACAGGGTGGGAAAGCCCATGCCTCAGCCGTGCCATTACCGTGGGACAGATCCACGATGGAGGCAGCCAGGGCTGCTGAGAGAATTCCAAACCCAGGCTGGGGGTCGGTCAGCAGAGGCTCAGTGGCAGGGACATCAGACCACAGCAAGGCCAGAAGGAGGAACAGGATTCAGCTAGATGACAGAGAGGCTCATAGTCCCCACAGTCTGTTTGGAGGTTCTCCCAACCTCTCTTCCCCTCCAGCACCATTCTGCCACTGTCCTTTCGCCTGAGGGACATTGTCTCTGCCTAGATGGTAAAGCTCCCACTGATTAGAAATCCTGGTTCTGTTGTGGCCAATTCATTTCTACCCCAGTCCTTCAGATCTAACCCCTCTTGTACAAGCCATAATCAACCCTTCCTCCCTCTCTCCCTCTTTCATCCATTTTACAGTGACTCAGCACGTTTTTATAGGCTGCTGCTTTGTCAGGTACTGATCTACAGCTGAATGGATGCTTGGGGGAACAATTCCTTAGTCCCTACCCTAAGGAATCCATAATCTATTATTCTAATCAGCCAACTCCCATACCTGAATGTTGTCATTTATATGGCATATGGCTGGGCATGGTGACTCACACCTCTCCTAGAGCTTTGGGAGGCCAAGGTGGGAGGATGGCTAGAGGCCAGGAGTTTGAGACCAGCCTGGGAAATATAGTGAGATCCACCGTCTCTACAAAAAATCAAAAAATTAGCTGGGCGTGGTGATGCACGCCTGTTGTCCCGGCTACTGGGAAGGCTGAGGCAAGAGGATTCCTTGATCCCAGGAGTTTGAGGCTGCAGTAAGCCATGACCATGTCACTACATTCCAACCTGGGTGACAGAGGAAGATCGTGTCTCTAAAAATAAATAAATAAATAAAAATCTTAAAAAATTATAAATATATATATATATATGGCATGTAACAAGTTAGTATGTATAATACCCCTGATTCTCATTCATTAGTTAGCTTCTGCTTTCTCCTTCTTTTCTCTTCCTCCCCATTTACATTCTTAATTCCTGTTCCAATTATCTTTATTGCCATGTATTACTGATTTTCTTTATTCACATATTCTTTCCCTAACTTGATTGTAAGCACCTACTGGCCAAGAACCTCTTCTTCATTGTATTCCCATAATGCCTAGCAACGTGCCCAGTACATATTTATCCTAGAACATTTTGGGGCACCTGCTGTGTGCCAGGCATTCACAATTAAGCTCCCTGTCTTCTAGCGTCCCCCAGCTAAGCCTCTAGGGTTCCCCAGCTAACTAGAAAACAGAGAGCATGTGTGGAGAGGGTACTTGGAAACAAGAGACACCATACAGTGCCCTGGGGTGGACAGCATTTATTGTTATGAGTGCGTGAGCAAAGAAACGTCCGTCGCCACAGCAGTGCACAGCGTTGGTGTGTGGCCATCTCACTTCCTCCTCTGTGCCGCCGCTACGTCTCCATCACCAGCTGTTCATGGAGAAAAGTCTGTTTCCTTCTCCAGGCTCATTCTCTCGTCATCAGTGCACCCTGGCAGTTCTATTGTTCAAAGCTGGACTCACTGGCACAAGTCACCCTCTAATTCAATAAATTCCTTTTATTACTAAGCCAGAGCTACAGTAATTTATCCAGGCTCTCAAATCATTTTGACTCTCACGTATACTTAAATTATAAACCATGTCAGGAAAATATCTCACTTTCCATAAGTAGTAATAGCCAGGTTTAAAGGTTCCAGGATAATACCTTATAGAGAAAAGGTTGTTGAACTCTGTCATTTCCTCCCTAAGTTTGAAATAAGTAACACAAATGTAATAGGTTTTTTATTTTCCAGTGATGTTGGAGAACATTTCAATGGGAACTGTATCCAGTTTCTTTCAAAGCAGAACTTTAAATTCCGCAGACTTTAGAAACATTTTTGAAAGTCCCACCTTGTTTTTGGTTAAGGGTTGCTGATGAGCTGATGTTTAAATTTAATTGAAACAGAAATATCAAATCAAATTTCTTCTGGATTCTCTCGTTTCTCTCCAAAATTCTAATGAGCCTTACATGTGGACACTTGAGAGTGGTAAATTAATAATAATTTCAGCCACAGTCACATTTGTAGAAGAGTTACCAATGCTATAAGTTGTGAGAAATATCTGTTACGTATAAAGATAGATAGATGAATAGACAGGTAGATAAATCAAGTTTAAATAGAACCAAAGACCTAATAGCTACCAGAATATTTTGGCAATTTCCTTCCCATATGTCTTCTTTTGGTAATAAAATATTTATAAAATCAACTTCAGGACATTTTCAAACCCTGCGAAGGAAGGACTGATGATAGCTACAACTTGTACTTTTTGCACTTCTTACCTTGAGCAGAAAATGTAATTTTAAAGAAGCAGAGTTGTTACTAGAGAAACATCTGTTTCTCTATTTATAAAGCAATTGAAAAAAAATCCATAAAACTCAGTGGGCATTATTCAAAAAATAACCTTCGTCAAGAAAACATTTCAGTTCATCAATTTTATTTCATTACTAACAGGGTCATTTCAACTGTGGAATATTAAGATTCATTTCCTGTTATCACCATTAATATGGAGTACCACATGCTGATGATTTTGACAAATTTATGTGGCTAATAAAATGGAAATCATATTTGTTTGCAACCAAATTATAGGTTATCACTGCCTTCATAACATGTGCGTTGAATTTTACTTCTTTTCAAAACCCTGAAATGCAAGAGCTGTATTTTCTCTGTTATCTTGAATCATAATCATCAGTAGGATATTTCATGTTGCTTTGTAACACATTGGTATCACTGAATGCAGTTGATAGCATGAAGTGAGGTTAATTGGATTGATAACATGGCAATATCCAATGGCTGAATATTTTAGCATTACATTTACTGGAAATTTGATAGCATTCTTCATTTCCTACCTCATTTCTGATCAGAAGATATCAATCCCAAAGTTTTACAGCATAACCTTGTCAATCTGGCTTCTTCCCTCAAGTGTTTAACTAGTCACCTTGGCACTGACCAGTGACTAATTCAGATGGAAGAGCAGAGCCAGTCTCATTTTGTTTTACGAGGATGGAGGAGAGAGAGGATTTTTCACAGGGCAGCGCTGGTTGATTTGTTTTTCCATCGCTTTTCAGAAGCTCCATCCTTTCAATGCCCAGGGAAAGGGAAGGTTTATTTCTGTGCTGACAGAACAGCTCATGTGCAATGGGGCTGTGTGCTTCAGGTGCCCACTAGGCATGGCTGCTATCTGAAAACCGGCAGCCTATTACTGCCAGGCGTCTGCTTATTCAGTTTATGGTTTTGGTGCATGAATTAAAGCCCCCACCAGAGATGGTTTGCAATTAGAGTCTGGTCTTGAAGCCCACAGCTAAATCTAGGTTTCCCACTGCACTATAGTACCCTTGCCTGCAAGACTTTCTCATGCTCATCCACCAAAACTCACCAGCCCTGACTACATGCCAGCTCTGAGGTGCAGTGGCCAGGAGTGGGTGCATTAACTGGCGAGTCACCCGACGGACATTTATAGAGGAGCTCCTAGGTTCCAAGTTCTGAGAATGCCCAAGTGAACAAGATTCAACTCTATCTCTTTCTAGGAGTTTAGAATTGGAATTTCTCTGGCCAGAAGTTCAGATTACACAGCTCTGCTTGTCATGGATGCCAATTTAGGTTGCTGTTCTGGGGCACCTGGTGTCCTGAAAAGAAGGATTGAGTGGGAACAGATAAACATTTACAAAGAGGCAGAAATAACCTGCTATGGAGTAGCTAATGCAGAACCCGAGCTTCAACACCTTCCTGGTGCTGAACCCAAAGGATGACACAAGTCAGCAGTACTGGACCCCAAGCCACAGAGCCACTGATGTTATTCAATGATGATTACATACTTCAGGCACATTTCTGATTTGATCATCAAAACAATTTTGTAGGTGGTACCATAATTCCACTTTACAGATTAGAAACATATTTAATAACTTTCCTAAAGTCTCTCACCTACTAAATATGAGAATCGGGATTTGATCCCTAAATTGTAAATCTTTATTTCTTCCACTGAGCCAGGTTGCCTTCCCAAGAGGACACAATAGGTACCTAGCAAGCACTGGGTATTTCTGCTCAAGTTTCTGAGCAATGGGATGGCTCCTGAGAGCCCCCATTCTTGATGCCCTAATTCAGTGGACCCTCCCATCTGGGGTTTCCCCAAGCCAAGCAGGCTGGGCAGCCCTGGTATTTGTAGTTGGCTCTTTTCTGTCCCATATGGATGGGTGTGCTTGGGTTGCTGGCCCATCTGCTCTTCCCGTCACTGCCAATCCAGGATTTCTCTCCATCTCCCTCCAGCCACTCTGGCAGTTTCTACAACTCCTTCCCCTCTCTCTGCTAATCCAATGGCTTTCTTCATTCCATCCTCCTCCCAAAGGCTGCTGGTTCCATCCCAGATAGTCTACTTGTCTGGCTACTAAAGATGATTCTTATCAGTCCAACATTTTAAGACCACTGACATGTGTTTTGGAGCCAAAGGATCTAAAAATTATGGTTCTGCTACTTAATAACGGAACAAGGCAAATCCTTTATAAAAGCAAATGCTTTATCTCTTCTATAGAAAGGACATCATAATGAACCTTTTATAGGCTAGTTGCAAGGACTCAGTGGGCTTCCTTTTGCAAAGAACACAGAATAACACTTGATACCAAGACTACCACATTGCACTATATCAGGCTAGAATGAGAAGAGTATCATACATGGTGATGAAGTATTGTGCAGTGCACAGCCTGTATAACTGTATATAACAAACCTGCCTAGGATACAGTCAATATCCAGTAAATCATTTACTTTCCTTTCCGCTAGTAGCTGCTTTGGGTAACAAATTGCAATAGGGCCTTAAAGTATCCCAGGTGAGGTCCGGAGAGCAGCTAGAGTCAATGGCACATGGTTAAAGTGAAGGTTTGAAGAAAACAGTTGCACTACCCTGCTCATCCATGTAAATGTTTAAGAAAAACTGTCATGTAGAAAAGCAGGGAGCTAGGAGCTCTGTTGATATCGTCTGGAAGTCCACTGCTCTGTCCAGCATGAGGAATGGTGGGAGGCACTGACTTATTCGACCCTTCCTTTAGCCCAAGGGAAACCCCTTCACAATGGTGCAGCCACAGCACTCCTAGGTGCTCTGCCCTCCTCCTATCTGACAGTCCAGCTGTTCAATCAGACAGTAAACATCCACGCAGTGTGCTTTCACCAAAAAGACTTGTATATTGAATAAACATTTACACAATAAATGTATATTTCCCAATAAGTCCCTCTGGGTACACTGCAAGTGGCAAGGTCTCCAAAAAAGGGAATAATCTGAGCTACTTTCCAACCCAAGGTCTGTAAGTTCCCAATTAGCATTATTATTTCCCTAACCCACTTCCTGATAATAAATAAGCTTCTGATCTCCTGACCTAGACATGGTTCTTCCAATTAGTGTCCTATTTTACCCTTCTTTTCTGAGCCAAATTCCTTAGCCGTGTGATGTATAACTGCTCTCTCCATTTTATCTGCTTCGTATACATTAGACTCTAAAGTTTCTAGCTCTTTCTCTTGAAGTGCTTGCTTATCTTGTTTTATAGGCTTGTTCTTTTTTGAGCATCTCTCCAAACTTCCCTAGGTTTTTTTTTTTTTTTTTCTTTGAGGTCACCAGTGACTTCTTCCTGGTCAAATGCTAGCCTTACTGGGCTGCAGAGAAATCCACACAGGAAAAATCTTTTCACAAGTAGTTCCAGAACAACTGGAAGTCAGTACAAGAAAAAATAAACATTAACCCCTCCTTTGCCATTTTAACTTTTATACCAAAAATAAATTAGACCAGCACATAAAGTCTAAATCTATAAATTTCTAGGAGAAAACACAGAAGATAATCTTTGTAACCTTAAAATAAGCAAGGATTTCTTAGACAGGCAAGCTAGAAGCTGTCAGAAAATATCTCCAATAAATATATCTATCAAAGAACCCAATTTAGAAGACAAAACTCTTAAAATGTTTTTGTTTCAATAGCTTTAGGGGTACAAGTGGTTTTTCGTTACAAGGATGAATTGTCTAGTTATGAAGCCTGGGATTTTAGAGTACCTTCACCATGATAGCATGCATTGTACCCAATATGTAGTTTTCTTTTATTTCTCATCCGCTGCCAACCCTTCCCTTTTCTGAGTTTCAAATGTCCATTATGCCAAACTTTTCATGCCCATAGCTTAACTCCCACTTGTAAATGAGAACATGCCGTATTTGGTTTTCCATTCCTGACCTGCTTCACTTAGAAAAATGGCCTCCAGTTCCATCCAAATTGCTGCAAAAGACATTATTTCATTCTTTTTCATGGTTTAGTATTATTCCATGGAATATATATGTGTATGTATTACATGCATATCACATTTCTTTATCCATTCATTAGTTGATGAGTACTCAGGTTGATTCCATATCTAAAACATATATAGAACCCTTACGACCTAATAGTAAAGAGCAAAACACCGATAAATGTGGCCCCCCAAAACCTTTAACAGACTGAGAAACAGCAAATAAATACATTTAAAAAGTGTTCAATATTGCCATCAGGCATTAGGGAAATGAAGATTTAAAAGACGAACAATACCAAAGGCGGCAAGAGACAGAGCAGCTGTAGGTCAGGCACTGCTGGCAGGAATGTAAAATGGTGCAACCACTTTAGACAACTCTCTGGCAGTTTCTCATAACACTAAACATAACAATATTAGTCCCAGCAATTCTGCTCCTTGGCATTGCCAAAAATAAATAAATAAATAAAAGTATATGTCCAAATAAAGACTTGTACAAGAATGCTTGTGACTGCATTTCTAACAGTAGCCAAAACTAGATGGAAAAGCACAAATGGAAACAAATGATGTTTAAAAGGAGGATGAATTTTATAAGTGCAGTATAGTAGCACAATGGATTACTACTCAGAATGAAAAGGAATAGTACATATAATGACAAAGTTGATCCTTAGCAACATGCTGAGTGTAAGGAGGCAGACATCACAGAGGATGTGCTATGTGATTCAATTTACGAGATGATCAAAACATGCCAAACTAAGTTGTGCTGACAGAAATGAGAACAGTGGCGTCGTCTGAGGAAGGGAAGACATGGAGGGCAGAGACAAACTACTTAGGAGCACAAGGGAACCTTCTGGAGTGATGGAAGTGTTCTATATCTTGGTAGGAAAGGGGCTACATTTCAGTGTATGCATCTGCCAAAACGCTTTGAGCCATACCCTTAAGATCTATGAATTTCACTGAAAATTATAATTCAATACAAGCGATTTTCTTAAAAAGTAAAACTTTCTCTCCCCAGACATTCTGCTACTATTGAATATCTATTCTCACCCTGTAACCTTAACCTTGATTTTGTGGGCTCCTCTTTCTGCTCCCACCCCCTCATTCCCTGGGCTGCCAAAATGCTGGCCCTCATTCCTGTGTTCTTTCCCCTTTACGTTCTCTCATTTACTGTTCATTCCCAGCATATCCACTCTTAAGATACAGTACAACGAAATCTATAAATTCAAGACTTATTTCCCAGCAAGGTGGGAGAACATTCCTTCTGTAGCCTGGGACCTAGGAGAACACGTCCCAGTGGTTCACATACCCTTGACCCTGCTGTTCAACTCACTGCCTCACATCTTCCCGCTGAAACCAAGTGTAATCAAATTGCTTATCCGGAGATCTCATAAGACCCATAAATATCAGAGTCAGCTGGGCACATGGTGCCATCTGAAACCCCTGCCACATTGCCATCCTTGCTTTCTGCAGGTAGGCAGTCTCCTTTGGTTTGAATCTTGCCACACTCGGAGTCTGACTTCACTGGAGAGTGATGATAGCGAATTCTGGTTTCCCAGTGGCATCTAAGCGCATTGCTGATGTTCAATTAACATTAATAAATAATAACAACTATGCGTGAGTAAGCGACTCAAGCCCCTGGCACAATGAGACCAGAAAAACTGAATACCACATTTTGATGCATTCTACAGCTATTAATTAAGATTTGAAAGCTAACTAGCTATATAAAAAAATGTGATATTTTATACTCAGGCCTAGAAATACCTACAATTATTTACTTTTACTGGGTTCTCTATGTTTTATTTTATTTTATTTGTGTTTTGAAGAGGAACTCTAACTCAGGCAGCCGTAATGGAAAGTCATTAGAAACAACAAAAAACATAGAGCTGTCATTTCCTCAGCTAAACTTTATTACTCAGCTGACTACTCTAGAAATACGCAAAAGGATAAAGGGTTATGGAGACTATGGCAAGGGGTCTGGCTGAAACATTTTTTAAAAGAATTATCCAGATCAAGCAGTTTTATTGTCCCAGTGCTTTGTACTGAAAACAGTTAATGGCTTGTTCTAGAAATATTTTGTCTGTTTTTCTGAAGCTTTTCCTATATGACTTTCAAGTTGTATTTAGATGTCATTACTGCTTTTATGCCTACTATTAAACAAATGCCCAATGCTTGGATATCTTTTAAAAACACACATTTTGTTTTATAGAATTGAAATCAGTGAGCCCCTGGGGAAGTGTTTCTCCAGGTAAAAGGATGCAAACTTCTGGGCTAGACAAGTTACCCTGTGAATTTAGCAGTAGAAAAAAATACTGCTTTTAACAAGAGATGGTGGAAAGGAGAAACAAAAACCAAGGAAGGTCTCATAGAGACGGTGTATTTGAATTGGACCTGGAAGGTTGATGAGGTCTGGTTACATGGATGTTGAAGGCACGAGCCTGCACACTAGAGCAGAGCATAGGACCCTCGAAGGGCTTCTAATTGTCCACCATTCTTCTAAACAGCCTGCCCCTACATTCTCCTTTGCTGCTTCTCCTCTTACCTCTTTCTACCTGTCCATGATGCTTCATTCCTTCTAGCCTTACTTTCAGTTCTTTGACATGACATTTTTCACCGTCTTTCTGGAATCTTCTTCTTCCCAGTCTTGATATGGCTATCTCCTTTTCATTCAGGTCATCATTCTGCCTTCCCTGGCCACCCTAGCAAGCTCTCCCTGGGCACCCTTGTCCTTTTGCCATATGAGGTGTCCTCTAGAGCACACATCACTAATTGAAAACAATCTCAGCTATTTTATTGCACATTTCTTACCAGCTCCATGAGCCCTGAGCATTGTCTGACTTTTCTTTTCTTTTTTTTATTTGTCAAATGTTTATTGATGTTAAATCCACATTACACCAGCACGACAATCCAAAGTAGTATGATAGTACTTTTTTTTTTATAAATACAATATAAAGGTGGCAAGATAATACTAGTTAATCCCAAACCCAGCAAATTAGCAAAAAAAGTCACATTCAGAAAAATTTGGCAAGTAAGACATAAATCATAATTCTACAATAGAGAGAGGTCCATGAGAGACTTTGTATGGTATCTTAAATCCCATCTTAGCAATGCATATAAGTGTGGTCAAAGAAATTTGAACCACGCTGCATAGAACATCTGCCACCCGGTGCTCAAGCCTATTAATCACTGAAACCTTGGTTGGTTGTGTTCTTACAAAGAAGTAGAAAGCTGTACATGTGAAACAGTAATATGAACTATATGGGGTGGTACACAGATATAAAATCATTTTAAAAAATGCTACATATAGACTGGATAGGGAAAATGTGGCACATATACACCATGGAATATTATGCAGCCATCAAAAACGATGAGTTTGGGTCTTTTGTAGGGACATGAATGAACCTGGAAACCATCATTCTCAGCAAACTGACAGAAGAGCAGAAGATCAAACACCACATGTTCTCACTCATAGGCGGGTGTTGAACAATGAGAACACATGGACACAGGGAGGGGAGCACTACACACTGGGGTCAGTTGGGGGGAAATAGGGGAGGGACGGTGAGGGGTGGGGAGCTGGGGAGAGATAGCAAGGGGAGAAATGCCAGATGTAGGTGATGGGGAGGAACGCAGCAAATCACACTGCCACGTGTGTTCCTATGCAACAATTTTGCATGTTCTTCACATGTACCCCAAAACCTAAAATGCAATAAAATAAATAAATGGGAAAAAAAAGTGCTACATATGAATTGAGTAACTGAGCTAAGAGAGGCCACTTATTATAAATAATGAAAGATATATGTGTTTTAAGTAAGGAATACAGTGTTTTATAACAAAGTACCATTAAAGCTTCATGTTTTATACTACTAGGTTAAATTATTTTTTCTTTTCATATCTCTATCTTCAACATCGAGAATAATGTCTGTAGTAGAGTCAGTACTCATTGATTGAATGAATGAGTGAAAGGAGAAACAGACAAGGACCGAATGGGGATTGAGGTAGTTCACTTTGCATACAGTTTAGTCTGGATACAAAAAAGGCTTGATAGCTAAGGTTGGAAAGTTCGATTGAGGCCTGATTTTGGTGGGCTTTAGATGTGGGTGAGTGGTCTTGGAAGCAAGGTCCAGCTGGCAGATGGAGTGTGGCACATGAAACATACATGCAGCATGTAGGCAGGAGTCTAGGCAAAGCATGTAACAGGGAACCCTTGCATGCTTTTGAAGGCAGTAGCAACATGATTAGAGCCATGCTTAAGGAAGATTAAAGTAGAGATAGTGTGTAGGATGGCTCTGTGGGAAGAATGATAGAAGGACATGAGACTAATGGTGATAATAGTAACGGAAAGCACAATTTACTGAGGGCTCACTCGATGCCAGGGCCATTTCTAGGCACATTCATTGTGCTATGTCAACTGTCCTTGCAGCAAGTTCATGGAGTAGGTAATAAAGTTCCCACTCTACAGAAAAGAAAATTGAAGCATGAAGATCTAAGTAACTTGGTCACAGTCACACCGCTAGAATGAGAAAACTGGGAGAAACCTGGGAAGAGTCTTGTTTGAAGGGTAGTATGATATGTACTAGAGCTTTCTACCAGATATTTCTGGCTGCCATCTTTCCAGGTATTCTCTGAGTGTGCTTAGCCATGAGACTTGTGATGACCAGTGGGATGTCAGTGAGAGTCATAGTCGTCCCTTCCAGATGGAAGCTTGGAGAACCAGCGTGCAATTCACCTGAGGCTTCCTTTCTTCTGCCACAAAGACAAATAACATCCCATGTGGCTGTTATGGAGCCAAGGTCCTGGAGTATTTTATGCAAAGTAAAGTCCTGTGAGAGACCTATGGTATGGGTTGCTTTAAACTGTGGAGATTTGACTGTTGTTGGTTCTTTTTTTTTAAGTACAGCATAATCTAGCCTACCTTGCTTTATCCAAGGAGAATCCCCACAGTGCTCTGTAGACAAGGGCAGGATCTCTGCAATTGCCATGGGGGAACAGTACAACAAAAAGTTTTACATGCTCATAGAAACATTTTGGAAATTTTGCCACATCCTTCTATTTCTGTACCTTTACACGTTACCCTTCTTTTTGGAGCTGAAACATAGAAAGTTGAATAAACCTCACTGCTTGATCATTATAATTTTACTTGGTATTATCAACACTGACCAATGCAATGTTCTTAATTTATTTTTCTCCTTCATCCTGATACCAAAATATATTTTTCCTTAAATATGCATGTGGCCCTGTAAAATATTTTTGTATGTGTTTTTAATTTATATAACTGGTATTGTACTATAACTCTTGTTCCACTTCTTAAGTAATTTTATTACGGTTTTTGCTCTACACGATTCTCTCCATGTGACTGTTGGTATATTTGGCGTGATGCTTCTCGTGGCTTCACTGTATCCCATGCTGGGTCATCTGCCACCTGTCACCTGGCCATGGCCCTAATGATGGGCACAAGGTTGTCATCCTCTCTCCTTTCCTACACAATGCCAGAATGAAATCCAACACATACACCTCTTACAATATTTTGCAAGAATTGCTCCGGAAAATGTAGGCATGAGTGAAATCATTGGGTCATAAGTTTGGGCATACTTAATTCTGCTAAATGCTACCAGGTGACCATATATTTCGAATGACCGTATAAAGTGGTACCAAGAGTACCAGTTTCCTGCGTGCTAATCAGCGCTTGCTTTTATCCACACTTGTAAAGTAATTTTGCCCAATTCTTTGCCTATCACTTCCTTGGAGATAGCCTTGTGAGCTGACTTTCTGCGGTGCTGACCTGCCCTGAAGTCAGGTATTGGGCACGAGGCCTCTGCAAGGCCATGTCTCCCGGACTGGTAGGCTCAGCCCAGGAGTGTCTCTGCATTGTAGAAAGGTCATCTAGGGTTAAGGACTGTGATGCTTGTCACTGAAGGCCAGTACCTGGTCTGCAGCATAGTAGGCCCTTAGGAATATTTGTGGCTTTGATGAATTTATCACAAGAGATTTAGTAATTTATCATTTCAGGACCCTAGTAAATTGTTCAGTGTGGCTTGAAAGACAGAATGGAATTTCCCAAGATGCCCGAGTCCCTGGGTGACTTCTTCAATGGGCAGCTATACATTTGAATTATTCCAAGGACACTCTGCCTGGTCAGGGGATCCTTACCTGAAGCACATGCCCCAAGCCTGGATTTATGTGATCATGTCTGATTTTAATGGTGAGAGTCACTCACATCCCATTTTCTTCTCTCCTTCTTTTCTCAAGAGGATTTGGACCACAATCCCTCCTTTACAAATGACAAGTGAGCACATTTAGAAGTTTAGGTTATGAAACAAACTGCAGCAGCAAAACCCACAAAACCAATCTGTGAGGAACAAGATACCAGACTCGGGGTTCCCTGGGGGATGAGCCACCAGTAGTGTGAATGGTCAACCAGGCCTGCCCACTTTCCTCCGGGAGGAGGGGAAGCATTTATATGGCTCACCATGATTAAATGTGAAGACACATATTTCCCCAGCTTAAAAATAATTAGTGCCAATGCCAGGTAAATATTCTGGGAGGCTAATTAGTGCTGCGGCTGGCTTCCTCCCCACCTCTCCTGTGCTGTGTCCTGCAGAGCTACTGGGTTATGTGCCCAGGTCCGCTGGGTTCACCAGCCTCCTCTTGGCATTTTCCTCTGTATTTGTCAGTGTCATCAGAATGACGCAGCAATTAAAAAAAAAAAAAAGCAAATCTGTGAGTGCAGTAAAGCCTTGATTGAGAGAAATGTGTGGACAATGGAGTATTTTGATTAATTCCATGTTCTAGGTGACTGAGAGTTAAGTAACAGATCCTTTCCACTTCAATCCTTGTGATTGAAGATATTTTCAAAATGTTCTACCCCATTCTTCATAAGCACAGAGAGGTAAACTCAGTGGAATCTTCCTTTGATGTTGGAAGTTCAGCAGTAATTCTTGGCCCTCATTTCTGAATGTCGACTATCAGATTATTCACATTTTAGTAGATGTAGAAGCTGGTCTAGGTACGATTAAAACCCTCATAGACTCTAGGATTGAGATTTAGAAATAAATCTTTCCATTTCCTTTTTATAAATTGCCATCAATGGTATGAAAAGGGGTCTGGTTAATTGATGATCTTCATTAGTTGGATCCTAGGTATTCAAGTTTTGATTGTCATGTGGTCCCTTAGTGAACAGCTGTTTGCTTTACTTTCCGATCTACTAGGATTCTTTTTCAAGTTCTTGTGTCTATAGACTTATGTTCTTCTGTAGATAAGAAGACCTCACACAAGTAATGAATGTTATCTAGACAGTGTTTGGTATAATTTTTGTTCAATATAAATTTGGTTCATATTAGACATGTAGGAGAACATTGGCTATTTAAACACTCATGATTTTTTTTAACTCCAAAACCTTAATTTATCAAAACATATAACAAAAACTTCTGTTTTGGAGAGACAGTGTAGTATAATAGAATGAGTTTTGGCTTTGAAGTTACACAGAGCTGAGTGAAACTACAGCTCTGCCACTGCTGTGTAGCCATGAGAAAATTAGTTAACCTCTCTGTACCTTGACTTCCTCATCTGAAAAGGAAAAGAAAAATCCCTCCCTTATGAGGCCAGAGTGGAGATTAAGCCAGAGAGTATGTGTAAGTGCCCGGTGTCTAGTAGTTGATGAAGAAGAGTCAGGTCTTCCTCCATAACTTAAAAATGAATTGCATCATGTATTGTATTGACCAAAACCAAACACTCTGTTTGTTTCAGAATTGCAACAGTGTCTGCTCAGGCCATCCCTGCTGCAGGCTCCATTTTAGGAAACAGTCTCTACTAACTCACCTGGATTACCACCATTGATTTAAATGATGTGTGGCCTTCCTAAGATACCTGCCCACATCCCTCATCTGATTCTTTTCAACAACCTTGCAGACTGCTGTTCCGGAACTACCAGCATGTGAGTTTTCAAGGCATTTTTACCCAAATGTCATCTCACTGTCTTTATAAGTTATCTCCCCCAGTAGCAAAACCAATTTCAGTGTGCTGTTAGAAACTGAAATCTGTGTTCACATACATTAGAAGAAATAAGCAATGTCAATGATGACGTCTTTCTTGCACGTCTTTGAAACAAGGCCTTTTACTACAGGGCTCACATTTATATCTGACTGCAGAGAGAAATTAGACCAAACCTTGCTTGATAAACAGGCTTTAAATTGGTAGCCTATACAAGTACACAGGTCTTCAGGCCTCATCCCCTGCCCTACAACAGCAAGTTTAGGTAGAAGATAGAAAGGTTCTCTGAGGTTTCTCCTGCCTCTGACCTTGTCCATCACTCAAAACACAGACATTGAATCCTAGTGCAGAGGCTTATTCATGGTGAGAAGAGAGCATTACTTAACTTTATTGATCTATAAAAAGAAAATAATATCTGCATTGCAGGTTGTGACATTTAAAGTAAATGTTTGCTTAATAGGCATATAGGAGGCCATTGAGAGATGGCAAGCATTTTCTGCAGGCACGGGAAGTAGACATAGGAAATAGACAATCGGTTGACCTTTAAAAACCTGGGCTTGAATTTGAGAGAGTGTGGAGCAACTAGAATACTCGTGCACTGCTGGTGGGTTGTAAAATGGCATCAACGTTGTAGAAAAATGTTTGACAATTTCTAACAAAGTTGACTATGCTCTTACTCTCTGATCCAGCAATAGTACTCCCAGACATTTACCAAGAGAAATGAGTGTGTACGCCCTCAAAAAAGACATGTGCAAGAATATTCATGTATGCTTTACTTATAATAGCTAAAAGTTAAAACCAGACCAGATGTCCATCAACTGGTGAATGGATAGGCAAATTGTGCTGTATCCACACAAAGGAATATGACTCAGCTATAAAAAAGAAGGAACAACTGAAGCTTGCAGCAATGTGAGTGACTCTCAAAAACATTATGTCAAACAGCAGGAGGCAGAAACAAAAGCATGCATTCTATATAGACCCAAAGTTCAAGATCTTTGATATTACATGGCAAAATAGAGGTTCTGAAAGGATGGAGAGGAGGCATCTAGAGGAAAGGGGACTGAAAGACATTTCTGGGGTGATGAGTATTTTCTAAACATTGATCTGGGTGATGCTGCACAGATAGCTACAAACTCATCAAACTGTCAGTTGGTGAGTGAACTTCATACTTGTCAATTACACCTTAAAAATAGACTTAAGATTCTCTTTGGTAGTTAAGCATTTCATGTCTCTCTCATATCAGATATCTCCAGAAATTCAGTAGCTATGATCATGTGTCTGCCCTGTCCCAGCAGAGTGCTAGGCACTGTGATGGGACACACGAGGAATACAATAGTGTCACTTCCTTCTGGATTTTCCAAAGTGATTACACAAGGTTTCTGACTTGATGCTGGGATAGAGATTAGAGGATACATATTTGCAGGTGCATATTGTGTTCCAGCTGGTGTTTTGCCTAAGAACATGAGGAATTTACTGTGTATAACCCAGTGGGGCAGGAACCAGAGACTCACCAGAGGGGACTTGGCTTCGTAAGGCCATCCAATTGCAGACCCAATCCACCGATGATGGCTGGGAGTCTTCACATCCTGAATCCTCCATCTGGAACTTGGATGGTTTTCCTAACATTGCACTCTTTGTGCTTCAAAGATTTTTAAAACATGCTCATGAATTACTTACTTTTGTGAAACCTATTAAATTCAAAGTTTTTTCTCTGAATAGAACAAGCAGACTAAAATTTGAGTAATTTTATGGTCTACAAAGACAGCGAAATGTTTACTGCAGTCAGTAAGGCATGCTATTATGTGTATTCTTAAAGCAAAAGCATATTTATTATGAATGAGGAATTGCTATCTGTAGGCAGGATGGTGGCAGTGCAAAGGGTGCTGATTACCTTGTCCACCAGAAATGGGGCTATCAAATGCTGCCCACATGCTCTGGGCCTCAGGTCAGAGGCGAGTCCTAACTTGTAGGGCCTGCGTAAGCTTTTAGGATCAGAATCATCCTGGATTGAATTTAACATAACTTGTGTGCAAATACCCACCTCACAATTGCTCTCAGAAGGTAATGGTTATTAATGACATCTACTATTTCTGAGTGCCTACTGTGACTTGGGAGCTGTGTCGGTCACTTTATAGGCATTGTACTATTTAATCCGTACAACAGCTCTGTGCAATTGGGCTCATTATTCTAGAGGCTTTTAGCAAACACTTAAGAAGTCCCAGGCCTTTAATCCTTGCAACAATTTTGAAGAGGGAACTATTATCCTGTCCCCTTAGCTGTTGAGAAATTTGAGGTGTAAAAGGCCATGCAACTTGCCTAAAGGTCACACAGCTGTGAGCTGTGGAAGCCTGACTAAAACTGAGTTCAGTCTAACACCAGCATCTGAGCTCTTCACCTCCACCCTGATCTCACAGACCAAGTTCGTGTCACCGTCAGTGACAGAAAAGAGGAGCCAACTGGGGTTGTGGAGAGTCTAGTTGCCTGGGGATAGGGATGGCAGGGGCTGGAGAAATCAGATGTAGCCATGGAGGCTGGGACTGGAGAAGGAGAGAAGAAATTAGATTAAGAAGCTCAATGACCATGTGTGTGTGTGCATGCATGCGTTGTGCATGTGTGTGTGTGTGCATGCATTGTGCATATTTGTGTGTGCATAAGTGTGTGTGCATGCATGTGCGTGTGTGTATTTCTGTGTGCACATGCATATGTGTATCTGTGTGTGCATGTGTGTGCATGTCTGGAAACAGGTATTCTGTTTCCATGGTGGCTAGTGTCTCAGGAAGAGTCTGGTGGTTTTCTTTCCAAGAGAATTAAAGTGCTTGGGCACAAAAAACAAAACCTGACTCTATGTCTCAAAATTGCACAGGAAATTTTTTAACATGGCTACTTATTTTGAAATTTTAATATTCTCTGTCTGGAATTATAAAAAAAATTTCTGTGCATATCATTAGTTTTTTTCAAATGGAGCTAGGAGGCCTGCGTGACAGCCCCTGCCACTGCCCACCCAAGGCTCCGACTCCAGGCACCCCTAACAGACACGTGGGCATGGCATGGGAGACGCTTGGCCTAAGTGCATTCTCTGCTCGGAGCCTGCTCTGCCTGGGTGAGGGCTGGCCACAGATGCAAGGCAGGCCATGCCTTCCAGGAGCAGTCCTTAACCAATGGTTGAACAGGAGTGACCCCTGGTTCTCCCCTCATGGAGAACACAGAGCCATGGTCTACACTTTCCCATGAGTCTCCAGAGGGTGGCCAGTGGTCACCAACTCAAGCTTTATCTCTTTCCTTTCCTTCACTTTCTCACATCCCCAGTCCCCTACCAGGGCTTCTTAGGATCAGCTCCCAAATAAACCTGTTACCCTGGAATCCTTGTTGCAGTTTTCAGCTTCCGATAGAAAAAAAAAACCAAGACAACAAGCACTCAAGTCTTTGGGACTTGGCGCCTGCATCGGTGATTCCTTCTCACAGTACAGGCACTAGCAGTAGGGAGAGTCACCTGGGAGCTAGTCAAAAATGCATATTTTCAAGCTCCTCCCTAGATCCATGGAATCAGAAACTCATGGTTGGGACCCGGCAACCTGTGATTGAACAGCCCTCCAGGTCATTCTGGTGCATCATAAATTTTTACCTGACTAGAGGTAAAATAAGTGTGTGTCTATTGCATGAATATGAGTATGAAGGAAGGAAAGAGGGATCTGCCTGAGTCACTGACTGGTCAGAGAGAACCATACGTCTCAGAACCTTCCTGGAGGTATTTGAAGAGCCTTTCAGGCTGGACAAGATCGAGAAGTGTCATAATCTGCCTCACATAATGGCTTTTTCTGTGACTCAGCTGCCCCCAGGCAAGCAGTGGAACTTTGATTCCAGATGACTGCACCGAAATGGTCAGTCTCTTTGACACTGCATTTATTTAACAAGGTTTCATCTTTGCTTAGAATTAAGTGGCTGACAGTCAGGCTTGTGTTCTTTGTTAATTCTCTTTTGAGGATTTATATTTTCTCTTTCCTAAGTGCTAAGCTCTTCCTTTGATTCTAGAAGATGATGACTCTGCCATTCAGCGGGCTTGACCATGGCTTGGTATCAGAAATGATCGCAGTGCAGGTTCCTCAGTGAGAGGCAGCAGGGGTGTCCTGCGCATAGGAGGGAAGTGGTGCCGAGTCTGTGACTCATGATGGGTGCTCTTCACATCTCCCTGGCCCACTACCCAATGCTCCAGCTTCTTTACCACATATTGTTCCATCACATCTAGAAGAAGAGGTCAAGATAGATGGCTTAGCAAGTCTCAGAGTGGATGGAGAGGATGGAAAGTTAAGTTCAGAAGTGACTGAGATGTTGGAGAAAGAGATGAGGTAGGCAAGGCCATGGGGACATCAGCAGGTGGCAGATCCCTGAGCACTGCGATTCCTCACCTGCCTTGCTCTCCTTGAGTAGAGGACTCCTCCTTCAGAGCACTGTTCTAAAGGCAAAATCAGTGGAACCCACAAGAGGCCACTCAGTGGAGCTCACAGGCAGAGGTCGCTTACCACACCAGTGTGCACACATTGCAGAATGGGATGTTCGGACTTTGCCCCCAGTTGTGTAATGTTGGAAGATCACTTTCCTCTCTGAACCTCAGAATTGAGACCAGCAGTTCTCACTATATTCTTGAAGCTCTGTGCCACAGAAGTTTCTTTATGAGGTAGCAGGATAGGGAGCTCCCTGTGCAGGTGGTAAAGGCAGCAGCCCCAGGCAAGCTTGAGAATTGGGTATGTGTTTGTGGCCTTCTCTCTCCATGTCACGCTGCTCTGTTATTTAGCATCCAGTGGCCTCGGACCATGCTCTGAGGCCATTATGCTGGGATAACCTCCTGATCCTGGGTCTTGCCTGTCTCATAGACATCAGGGTTTATTAATGACATACCCTGCCTGGTGGAGAGTGGTTCTCCCAAACATCACTCCCTCTGGGACCAGGAGATCGAAGTACTCTCCTGATGCACAGGCCCTTGCTCCTGCACTAATGGGCTAATGGGAGGGAGCATTTTGCCTTTTTGGCCTTCTGACTCCCAGGGCCCACATCTGTCCATCAGTAATGCTAATGGAAGCCATAGCTAGGGGAAGGGCTGCAAAACACATGGGGCCGGTAACCTCACGCTTTGCCTCTTTAGCTTTGCTTTTAGATATTACAAGAGGTGGCTAAGGCCTAGACCTATGATAGGGCTATCCAACGTTCTGTTTTAAATAGATGTCATGGAGGGCCCCCTAAATCCTCAGAGGTGACTTCTGTGTATTCTTCCCTGGCCTTTGTTGCAAGAAAGTGTGTCACTGAAAACTGTGATTCAGGAGGAAGCAGCTTTGGAAATCTTAGGACTCTTAGACTGCTCTGTGTTAACCCGAGAACTCGCCTCCTTTGGAGTGATCGGGGCTGCCTGAGTCACTTCAGATATTTGTAATCACATCTCCTTCAGAGAAGATTCAGGGCAGCATGATGGGAGCACACATTTTTATTCCAAATGGCAACCCTTGCCACACTAACTGCCACCAACTCTTACTACTTTTTGGTTTGAAACCATTCTAAATTTCAAAGTCCTTTGCTCAGCTTCTTTGTTTGACCTGGTGCCTGTAGCTACAAATGTATCTTTCTGATAAGACTTTTTTTTAAATTTATTTTCTTTGTTTTTTTTTTTTTTTGAGATGAAGTTTTGCTCTTGTCACCTAAGGCTGGAGTGCAATGGCATGATCTCGGTCACTGCAACCTCTGTCTCCCGGGTTCAAGTGATTCTCCTGCCTCAGCCTCCTGAGTAGCTGGGATTACAGATGCCTGCCACCACACCTCGCTAATTTTTTGTATTTTTAGTAGAGATGGTGTTTCACTATGTTAGCTAGACTGGTCTTGAACTCCTGACCTCAGGTGATCCACCCGTCTCAGCTTCTCAAATTGCTGGGATTACAGGTACGAGCCACAGCACCTGGCCTGATAAGACATTTAGAAAATAATTGACACACAACTGCTGTGGCCCAAAGAAATGCAGCACACAAAAGAGGAGCATGCGATTGCCTCTGTCTTCAAAGGCTGGCAGAGCAGGAGCTTCCACGTGTTGAGCAGAGCAGTGTGCACAGTTATGTCATTGTATTTGTTCATCTATAATGCTCCAAGAAATTTCTTATGACCAAGGCTAAATGAGTTATTCTATGAATACTCTTCAGTGTCAGTGGAGTGCAGGCTATTGAGTCAACATGCCCAAGTTTAAGCCGTACACCACCACTTGGGACAAGATACTTAATCTTCCTGTGGTTCAATTTCCTCATTAAAAGTTATAATGTTTGAATTTCTTGTGTTTAGAGCACGATAAAATGAGAATTTCAAATTAGTGTAGGGAAATGATGCCAAAGGAAAATGGTCCCAGGATAATCAGTTAACTATTTAGGTAAAATATTTTTTAGTGTAAAATGTAAATAAAAAGAAAAAAAATTAATGGACAAGTGAGTTAGAAGATAATTTAAATAAATTATTGGAACACGAATATAAAATTTTTTGGTAGACTTGACATGTAAAAAATTAATAACTGAAAAACGAAATTGAATGCCAAATGACAAACGAAAAAAATTTATTTTGATATAAATGTATAACAAATAGGTGCTATCCTTATAAAAAGTCTTAAAATTAGTAAGAAAACAATGAACACTCCAATAGAAAATAGACAAAAGAATGGGAAATTAACAGTAGAAGTGGCGTTAATTAGGTTGATTTAATCTTTCCACACTGCATACATTTATGAAAAGATCACATTGTACCCCCAAAATGTACATAATTATGATTTTCCAATCAAAAATAATATTAAAATACATTTAAAACTAAATTAAAAATAAAACAAAATCTGTGATAAATATTCAATTCCAAAAAGCATCAGAAAAATGCAAATAAAAATATTCCGTTATAAAAAGAATCAGACAAACACAAATAAAAAATAAAAGTGAGATATCATTTTCTATTTATCCAATCCGCAATACTTACAAAAAGCAATAATAACTTGTACTGGTAAAGGCTTGTGAAAATAGATATTCTCATACATGCCTGGTAGGAGCATAAATTTAGTAAAGAAAAAACTTCAGTTTCAGTACAATTTCAACAAATGTTTGGGCATTTATTATTATGCGCCCAGCACTGGGGATGTAGCAATCAACAGAACTGTAAAGAATCCTGCACTTCTTGGAGGCTTCAATTCAGCTGTGAAAGGTTGAAGGGAGTGAGGAAATATATATATATATATAGAGAGAGAATAATTAGAACACACTCAGTATATATTAGTACTAAAGATATAACATTAATATTCAAATTTAACAGGCTTAATGCCCCCTACCTGGGTAGCTGTAGAACTTCAGGGAGAACCTCCATCCATACCCATCTCCATTCAGCTTCTTCAGACTTCCCCCAGGTTTTTGGAGGGGAGTTCCCAGGAAATTAGTCACATATTCAGAATAAAATTTGTCAATATCCTCTCATTCATATCTCTTTGTTGTCCTCTTCTTCCCCTAAGTTAGTTAAGTGGGGCTGCATCGACCCCTGTAACAATAATTCTGAACTGCTCAGGGCGTTCTCTCTGAAACCCTCAAAGCCATAAAACAGTTCCAAGGAACATTCTGCTCTACTTAGGCCTTTTTCCTCCCAAAAAAGTCATGCCCAATTCTATAAAGAAATATGGACTATCAGATTTCTTCCTGGGGGGAAAAGAATTCCATTACAACCCTCAGCTAAAATTCTACATAATAGTAACTAGATGGGGAAGAAGGGTGCAAAAGTGAGGGGAATCAAAAGAACAAGAGAACTTGTCCAAATACTAATTAGTGGAAAGATAAAGATATTGTTGACTTAAAAAAAATATGTGTAAATTATCGCGAACAATTTTAGGTTATAGACCAAACACATAAGCACAAAAAAGAAATGTATAGCATTTAAACCAGAAGAAAAAAACTCAATCTAAAGAAAAATTGGGAAGGAGAAAACAAAAGCAAAATAGAGCAAATGTAAATGAACATGAAATAGAATTAAAAACCAATTTCTAATATAATAGTAATCAATACAGCCTTAAAAAAGAATGAAATTATGTTCTTTGCAGGGACATGGATAAGCTGGAAACCATCATCTTCAGCAAACTAACAGAGGAACAGAAAACCAAAACACCGCATGTTCTTACTCATAAGTGGGACTTGAACAATGAGAACATATGGACACAGGGAAGAAACATCGTACCCCGGTGGCTTGTCAGGGGATGTGGGACAAGGGGAGGGAGGGCATTACAACAAACACCTAATGCATGAATGGCTTAAAACCTAGATGAAGGGGTGACAGGTGCAGCAAACCACCATAGCACATGTATACCCATGTAACAAACCTGCATGTTCTGCACATGTATCCCAGAGCTTAAAGTATAATAAAAACATACTAATCAATAAATATAAATGGGTTAAACTTGCATATTAAAAGATGAAAATCTTCAGATTGAATTTAACAAGAACAAAAGTTAGCAGTATATTGTCTGCAATAGAATGTTTTAAAAGAAGACACAGAGAAAGGATGGAAAAAGTTAAAAGAGGCAAATTTGAAGCAAAAGTAATCCATATGTGACAGAGAATGTAAGTGGAAAACATGAAAGGGACTGAAAAGAGGTGTTTGGTAAGTTGGACAATAGAAGAAGAAGAAAATACAACACTCATATACACACATACACCTAAATGCAGCCTTAAACTATATCAAGTAACATTGACAGAACACCAGGAAGAAATCGATAAAGCAACAATTTTATTTTTCACTGTTGCAGAATGACTATGTAAAAATATAATAACAAAAAAAATCCATATTGTGAAAACACCAAGATTCAAGAAGCTCTAAGGAAATTATCTGAATAAGTACAAAAGCATATCTCAGTTAAAGTGCTGAAAAACAAAAATCAAGACAAAAACCTTTAAGTCATGTAGAAGAAAGAGATATATTGTTTCAAAAGAACAATAGTAAAACCAAACCCTCACTTCTAATGGAAACCAAAAGAAAATGCAAGGTTATAATAAAGTGCTGAAAGAAAATAACTGGCTATCTAGAATTCCATACTCAGTGAAAATGTCCTATTCATTTTTTGGGTTTTTTTTTACAAAAAAAATACGCAAAAGATTTGAGCTGCCCTTTCTCAGCAAAAGATACTTAAATGGTCAATAGCACACAAAAAAATGCTATACCCCACAGCTCATCGGAAAAACGAAAGTTGAAACCATAATGAGACACCACTACATACTACCAAAATGAACAATTTTATTTGTAAAATATCAAACCTAAGTTTGCTGAGGTTGTAGAGAAATTAAATTTTTTTTTGGTAGAAATATAGGATAATACAACCACTTTGGGTAAAGGTCTGACACTTTATTTTTATAAAACTAAACATAAATCCATGTCTCAGCCATTTCATGTCTAGGTATTTACCCAAAAGAAATGAAAACATATCTTCACCCAAATACTTGAACAAGAATGTTCACAGCAGCTTAATTCATAAAAGCCAAAAAAACTGGACACAGCCCAAGTGTCCACCAATAAGAGAGAAAAAGAAAACAAATTCACGGGATGGAATACTGCTTGACAACAAAAAGTCACTAATTTTTACTGATACTTGCAAGACTGTGTGGATCTCAAAAAACATTATGGTAGGTGAATTTAAAAAAAGCTTTACAGGAAAAAGTATACACTGTATGATTTCATTGTTAGGATTTTTTTTCCACTGTGGATAACTTTTGTCCATTTGGAGGTTCATATAAATGGAGTTATCAACAGAATAACTGTTGACCTGTAAGGATATAAATGCTCAAGTATTGGGAAAGTATACTGATGTCTACAATTTACTTTGAAATGTACCCAAAATGAGATCGATTAAAGTATGGATAAGGAGATAGATAGACGAATAGATATGTATACTTTTACTGAGTAAATGAAAAGTAAAATAGTAGTGACAGGATCTAGGTAGGGGTTATATAAGTGTTAACTAAATTTCTAAAAATTTTCTTTATGTCTAGAAATTTTTATATTTATAATATTGAAAAACTATAATATGGTAAAGATGGCTTAACTTTACTAAAAGCCATAGAAGATTTTATTATTAAATGCAAAGACATTCCATGCTTTGTCATAGAATAATACATTATGAAGATGTAAATTCTCTCCCAAGTTAATCTACAAATTAAATGTAATCTTAATAAAATTTCCAGGTGTTATCTTTTAACTCAATAATCTTAGATTAAATTTTCAATGGAAAAACAAATATCTAAGAGTCACTAACTCAACTTTGAAAAAGAAGAGTAAAGAGTAACAACTTGTCTAGCAGATTCCTTAAGTGATTATAAAGCCACAGTAATAATAGCAGGCAGTGTTGATGCAAGAACAGACGGACTGGCCAAAATGGGGAGCTTAGAAACAGATCCAGATACACCCATGGGTCCATCATAGATGGCAGATGCAGCCTCATAAATCCACTGGGCAAGGAAGAGTTGTTTAGCACAGCCATCCCCAACCTTTTTGGCACCAGGAACCAGTTTCACGGAAGACAATTTTTCCAGACTGGGAGTAGTGAGGGGATAGGTTCGGGATGATTCAAGTGCATTACATTTATTTTGCACTTTATTTCTATTATTATTACATTGTAATATATGATGAAATAATTATACAATGCACCATAATGTAGAATCGATGGGAGCCCTGGGCTTGTTTTCCTGCAACTAGATTGTCCCATCTGGAGGTGATGGGAGACAGTGACAGATCGTCAGGCATTAGATTCTCATAAGGAGCACACAACCTAGACCTCTCACATGTGCAGTTCACAATAGTGTTTGTTCTCCTAAGATAATCTAATACGTCTGCTGATCTGATAGAGGCAGAGCTCAGGTGGTAATGTGAGTGCTGAGGACTGGCTGTTAATGCAGATGAAGCTTCACTTGCTCACCTACCGCTCACTTCCTGCTGTGCAGCCCAGTTCTTAACAGGCCACAGACCAGTACCAGCCCATGGCCCTGGGGGCTGGGGACCCCTTGTTTAGTGAATGGTGTTTGTGATACTGGCTCACTGACTGGGGGAAAAAGGAAACTTAATTCCTCCCTGGCATCACATACAACATGAATGCTAGACAGACTAGCTGTGAAACAGAAAAGCTTAATGTTATCAGTAGACAATGCAGAAGACTGTCTTTGTGACCTAAGGACAGGGAAGGACTTCTTACAGAACTTCAAACCTCGAACAAACACATCCACGTCTCTTCATTTCCTGTTTTACTGTTTCTGCCTCAGTGCCCTGTGATCAAAACTTCTCTCTAATCATATCAGTTCATGGAAGCAGACACTGGAGGGCCAGATGCCATCATTTCAATAATCAGTCAAACAGGATCCCAGCTTATAATCACCTAAACCACTCTGCCCCACTCTGCCCTCATATATATATTTTCTATATATATTTTTCTCTATATATATTTTCTATATATGCAAATATATAGAAAATATATGTGTGTGTGTGTGTGTATACACACATATTTTTAAAACCAGAATGTCAACATTGTATATGAAAATCATATTACCTTAAATTTGAAAAACACTGGAAGAACAAACACCAAAATACGAGCAACAGATCTAATTTTTTAGTGGTAAGATTATGTGTTGTTTGGCTGGGCGAGGTGGCTTATGCTTGTAATCCCAGCTCTTTGGAGGGCCAAAGCAGGCAGATCACTTGAGCCCAAAAGTGCAAAACCAGCCTGGGAAATACAGTGAGATCTTGTCTCTTATTTTTTTGAATAAATTAAAATAATAATAAATAAATTAAATGATTATGTATTGTTTGTTTTTGCTTGTGTGCTTTTATGTATCTAATAAAATTTTGGCGGTGATCAGATAGTACCTTTGTAATTAGGGGGAAAATTTACTACCCCAAATGGCCAGGTAAAAGATAGACATTACTTTGGGCAGGTGGGTAAACAGCACTGTCCTACAGAAAAAGAGAAGGTGTTAACAGGCTGCGGCCACACAGAATAAAATGCTGGGCTTCAAGTTCTTCTGTATTCACCACACTCCGGAACATCATGCTGAACGCTCAATAACTGTGAATGGACTTGACTTGTTTGACCCTGAAATCACATCTACTAGGACTGCAAAAGACGGAACCTGCCTGGAAGTGTGTGCTCGTGTTTTTTAGGTCTAGACAACACTCACGCATGCACACCACACACATGCTCACTCCTCTTGATCCTGGACAACCTGTGAATCTGTCCTGGTGCCACACTTATCACAAGGGCTGCAGGGGCTCCTTCTTTCACAAACATCTCATTCATTCCACCAGTTTGCCTGTACCTGGGAGTAGAAGGAGTTTAGTTCACTGAATTAAAATATTCCTCTACTTGGATGATCTTCTCCTTAAATATATATATACATGTGTCTCTACCAAAAAAGTAAATGTCAATTGTTGATTTTGAGATCTAAGATACTTATATTTTAAAAGGTCCTTGTTAACAACTTTGAAATCTGGCAAGTAACTTCTAAATCAATGATTATGTGGTTAATATTGGTATAAAATATGCACCATTTTAAGGATGAGGTCCATTAGCTCTGGAGGTTAGATGAATGAAGATCAAACCATATACTGATGCCACTTTTTTACACTATTGACTTAGTTTTTAAGTCAGGATTGGGATCCTTATGAATCTGCCTTTTGGAAGTGGAATCTGAAGAGATGCTTTGTATATATGGAGAGGTGTAGAGAACTAAAAAGGGCATAACTGAATTTGCAATGTTAGGATGCTTTTTGCAAGATAGAATATCTCTCTATATTAAGCATGTTTTTAGCATCTATTTTTAAACAAGCACTGTACCAGACTCCAGAGTTTCAGGAAGAGCCACATCCTGTCTTCTTTTATCTTTTGCCTCCCTCTTCCTTCCCTTCCTCATTCCATGTCTCTCTTCTTCTATTTCTATCCTTCTGCAATTATTTAACTAGGAAACTTCCACGTGCTTAGCAATCTGCTACCTATTTTATCTGTTTTGAAGATATAAAGAATGATTCTTCCTCTGCTTCCAGGAATATGGAATCTAGTTAAAGTGCCCATGGTTGTGTGCACACACATCAAAAGTTAAAACCTCGTATAAGTGCAACATAAAAACTTGATGGCATTAGGTTACAAAATAGAACAGATGTTACAAGGTAGTAGCATAAAATAGACAGAAATGAAATAGATGGCCTATAGACAGTGGGAGAATAGGGAGATCACTCCACTGAAGAAAGCTTTCCACTGTCCTAGCCAGTTAAACAAGTGAGCATCACAGAACACCTGGTAAGAGACAGAAATGGTAGGTATGTGAAATGAATCACACTGAAGCTTGGGCGAGCTTAGAGCTTAGTTGGAGTATGAATGGTGGTTACTTGGCACAGTGGCAGTGAATGGGGAAGGCGCATGGTGCAGCTGAGAAAGGAGCATGCCAATCTGACTGGGACACAAGCTCCTGCGGGGAAATGGAGGACAAAGGCAGGTTTGCTGTCTGCTTCCTTTGTCTCAGGGAATACAAATTAGAAACTGGACAGGAGCCCAGAGGAGTGTGCTGGGCAACTCATTTTTAATACTGCATCATATGTAAGTATGCCAGACAGTGTTCCCAGAGTGTTCATAACTAACTCCTTCCCTGAACCCAACTTACTTAGCTGTCAGAATTAAGGGGAAAGTAAATTCTTGAGGGGTCTGTCTTAGGAGAATGATGCATGAGGCCAGGTCTATTTCACTGGGTGTCTATTGGATTCACAATTTAAACAGCTCTAGTCACAGAATCCAAGTTTTATTCTAATAATATGCTTTGGATCATTTTCCATGTTGATATAAATTGAAAAGTAGCTTACAGTAAGCATGGGACAATATATTCTCTCCATGTCTGTATCTTAAGACTTTTATTCTAGAAAACCTAGGGTAGCTTCTAGAAGGTGTTAAGCAACCACAACCATTTAAAGAAGCTTACTAAAAAAAAAAAGATGGGTCCTATCTGACCTATCTTAATAATATAAAGCAGTATTGCACTACATGTCTAATTGTTTGAATAAATTTTAAGCAGTCATATTAAAAGTATCTAGAGACTTAATCAGAATATTTTATGCATTTTAAGTAAAGTGAAAAATCAAGGACAAAAACGTTATTGGAAATGTTCAAGTAATGCATGGAACCCACTGGATATCAGTAAGTGGCCTTCAAAGTGCATATGTAAGAAGGTGTGACAGGAAAGCACTATGAACTTGTAATGAGACAGCAAGCTGACACTGTCCTGGTCTGCACTGACAAAACTTTCCACACACAATTAAATTCCTTGGAAGAGGAACAGCAAACGTCTTACCTGTGGAGGATATTGCTGGTCAATCACGCACTGTTTTTGCTGAGTCTGAAGGCAGCTTCAGAAGCCTCCTCAACACAGTGCTGCAGTAGACAGTACCCCCTGACAAAAGACAGAATCTATGTGTCATTTCTGACACAGATCCTGTGATCCTGTAAGTTAATACTTAATAAACTCCGTTTATAGATAATATATGTTTATATCCTATTAGTTCTGCTCCTCTAAGAGAACCCTGACTAATGCAGCAGTCTTAGGTAAGGGGTGTGAACTTTCTTTTACGTACAATGGAGGTTTTAAGTCAGGGAGTCATATGATCTGATTTTTAAATCATTATTAAAGATGGCTCTGGCAGCTGTATGAGAAACAGATTTTTTAAAAAAGCAAGGAAGCAGGAACGTGGTTCAGAAGAGTGCTGAAGTATTCCAGGCCAGGGACAATAGTGGCTTGAACTAGGAAGCAGTGGAGAGGCAGGTGAGGCTGGCTGTATTCAAGGTACATTTTGAGGACAGAGCTGACCAGCCTCATGATAGTAATAATAAAAATTATAGTAGGAATAAGCATAAGCAAAACCCATAAACAATTATTGTTTTCCAAATACTTAACATATGCCAGATCTGTTGCTAAGCATTTTGCTCATATTTATTTTAATTTATCCAAAAGCCTATAAAGTAGATAACTATTATTAGCTATACTCTGCCGTTGAGGAAACAACTCAGAAAAATTAAGTAGCTTGTCCAAAAACATATGGTAACTAAGTGATGAAACTAGAATTCGACATAAATGTGTCTGATCAAAGGCAGAAGTTCCAGACTATTCTAAGTCCTCAGCATCAAATCAGAAGCCTATGGGGTGTTTATCATATATAACAAACCCATAAGTGGGGAGAATGAAATCAGATAAATTTTCATAGAAGGCACTCCCGAAGTGAAGAAGGGGTGAAGGGCAGGACAGCAGCATTGGGAAATAAAACAAGAGCTTTAGCAAAGTCCTCCTTCATTCCACCAGCTAATGAGAGTGACCCTGAAAGCAAATGTGGCTCATGAAGCTTACGGCCTTTGAGCTGGTGGCTCCTGGTCCAGTGATAGTTAACTAAGCATCAAGATGTCTCTTTTCTTCATCAACCCTTTCCCACCCTTATAGACATGCAGTGATTTGCTAATCAAGCAAACATGTACTACATTCAGGCACAACCTCTTACACTACCATCTACTGACCCATTTTCTATAAGACTTAAACTTATCCAGACATGACATTTAGTCTCTTCTCTACTTTCATCAGAGTTGGCAGAAAAGCATACTAAAATTTAAATGAAGACCGTAATCGCCACCAGCATCCTATAATATATCCCATTGATTTGCCTTCAATCCATTTTTGCCCCTGCACAGTTCTAGGGGGTTGGACCTAGGCTTATTCTGGGTGAGCATGCCCCTTTGTCCAACGGGAGGAATATGTTGAGTTTAAGTGAGTTTGCAACAAGAGATATAAACAAGAAAAAAGATCACTTGAAATAGGCAGTATAGTTGCAATGTTTAATGGAGCCGAATTATCAAAGAGAACAGCTAATTTTGCATCAAGAAAACAAAAAAGAAAGAAAAAGGAAAAGGAAAGGCTCTTTATCAGAGGTTTTAGGCCTCCTGAAGGATGGTAGGGCTACAGACAGTGAGAGATGCTGAAAACGCAGCTGTGGCTGAATATGCAAGAAGCCGGGACCTGTCCACAGCGCAGAGAGGACTGCAAGGCCCTCTCCCTGCCTTCTCTATAGTAGTTTCATCTTTGGACTTAAAGGACACATTATAGTCAGTTTTTTTACCTGTAACTGGCTTATCTCCTGTATGAGTGAGCTATTGTCCCCTGCTCTGTACCTGCCTTGGAAGGGAGACTAAATGGAGCTGGGGTTAGTATCTGAGCACGTGCATATGGCTGTATCCCACAATCTAAGAGTAATGTGTCAGGATATCTCCTTGAGTAATAGATGGCTTTGTCCCTCAATAAGAATGATATTCAGCAGTGATATTCACATATAACTGAATATAGCCTTCTTTTAACATTTATTTACAAGCCTAGTGCCACTCTTAAACCTAGAGAGAACAGTTTGGTTAAATTGCTTCTCTGTTGGTGATTCTGATAAATCTTACTTCATATGAAAAATAATGTCATCATCAAACAGTATCTTCCTATCAAGACGTCAGGTTCCATGCCAGTTTTATATGTTCACATCAGACAGCAAAATTAATTAACTCACAGCATTCAGAGGTCTGGGAACTTGATGAGTCAAGGGTCACAGAGAACTCAAGAAAACCTTGATTATAATGAAATGCTAACAGTTAAAGATGCATCTGAACAGGAAAGATCAATGTGACACTGCAGAGGCTCATTCTCTAATTGCCTAGAGGAGCAGAAAGATGCTCCATAAATGAAATGGCAGCCCACGGGCATGATACTGGGAATGCTGCTTCTAAAAGCAACCAGAAGGTGCAAGGCAACAGAGGCTGTTAACCAACATGGGTTTTACCTCTGGCCTGTTGCTGACTGAGGGACTTCAGCAAGTCACTTACCCACTCAGCATCAACTTCTTCATGTATAGGAGCATACATAAGTCAATCTAGTGACACACAACCATCAATTACAATCATATTGCAGCAGACTTTCACCTTTATATGCTAGCTTATAGGAGCTTGCAAATAATGTGGCTTGTTTTTTAGTTGTCTGTGATTTTTATAAAACTGAAAGGAACATTTTAGTCTGAATCACAGAAGGATGCGTCTTCCCTCATTTGAGAAAGAACTGAAATGGAGGTGGCACCATAGCATTAATACCAAATAAAATCTCTTCATGCATGTAATGGAGACCAATCTGGCCCCTACTCTTGTAATGATGGGGGAGAGGGGTGCAGTGAGATCAGCTGTAGCCACTGATTCCTGAATAACCACAGGTACCCACTTTCAGCCCTGGAGTCAACTCTGATGTGTAGTGACAGAAATTCATGAGGCTTATGGTAAACATCTACTGCTTCTGATTGAAAGATCATATTTTCATAACAATGCTCAGCTTATTTCAAAGTCTCTGAATAAAATGGACCACTCTAATGAAGCTTGCTAGGTGGCTCTGCACAGCAGCCCCACAGAAGCCTTTCAGGATTCAGTTCTAGATGGAATGCTGCATGCTCAGTCAGGGTAGGCTAACTGCTGAAATAAGCAACCCTCAGACTTCCGGGGTTTCATCCACAAAGGGCTTACTGCTAGCTCCGCTCACAGCATCTTATCAGTTGGGTCTTGTGATGTTCCATTAGAGAATCTAGCCTCCTTCCCTCTCATGCCTCCACCATCTCCTAGAACAGGGCTTCTCAAACGCAGTCCTATTGGGCTGGATGATTCCTTGTTGTGGGGGACTGTCCTGTGCATTGCAGAATGTTTAGCAGCACCCCGGGCTCCACCTACTACATGCTCTATGACCTCTTAGTTATAACAACCAGAAATGTCTTCAGACATTGTGAAGTGTCATTTGAAGGTCAAAAGCACCTCCTGAACTCCTCCACCATGGGTTAAGAGCCATTGCCCTAGGACTTGGGTGTCCTCCACTGAGTCCTTTATATTTGGGCAGCAAATAAAGGAAAAGAAAAGGCAAATCCACTCACAGATGCCTCAGCCCTGCAGTGACACACCATGTGGGCTCACATTGCACTAATGAGAAACTCTTTACCTGCCCTCACCTAGAATCAAGGAGGCTGAGAAATGTATTGTAGCTGAATACTCAGGAAGAAACAGAGAGCTGAAATCGGATGAGGGCTAGCTGTCTCTGTCACAGATCATACACAAGGGAGAAGTGCACACTCTGAACAGGCACGTGGGACAGGGAGAATGTTATTAACAGACAGGTCTCCCAGGCTTTCTCTGCACCATGGTTCCTGTTCATTCAGTTCTTTCCTCGCCAATTCTTTTTCTTTTCTTCTTCTTTCTTTTTTTCTTTTCTTTTCTCTTCTTTTTCTTTTCTTTTCTCTCCTCTCCTCTCCTCTTCTCTCCTCTTCTTTTCTTTTCTTCTTTTCTTTACTTTCCAGAGTCTCACTCTGTCACCCAAGCTCGAGTGCAGTGGTGTTATCTCGGCTCACTGCAACCTCCGCCCCTCAGGTTCAAGTGATTCCCCTGCCTCAGCCTCCTGAGTAGCTGGGATTACAGGCATGCGCCACCACGCCTGGCTAATTTTTGTATTTTTAGTAGAGACAGAGTTTCACCATGTTGGTCAGGTTGGTCTTGAACTCCTGACCTCATGATCTGCCTGCCTTGGCCTCACAAAATGCTAGGATTATCAGTGTGCACCACCATGCCTTGTCCTTTTCTCTTTAAAAAATAAATTGTATTGTGTACATTTGAGGTACACAACATGATGTTATAGGACACATGTAAACAGTAAAAAGGTTACTATAGTAAAAAAATCATATTTATTATCTGACATAGTTATCTTTTTTTGCTTTTGTGGCAAGAGCAGTTAAAATTTACTCATTTAGCATGAATCCCAAATATGGTACAGTTCTATCAGCTATAGTCCTTATGTTATACATTAAATCTCTAGACTTGTTCATCCCATATATCTGCTACTTTGTATCTTCTGACCTATATCGTTTCATTTCCACTCCACCCATGCTGTCCCTGGTAACCACGGTTTTGTTCTTTCTCTCCGTATATTTAATTTTTTCTTTTAGATTCCACATATGAGTGAGATTATTCAGTATTTTCCTTTGGACCCAAAGGAGATAACTTATTTCACTTAGCATAATGTCCTCCAAATTCATCCATGTTTTGATAAATGACAATATCTTGTTCTTTTTTGGAGCTGAATTATTCCAGTGTGTGTGTGTGTGTGTGTGTGTGTGTGTGTGTGTACATACCACGGTTTCTTTATCCAGTCATTCCTCAATGGACAGTTAGCTTGTTTCCATATCTTAGCTATCGTGAACAATGCTGCAGTAAACATGAGAGTACAGATATCTTTACAAGGTGATGATTTCATCTCCCTTGGGAGATGAAAGGGATTGCTGAGTCATATAGTAATCTCACTTTTCATTTCTTTAGGAACCTCCTCATTAGTATAGTGGTAAGTAACCCTGCATGTCCCCATCCCTTTCAAGAAGGGTTCTCTCTCAGCAGCAGGTTTCTTTGTCCTTCTAAATGCAGAATTAAGGGACAAGGAAATAGGTTAAAAGGAGAAACAGGCAATCTAGGACTGTGGAAGAGATTTTAGGTTGAGCAGCTTTTCAGAAAGTATGAAGGAGAAAGAGTTGGAACTGCCATGGTATGTGAAGAAAGTAGATGAGAGAAAGAAAAAAAAAGGAATCTTAAAATGTGATCACTTCATGATATTTGAGAAAAACAAATGTAATTCATGTTGAATTTACTCTTTCATTGCTGGACTATGTTCCCTTGTCCACAACACCTCATGGGTTACAAACCGTTAGGATTCCAGTGTATGCAAGGACTGAAAGAGTTACAGAAATCAAGTTGAGAAATAAAAACAGGGAAGGCTTTGTCCACGACTAGAAAAATATGCATTTCCCTACAGTGACTGGGTCCAAAGGAACCCAAGCATGTAGGAGCCAACATGCAAGGGCCTTTGTTTGAAAGTGAAGTGGAGTTTTGGTGGTCAAGTCGGATGTGTGCACAGAACCTAGGAGGTCAAGTAGGCTAATACCTCTGAAACTTTCAGATGCATCTAATATGAATCTGCAGAGAATCGCCTTAAAATAAAGATTTGGATTCAGTGTGTTCAGGATGAGCCTGAGGATCTGCATTTCTAATGAGCTCTGGGTGATACTGAGGCAGCTGGCCCAGGGATCACACTGGAGTGGTGAGGAAGTCGGACGACAGATGAATTCGTATATAGGCATGAGGCAGATCCTGATGAAAGAAGTAATTTGTCCAAGTAGACTCAGAAATTTCAATATCTTTCAGAACTAGAAGGAATCTCAGTACTTTAAACAATTTCTGTCTCTGTTAAAGGTGGTTCAAAGGTTTATGAACATCTGAACTACAATATATTCCAAGGTGAAAGGGAAGGGAAAGGGGGCTGAGTGCCAAGTCTCAAGGTAAACTGGAGAGCAGCGTAAAGTGACACAGCATTTTTATGAATAAATGCTGAAATGACGTGTTCTCACATTTCCTCTTTCCCAGCAACAGGTGTTATATGCCTTTAGAGCAAGATGGCACACTGCCCCTGAATACGCAAATCTTTTGACTTCTTGCCTTTTTGACTCGGAGTACTCACCAAGCCATATGAGACCCTGAGGATATTGCTAAGCTTGTACCTCAAATTCTCATGTTACTGCGACCTGAAACTTTGAAAATTTGCCATTGAAGAAAAAAAAATCTGCACTCCATCATTAATACATTTAGCCAGTGCAAGGATTTCAAATGGTTAGTGTTTTTTATGAACAATTATAGCTATTTGCTCATGTTTAACCTTTCCTTTATTAATAAAAACATTAGCACCAGATTCTATTTAGTTCCAAAGCAATTATAAAACAGTTAAACACTGCTAACCAAGGGATGTTTTCCCAAATGTACTCTGAAATTGTCCAGACTCAGAATTATTATGAGAATTTTAATCATGAATATTATACTTTCTAACAGGCCAGCCATTTATTTGCCTTTCAACATCAGGGGTGATGATTCCTATTCCCTCCTCCTAGGCTAATAACTGACCCATTTGTCGTGAAGATAAATTGCAATTATTTTTGCCTGTACACCCTTATTACTATGCAAATTTCTCTCTTATTTATTTTCAGGCAGTGACAATTGCCTGGACAACCCAGATGAGATAATATCACTGCCACTTACTGGAGTTGAGTGATGTTAAAAACATGTCTTGTAAAAGCAACAAAATAGAATCAACAGAATAAAAAAAGGCAAAATCTTAGAAAGCTCTATTAAAAAAATGGGGATTCAACGCATAGGTGCCTTGTGGAAAAATGAAAGGTAGCTCTAGTATGAGTGATTAGAAACTTTGGGAGCAAAACATCTCCTCTTTGTGCTCTGAGAATATTCCCTCCAGGTTCCATGAGCAGAACCCAGAGACTCCCACAGCTACAGAGGAAGAAGAAACCCACAGCAGCTGATGTTAACTAGTTCAGCTTCTTTGCATCTCTCCTTTGAATGGCTTGGAAGATACACATTTGTGGTGATGCTGTCAGGGCAAACTCCAGAGTGGGGTTCAACCTGGGAGGCACGAGGGTTCTTGGTGTCTCTTAGGAAGAAATTCATGTGCTATTGGACAGAGTGAAGTGAAAGCAAGTTTGTTAAGAAAGTAAAGGAACAAAAGGGCGGCTAGTCTGTAAGCAGAGCTGCCCGAGGGCTGCTGGTTGGTTACTTTCATGGTTATTTATTGATTATATGCTAACCACGGGGTAGATTATTCATGAGTTTTCTGGGAAAGAACAAGTGATTCCTGGAACTGAGGGTTCCTCCCCCTTTCACACTATCTAGGATAACTTCCAGATGTTGCCATGGCATTTGTAAACTGTCATGGCACTGGTAGGAGTTTCCTTTAAAATGCTAATGTATTATAATTACTGTATAAAGAGCAGTCAGGACAGCCAGAGGTCCCTTTCCTTGCCTTTTTGGTTTTAGGCAGGTTCTGGCTGGCTTCTTTACCACATATCATTTTATCAGTGGGGTCTGTGTGACCTGTACCTTGCAAAACCAATCCTGCCTAATTCCAACCTCAGTATCAGGTTTGAGATTCAAAGATATTCCCCACTTCTTTTTATAAGTTTAGTTTAATATAATTTTAGGTTCAGGGGATACATGTGCTTGTTAGTTACATGAGTATTACCTTTGTAATTGTGGGGATTGGGCCACTGATGTACCCATCACTCAAGTATCGAGCATTGTGCTAGGTAATTTTTCAGTCCTCACCTGTCTCCTACCATACTATACATCCATAAAAAAGAACAAAATCATGTCTTTTGCAACAACATGGATGGAGCTGGAGGCCAGGATCTAAACTGGACTAATAAAGAAGCAGAAAATCAAAGAGCGCATGTTCTGGCTTATAAGTGGAAACTAAATAAAGGGACATAAAGATGGAGAAAACAGGCTCTGGGGATCCAAAAGTTGGAGGAAATCACAGAGAATCAAGTTCCTGTTGATTTAAACCAGCATTTAGAGAATCTTAGGTTTGTGGCCACATTATAGTATTACTGATTATTTGAGATCCTGGCTGTCAAATGACATGGTATTTTTGCTATCTATCTTCATGTTAAAAACACTTAATGAACACCTTAGGATAACGATATCTTTATCTAGATCTATAGTGAGTATTAAAATAAGTTCTTGGAGTTTTAAAGAATTTTTATGTTATCTACAAAGAAATAATTACAACCTGCTTTTAAAATTAAAAACACTTTGGCTGTTTAGGTCCCTAGTAAGAAAATGAATTCCAGGATTTTGTAATAGCTTTAGCTTCTATATATATAAATACAGCTTAATTTAAGAAATAAAAAAGCATCATTTTGTTTACACGTTGCACAAAAGGAGAGAACAATTTTGAGACATTATCAGGACAAAACTAGAACCAAGAAAATCTCTTTGATGAATATAAATAAGGTATAATACCTCCAAGTATTGGACAAATGCCTTTTCTGTAAGTAGGTAAATCCCTGAAGAATTTACATGGTAACAGATACCCATGAAATGCTATAGTGCAATTCTAGACCTCTTCAGGAAATTTGGGGTCTTGGTTAGCAATGCTTTTCTAATTATTAGATAGATAGATTAGCTAGAGAAATGGATGGATTGATTATAGATAAGTAGATAGATGTGTGTGTGTGTGTGTGTGTGTGTGTGTGTGTACATATTTTTTTCTTTCAATTTCAGCAAGCTTGAGAAGGGCTGCATGGTGGCAAGGGTATTACTTACAGACAACTAATTTGCATAATGATTGGCTTGAGTCTTTTGTGATTTCATTTAAATGGTGGTTCCTTCTAGTGTTTTCCATTAATTCCAATCCACACTCCTCATTCTATTTCAGAAACTCACCTAATAATGGCAGTAAATAAAACCTCTCTATAGTTAATGTTACTTGCCCTCCTCATTTTGGGCCTCACTATCTTCATTAAGTTGGAACCACATGATCTCCATGATACAGAGCCTGTAATTTCATTCAGATTTGAAGCTATAGCTGGGGAAAAAGGGAGGGAAACCTAACTCATGTCTTGGAAATGATTCAGCTTCCCTTGGCATAGTATAGCCTAGCCTTTCAGTGTTCTGGGTGGCGGAGTAGCAGCTGAGGCAGAGGGAGAAAAGGGGCTTCCTCTGACTGGTTCCCAGGCCTAGAATTGGGCAAGCAGGGAGAGCCATTTTCAGGCATTGGCAACCTAACATAGAACCTTATGAAATATTTACTGTGTTTTTATGGTGCTGTTCTGGGTGGTGAGACAGTAACCTCAAGGAGTTCACAATCCAAGGAGAGAAACACATAAAATATTTAACTTTTTTTCTAGACAACTAACTCTTAAGATTTTAATCCTAAAGAAGAAAACCCTCAAAGGAAGCTGTTCTCAAATGCCAATCACAGGGTCTCATTTCTTCTGGCTGATTCTAGATTCCCTTGTCAGTTAGCGCTTCTTAACCACCTGCACTACACGCAGCTCTGTGAGGCTTTGTGGGGCTGGGAGTCCAGAGTAGGGTGGGTTTCCTCCCTGAGGTCCGAGGGGTGTAGCACCCCATCCCCTGGCCTAAATCCATGGCAGCACTTAGGCCTGGATGCTAATGGCCAGTGTACTGGACTTGCTCTCCTTCCCATTAGGAACTCTGAGGGGCATGGCTTGCTGTCCCATGGATAGGCAGTCCTCACACCCCACATCCCAGCTCAGAGCAGGATAGGGGAGGCCCTCAGTAAATGCTATTGAGTTGCAATGAGGTGTTTACTGGCCTTGCATATCTTTCTGCTGACGGTCAGCATCCTGGAGGCCTGGAAAAGGACCTGGGCTCTGCAATCAGGAGACTTGAGCTTCAGCTCATACAGCTGATGGCCCTGTGATGCACTCATGTGAGCCAGCCTCCCTGAGTCTCATTTTCGCAGTCTCGGACACAGACATGGCAACAGTGACACTCAGTTGTGAGAATTAAATGAATCCAGAAGCACTTTAAATCTATAAAAGATCATAGGTGTATGAACTCCACAGATAAGCACTTCGTCAGACCAGAGGCTGTGCCTGGCTTTCTCTCTGGGATCAATGTCAGCCCAGATGGTTGTATTTGGCAGCACCAGCCCCTGACAGTCAGAACTATTACAGAGGATGGGATTTTTGTCCCTCATGGGGTTTATATAATAGAAGAAGAAATCGTTGTGACTTGTTTACAAGGGATAATATAGCCTTTGCTATCTGGAAAACAAACACAGCAAAATATCAAGTCCCTCTTCACTCCACCCACTCCATTCCTGTAAGCCTAGCATGCTTGGAGCCAGAAGCTACTGTGATCTTGCTCTAAACTAGGGATTATCTGTACAGTGGATTATTCCCCAATTCGGACAGAAGTTATATAGGCTGTCTCAATAAAGATTCACAGTCAAGGTCTGATCTCCTCTTGTGGACTTGGATGGGGTTGGAAGAGGAATGAGTGCAAAGACAAGCGATATATTTTCTTGATTTGATTTTGAAGTCTAGATTTTGGAATGTGGACCAAGATGGTGTTCATGCTATATACCCCTTAGAGAAAAATGAATACTCACATACATGCAGGAATAACAAGGAGCTAATCTAGTTTTGAACTAAAATTCGGAGGAAAACCATTCAACGTCCTTCGACGCTGAATGAGTCTCCATCTTGAAGTGAACAATCAATGTGCCTTACTTTTTGAAGGCTGGAGCTGACACTTTGGCCTGCAAAAGTCATCAGACAATTTATGAACTAAGTCTGTTTTTCACTAACCCAATCTGGTCTTTCTGAGGGCTTGTCTGGTTGGACAAGCCTCAGTGGGAAAGGAGTCCTATTAAATACGAAGTCATTAATGCATTGCAACTGAGTTCTCAGCTCCCTGGGGATCCAGGCAGCTCTATTCCCAGGCTGCGAGGAGAAGAACACATCCTGAAGCAGCACTGACAAGTTAGAATTTTCAGGTTCAGATGGCCTGGATTGCCATGGAAAACCTCCTTGGAATAAAGCTGACTCCAGATGCACCCATCAGCCCAAAACTTGTTAGCAGAGCATATTACATTTCTGTTTGATGATAACACTTTCATTTATGCAAATTTCAGTAAAGATAATCACTGTCATTCTCTACCCTGATCTTATTCCTCATAGCCTCAAAGGTTTTTTTTGTTTTGTTTTGTTTTATAATGATTGACTCCTCGCTAAATCCTGTTGCTAAATGTATTAATACGCTTTTCCTTTCAAATGTGGCATGTCTGTGAGCTCTCAGGTTCTCCAGTTGGACCCATTCCTAGCCCCTTCCTAAGTGGGGCAGTGCTCAGCCTGGCATGGGACAGCTGCCTGGGATGGGAGTGAGGGCTCCAGGGCACACCACAGGGGGATTCACACCCACTCCTCTGAGAAAGCCAGAAGCTCCACTGAGAAGTGATTCCTTCTCCACTCAGGAACCCAGTTCCATGAACCTGGCAAACATCTCCATTTTTTGCTTTTGTTTTGAGACAAGGTCTTGATCTGTCACCCAGACTACAGTGTGGTGGCACAATCATGGCTCACCGCAACCTTGAACTCCTTTCGCCTCAGCCTCCCGAGTGTCTGGGGCTACAGGTTTGTGCCACCACACCCAGCTAATGCTTTTTCTCTGTTAGTTTGTTTTCATTTTTAGTAGAGACGGTGTCTTGCTGTGTTTCCAAGGCTGGTCCTGAACTCCCAGGCTCAAGTGACCCTCCTGCCTCTGCCTCTCAAAGTGTTGAAATTATAGGTGTGAGCCACTGTGACCAGCCCTTGATGATCTTTGGATGATAATTTGGATATATTCACTCAGGGACTCTGGGTTGAGGACATTCCATCTCTCCCCAACCCAGGAGATATTACTGCGCCAGACTCAGAGGGGTGAATTCTGGCAGCTTATCTAATAGTAGAAAGTGAAATAAAACCCTTTCCTCTTTTCCTGTTAAAATGATTTTTTTCTCTCCTTCCTCCTTCTCACATTTCCTCTCATCTTTCTGTTCATCCTTCTTTTCACTTTCCTCTACTATCTTCCTTCCTTTAAGCACCAGAGCCCTTAATTCAAACAAAATTTCACATTTCAAATACATATGTAATGTGATTAAAAATAACTGCTCTGACTAATGCAGTGAGTGACAAGTTGTCAGCTTCCTTATCTTCCCATTCTCCCCTCAACTACTGTATGCTCACCATACCTGCAGACACACACACCTGTACAAATATGCACACCTGTACACATATGCACACCTGCACTCACACACAGCTGTATAGACACAACCTTGTATACACATGCTCACCTACACTCACACATACACCTGTACACATATTGCCACCTACACTCACACACAAACATTGACACATATGCACACCTGTATTTACACACTTGTAATACACACCTGTACACATAGCACAACTGTATACATATACACACCTGCACCTCACACACACATCTGCAATACACACCTGCACACACACACACCTGTACACATATGCACACCTGCACTCACATAGACACGTGCAATTCACATTCACACACACACATTGACACATATGCACACCTGCATTTATACAAACACTTGCAATACACATCTGTACACATAACACAGCTGTATACATATACATACCTGCACCTCACACACACACCTGCAATACACACCTGCACACACACACCTGTACACATATGCACATCTGCACTCACACAGATACCTGCAATTCACACTTGCATATACAAAACAGTACACATATACACACCTGCACTCACATACACATTTTCAATACACATCTGCACACACATTTACACCTGCATGCATATACATGTACATAACGTAAAACACACATGCACATGTGCACATACATGAACACACATGCATGCATTCACGTGGGAACATATATATACACACATGCATTCTGTGCAATGAGACCTGTGAACACTTGGAAATCCTAAGGACTTCTTGAAGCCTTGTCTGAAAACCACACTTTTAGGACACTTTGGAAGTGCCAGTCGGTGTCATTCCCAATAGGATTTGGGAGTACAAGCATGCCATGTTTTATTGTGCTTTGCCTTATTGTACTTTCCAGATAATGCACTGTTGAAGGTTTGTGGCAACTCTACATGGAACAAGTCTCAGCACTGTTTTTCCAACAGCATGTGCTCACTTCATGTCTCTGTGTCACATTTTGGTTGATCCTGAAATATTTCAAATGTTTTCATTATTATTACACCTGTTATGATGATCTGTGATCGGTGATCTTTGATGTTACAACTGTAATTGTTTGGGGCACCACAAACCATGCCCATAACAGACAGAACACTTAATTGATAAATGTCATGTGTGTCCTGACTACTCCACTGACCAGCTGTTCCCCTACCTCTCACCCTCTTCTGGGGTCTCCCTTTGCAATGAGCCATGATAACATTGAAAGAAGGCCAATTAACAACTCTGCAATGGTCTCCAAGCGTTCAAGTGAAAGGAAGAGTCATGTGTCTCTCAACCTCAATGAAAAGCTAGAAATGACTAAACTTAGTTAAGAAGGTATATTGAAAGCAGAAGAAGTTAGGCATCGTGTGCCAAACAGGTAGCCAAGTTGTGAATGCAAAGGAAAAGTTCTTGAAGGAAATTAAATGTGCTACTCCAGTGAACACACAAATGATGAGAAAGCAAAACAGATGTATTGTCAACATGGAGAAAGTGTGAGTGGTCTGGATAGAAGATCAAACCAGCCGCAACATTCCCTTCAGACAAAACCTAATCCAGAGCAAGGCCCTAACTCTTCAATTATATGAAGGCAACGAGAGGTGAAGAAGCTCCAAAAGAAAAGTTGGAAGCTAACAGGGTTTGACTCATGAAGTTTAAAGAAAAAGCCATCTCCATAACGTAAAAGTGTAAGGTGAAATCAAAGTGCTGATGTAGAAGCTGCAGCAGTTTATCCAGAAGATCTAGCTAAGATCATTAATGAAGGTGGCTACACTCAATGACAGATTTCCTGTGGAGATATAACAGTTTTCTATTGGAAGAAGAAGCCATCTAGGCCTGTCAAACTAGACGGAAGGTGATGCCTGGCTTCAAAGCTTCAAAGGACAGGCTGGCCTCTTATTAGGGGATAACACAGCTAAGTGACTTTGGAGCCGGTGCTCATTTACCATGCTGAAAATTCTGAGCCCTTAAGAATGATGCTAAATCTACTCTTCTTGTGATCTAGGAATGGAAAAATAAAGCCTGGATGGAAGAATATCTGTTTACAGCATGGTGTGCTGAATATTTTCAGCCCATTCTTGAGACTTACTGCTCAGAAAAAAAGGTTCTTTTCAAAGTATGACTGTTGATTGACAATATACCTGGTCACTCAAGATCTATTGTGGAGATGTACAGAGATGAATGTTGTTTTCATGCCTGCTAACACAATATTTATTCTGCTGCCTATGGGTCATGAAGTAATTTCAACTTTCAAGTCTTATTATTTAAGAAATACATTTTATAAAGTTATTGCTGCCATAGTAATTCCTCTGACGAAACTGGACAAGGTAAACTAAAAACCTTCTGGAAAGCATTTGCCATTGTAGATGCTGTTAAGAACATTCGTGATTTATGGGAGGAAGTCAAAATATCAGGATTTATAGGAGTTTGGAAGAAGTTGATCCCAACTCTCATAGATTAACTTTGAAGTGTTTGAGACATCAGTGGAGGAAGTAACTGCAGATGTGGTAAAAATAGAAAGAGAGCTGGAAATATAAATGGAGTCTGAAGATGTGACTGAGTTTTTGTAGATAAAATTTTAACAGGTAAGGAGTTACTTCATATGGATGAGCAAAGACAGTGGTTGGAATCTACTCCCGGTGAAGATGCTGTGAACATTGTTGAAACGACATTAAAGGGTTTAGAATATTCCATAAATTTAGTTAATAAAACAGTGTCAGGATTTAAGAGGACTGACTCTAACTTTGAAAGAAGTTCTTCTAAGGGTAAAATGCTATCAGACAGCATTGCATGCTACAGAGAATCTTTGGTGAAAGGAAGAGTCAATCAATGTGCAAACTTCAGTGTCTTATTTTTAAACATTGCCTTTGTACCCCAGGCTTCAGCAACCACCATCTTGGTCAGCCATTAACAGGGAGGCCAGACCCTCCACAGCAAAAAGATGAGGACTCACTGAGCCTCAGATGATCATTAGCATTTTTAGCAATAAATTGTTTTTAAATTAAGGGATGTACATTGTTTTTCAGACATAATGCTATTGTACTTTTGATGGACTACAGTAGAGTGTAAATATCCCTTTTATATGCACTAGGAAACCAAAAATTTCATGTTACTTGATTTATTGCAGTGGTCTGGAATTGAATGTTGAATATCTCAGAGGTATGCTTGTATAAAACTTTGAATGATTTTGGTTTAAGTTAAATAACCTGCCATCCATTCATGGAATCCACTTTTCCTTAAACTAGACAAGGCCACATGGCCACACAGCCATGTGGAGTAATTAGAGCCACAGTTCTGTCTTACAGATTCCACAAGACATGAGCACATTGCACATATCACAAAGCCAATGGTCATTGGAAAGGCTTGCCCATGTGATGAAGTTTTCAGACAACTAACAGGTTAATCCTGGGAGATTAGGGTGTACTTGGTAGATTCTGCTGTGGGATCTGGCTCAACCTTTATCTTCCTGTTTACCCAGACTTACCTGTAGCCCTGAGCTAGGCAAGAAATCTCTTCAAATTTCTCCTCCCCTGCACAAGGGATTTGGGGTGCAGAGTGCATTGCTGGTCCTCCAGGACCAGGTTACACAGAGAAATGGGGTCTCCCTGCATGTATTTAAAAGCTCTAGCTCCTGCAAATGAAGTAGTTAATGTAGCATTAAAAATGATACATAAAATATACTATTAAGCTCGGTTGCCTGGAAAAACTCATAAAGATGTTTTGCAGCTTTTTTTTTCTTTTTATCTGCAGCATGATACTGCAGTAAGCATCTTTTAAATTCCATCCTAAACTTCAGAGAACAGGTGGCCCAATACTGAAAGATGTATCATCTATTTATTCATTAGGCCATCTTTTTAAGAGAAAATGCAGAATTTGCAGAAAAGTAACTTAAGGTCTTGTTTTTATTTCACAAGAATAAGTGGACTCTGGACCTTCCCTAGGGGAAGTTCTGACTGCAATAAAGAACAGATAAAATGTATGACAATGAATGAGATGGAGGCAGGAAATCGTGTTTGCCAGCCTAATAGTGAGGGAATGTATTCTCTTTCCGGGTCCACAAGGGGGCATAGTTTCAAAGGTAAGAACTTCCCTGCACCATACTTCCACCCACCTCTCCACCCAGGATCTTAGAGGTCTTTGTTTTACCTTCGAGCCGGTGGGAAAAAAATCAAAGATCAATCACTCCAGCGGAAGTTTAAAGGAACTCCTTTCAGAGGCCGGGAAACTTGAATGGGGCGGGGATTCCTCCCAGGTTAAAAGTCCCCATCCCCCACATGCAGGCAGACTCCATATCTGGATTCCCTTCCATGACCTCATGGAAGCTGCTTTTCTCTATATCCATTTATTTCTCTCTCTTTTTTTCTCTCTCTCTGCCTAAATAAATCACTTTCTGCAAAAACTCTTTGGGGTCTGTTATTTACTTATGTGTGCACTGTTCCTGGTGGGGCCCTCTCTCCCATTCTTGGGTAAGTGAGGGACAAACAGCCTGGAAGAAGACAGCCCACTGGGGAGCAACCTGAGCCTCCCCCAGATCCTGGAACCTGGTCTCAATGGGTTACCCTCAAAGGTATCCAGCCCAAGTTACCATCAGTAATAGTTCCTACACTAGGAGTACCTGAGCCTCTACAGTTCTCAAGAGCACTAGTAACTACCAACCTCCCTAGCTTCCTCCCACCCTTAGCTTTAGGCTGCTGATTTCCCTTAGCTTCCTTATCGTTGGCTTGTACAGACATTGTCCTTCCTGCTTACCCCAACAGTGATGCTTAACAGGTTTGGCCACATCCTCACCCCAGGCAAAGGGTGGGGTGTCCAATTCGGATCCCGATTATCAGATTGCACACCCTGGTAATGGGGATGTGAATTGGTGCACGGGGCAGGGGCGAGAGGAGTTGAGGTGGTAAGGGCACTCCTAAAGAAATCTGCAGGGCCTTCTTGTTCACATTTTTATTCTGGTGGTGAGGGAGGGGCCTGGGGAAGGGCTTGGAGAGAAGGTGAGAAGGCAGACAATAATTGAATAGGCAAACATAAAATGTCCCATCTATGTTTCTTATTGCCAAGCTGACATTTAAGAGATAGAATATAAGAAACAATTAGGGTTCACTGGTTGATCATGGCAAACCCTTTCAGGAGGCCCGTGATGTATAGTATGGCACAAATAGTTTTTAAACAATCCAAGAGCCATAAGAGAGATGCAAGGTCACTACATAGAGAGCTGCAGCTGCAATGGCTGGGAGTCCTGTGACTGCTTTGCCTCTTGAAGAATGGGTTTATAAGAGGCCAGAGTGCTGGAAGGTTTGTGCATGGAAGACCTCACATCAGGGAACATGTGCAGAATACCAGAAACATAGTATTCAGGGATGAGAGTATTGTTAGGGAATATGCTGCAAAGGTTAGGCAAGGGCTCTATAATCAGGCTAAGTAATTTGAACCCAACTTGAATAAAATGGGTCTAATGATACAGTTTCCATTTTAGAAATATAATTTTAGTAACTAGTGCAAAATACACAGAGTTGGGGGGGGCAGCTCAGGGGAAGGAGGCCAATGAGGGGACAACTGAAGGTAAGCCATGCAGGAGGGAAGGACCCCATGTCAGGCAATAGCAAGGTGGGGAGGAAGAGTTGTATCTGGGAGAATCTCAGAGGGAGAATAAGACAATGGGGAGAGTGATTGAATGAGAGGCTTAGGAGTGAAGGATGACAGCAGGCTGTTTGACTTGATCAGCCAATTGTATTTTCTTATCAAAGGCAAGGGAGGGAAACTGAGGGAGCATCTGCTCACTTTTTAGATCTTGAGAAGGGCAATGGAGGTCATCTCCCTTTTCTCACCCTTCCAGAAAGGATACAGAAAGCCTTTTCAGAACTCCCAAGAGGAAGGGATTCATTATTTTATTCATTCAATATATTATTTCCAAATAGAAAGCAGATCTAGACTGGGGAATTTAGTTCTACCAGATGAGAATGACTACCCAGTGAAGTATTTATTACTGAGTCAGTCTTCTTCAATCTCTCATTTCATTTATGAGATGGGGGAAATGAATTAGAATTTTTCTGCTTGAAATAGATGCTAGCTTTTCTCTTGGAAACAACTGACCAATAAACATTTAAAGATCAAGCCCTTGTTCCCATAAGCACTGCACCATCTGGAGAGCTGGCATTCAGAAATAACAGGGCCCTTCTTTCCCTGTGATGCTTGGGAGCCTGCAGTTTTCCAGTAATGCAGCCCTGGACAGTTTAAAGTATCTCTTTTTGGTTTAATTGTGTTCTTTGGCTCAGGAGATCTCACATTGTCTGGCAGAGTCCTGGCTCATCACCAATCACTAATGGGCCGTCTTGTGGCTATTGAGTGCATCATTGGCTTGGTATGCTTGTTCAAGTTTTTAAGAGTTGACTTGTAAACAGGTGGAGGGGAATGTTGGACCTTGGTCTATGGACATAGTCAAATATTACAAGTTCTTTCTACAACAACAAATTGCTCATGAGGCACCTATGCAGGTGGTTTTTAGTGTTTTTCAATTATTGATAAAAAGGCTATTTGTCCCCCAACTCTTCCATTTGCCGCAAACTTCTACGTCTCATAAAACCATCTTCTCTATTTAAAAATGATTTTATCCTCTTTCTAGTTTGCTATATGACTCTGGGCTAATAGAACAGAAACATCTGTCTTCAGCAGCCATGTTAACAAACACTCCACAAATATAGAGTTTTATAAAAATTTGAAAAAGAGAATATGGTACAATTCTTTTAAGCCTGCTACCTGGACTTTATTACACTTAACTCTGGATAAATTTTAGTGCTGGGGGCATATTGATTTTTATTCATTGCACTGCGATTTTCAGTCATTAAAAATGTCTTCATTTTCAAATCCATATAGAAGTCTTGCCTATTACTGTTCTGTGTCTTCATCAGTAAAGCATGATTTAAATGAGCACACATGTTTGTGAGATCCTCTTAGATAATAAATTCTTCCTCTTGAGAGTTCTGTTATCTTTGAAACTGAGTACATCTACCATGTTTTTAATACAATCTAGTCAGGGTTGCTAGATTTAGCAAATAAAAATACAAAATGCCTGAAATTTAGATTTCCGATAAATAAATACTTGTTAAGTATAAATATGCCCTATACAGTATTTGGGACACACTTATATTAGCAAAAAAAAATAAAAAATAAAAAGTATTTCTGATGCTCAAACTGGGTATCTTCCATCTTATCTGGTGAACCTAAACCTTCCATAAATTGAAGGTTAGCATACAAACCCAATGATTCTTGCTTCCTCAACCTTTTGTGTCTTTGCACAAGACAATTTCAACCGCCAGAATATTTTATTTTGAAGGATAGCCCTTCTCTGTGTATATTTGGAGAGGGCTTCTGATACGGCCCAGTCATATTAGATTCTTAGTAACTAAGCATATAGACCACCCTTATAGGATAAACCCTAAATGAACCTATAGGGAAAAAAACATGAGTTTCTAAGGACACATGGAAAGACGGGTCTCCCTCCATTGTATTCACGACATGCAAGACAGAATGAGGATCTAATATTCTGGGTCACCAGAGAGTCATTCAAATGCTGAGGTATTTATCTAACACAATTCTTAGGTTATGAAGATCTTAGCCAGGTCTACAGCTAGGACTTTAAATATGTTTTAAATTGAGGGCTTTTGTAGCCATTTCTCTAAATTACATTTGACAGAGACAAAGGATTCCACTTATATTCCAATGAAAATTGCTTTACTATTAGACAGACCCTCTTAGGCAAGTGTCAGTTAACAAGGAGAAGCTAAGGAGAGCACTTAGCATTCTTTTTATAGGTTCCTACACAGAAAAAGGTACCTTTTTTTTTTTTTTTTTCACTTCTAAATTCCTTTGGAAAGTTGCTGACTTTAATTTCCCCTTCTCTCCCAAGATGAGAAGATTAAGGAAAAAAAAGAAAATTCACATGTTCATGAGGTCATTTAAATACCTAGGACAGCCCAGTTAATAAAGACATTATATAGCATCCATATTAATCCAACTCTTAATTTTCTATAATCCTAGGATTAATTCCTGAGTGGTGGTTAGGATTATGCACAGACCATAGAGATGAAGCTCAATTCTGCTTTCACAGGCAAGGAAATGGATGCCCAAAGAGGGACATCCCTCGATGAAAATCACATGTCAAATATAGGATACAGTGAGTGTTGCAAGCAGGTTTCCTGAATCTCTTTTTTCACAATATTTTCTGTTACCAATTTACTCTATACAGAGATGAAAATCATTTAGGTATATTATTGCTTAAAAATAAAAGCCAATGCACCCACGTTCGTAAGAGCATTATTCACAATAACCAAAAGGCGGAAGCAACCCAAGTGTCCATGAAAGGCTAAATGGATAAACAAAATATAGCATATACAGACAACAGGGTGTCACTCAGCCTTCAAAAGGAAGGGGGTTTTGACACATGCTACAACATGGATGAATCTTGAGGACATTGCGCTAAGTCAAATGAAGCAGTCACAAATGGACAAATACTATGTAAATCCACTTATATCAGGTATCTAGAGTATCAAATTCACAGAGAAAGTAGAATGGGGGTTGCTGGGGTTGGGGGAGAGGAAAATGGGGGGGTTATTGTTGAATGGATATAGGGCTGGAGGTAGGTGGGTGGTGACGCCTGCACAACAATGTGAATGTATTTCATGCTAGTGAGCCGTACATTTAAAGAGTGTGTTAAAATAGTAAATCTTACGTTATGGGTATTTTATCTAAAATTTTAAAAAACAGTCTCCACCAAATGAAAGGAAGAAATCTGATTTTATGGAAGTCCAAGGTGCTTACTTCCAGTGCTTGCTAAGAATTGAGTTTAAAACTGAGAATTCAACTACATGGAGCATTCAACTCCATGAAGCATTCAACTACATGGAGGATATTAAAATAGTTTAAGAAATCTGTTTCTAGGACAGATATAGGTGACTTTTAAGAAAGTAGGATGCAGTGATTTTCAGGTGGCCTGGAGTGGGGTAGGTCAGGAGCTGCAGGCGAGGGCAGTGGGAAGGCTATCCTGTCCCAGAATACCTCCTTGCACTCTGCCATTTCATTAGGGAGATTCGGTTTGATCCCATAGTTTCACTTTTAAAATACAAATGCCCTAGAAGAGTTTTATGTCCCAAAACCCCCAGCACAACACATTTAGCCTTAATTTCTGGACTTCCCAATTGATCTTCATTCTCCAACCCACCTCCCACAATCCATTCTCCACACTGGAGACCCCTGTTCATAACTCCCACAGCATCCCCATGGCCTTCCGCAAAGCACTTGGCAAAGGATGTGTGTGCGTTACACGCTATAGTCACTTGCTAAGTATCTGTCCACTCCAAGCTTAACGAAGGCAGGCATGGTGTCTCCTTTGTCTTTCTTGTGGCTCAGAACCTAGCATAGGGTTTAGTACAAAAGCAGGCCTACCATAAATAACTTCTAAATGTTTGGGTCAGTCAACAAGCAGCTTAGGAGACCAGTAGGTAGGTCCCTGAAGTTGAACTGGGCAATGGCTAAGTGAAGTGATTGCAGTAATCACTGCGGCTCTCTCATCCATCTGCTCAGTAATTGTAAAATGGACTGTTCTACCCATACTTACCTAAAAATATCATGTGAGGAATGCCTACCAGAAGCACTAAAAATAAAAAATTAACCTAAATATCAAATTTCCAACTTTTAAGATACTGTATGTCAGAAAAATGAAAAGCATGTCTTTTAATTCTCCATATTTCAGTCCTATTAGTCACAAGTAAAACACTGTAAATTTTTCCTATTCAAAGCCTAATGAGAAGTAGCACTTATTATACAAAACAGAAATAACTACATCATTCTTCCAGTATTTTGGCAGAATGTAATTACTGTGTGTGCAAACATTATGTTTTCAAAACACGTTTTGCCAATGTCCTTAATACCTGGCTTATTAAATACTCTGTTTCTACATGAATTAGAATGTCAAATAATAATCCTTTGTGAATCCCTCTTTGTGACCACTAATGTCCTATAGATTTTCTCTGTAGAAAAGAAACTGTAAGGAAAGAGGACAGGTGATTGCACTGTGCAATGTCCTAGGGCTGAGTTTCGAGATTTGCATCAATGTTAGCACTCAAGGTATTATACATCTGGTGAGCCTCTTAACATTGAATCTATTGAATCATATTGCAGCTAAAATTAATTCACTGCCTTTTTCCTCCATAGAAAAGCTAAACAAGCTAATGGCTTGTTGCACTACAGTGACTTTAACACAAATATTTTCCCTTTTTGTCATTTTTCTCCTATGAAATAATTAATTCTAAAGGTCTTTTTCTTAGGTTGAAGGGTTACAAAGCCATTTGAAAACTCTGGTTTTGATGATTGGAAATTGAGATTTTTTTAAAAAAAATTTCATCATAAACCAGAAAACATTTAATTCTCGACTTCCTTTCTACAGAATAAAATGCCCAAGGACTTAATAAAAATTAACATGAATCTAAAATTTCTCTCTAGGTTTAGGAAACTATTAATAAAGATGAAACCAATCAATCTTTTTTCATTTCATGGGCAGAATATAACTTAAACACTATGAAGAAACTTCAGATAAATTTTCAATTAAATGAAATAAAATAGTGGCTGGGCACAGTGTCTCACGCCTGTAATCCCAGCACTTTGGGAGGCCGAGGCAGGCAAGTCACCTGAGGTCAGGAGCTCCAGACCAGCCTGATCAACATGGTGAAACCCTGTCTCTAATAAAAATACAAAAATTAGCTAGCCTTGGTTGCATGCCCCTGTAATCCCAGCTACTCAGGAGGCTGAGGCACAAGAATCACTTGAACCCAGGAGGCAAAGGTTGCAGTGAGCTGAGATTGTGCCACTGCACTCCAGCCTGGGTGACAGAGTAAGACTCTGTCGCAAAAATAAATAAATAAATAAATGAAATGAAATGAAATCAATAAATAAAATAGTAGATTTTTTTGTTGCTGTCATTTTCAATCGTCATTTTCAAATGGACAGTTGGTGTTTTTCCCAAGAATTCAAAAATACTTCCTTTCTAAGGACTTCTTGTTTCTGCTCCTTCCCATTGGTTAATGGAGGATCTTGAATCAATGGCTCCTGTGACTCCTACTAGGTTCCATTTAGTCTATGTGTCACCATGAGACAGACTCTGGGAGGTAGAGCTTTCACCGTGAAATATGCTTGAGGGCAAAGTGGGCAGTGCCTTGCCTGGAATAACACAACCAGAGAGCATACTACAAGACTTTCCAGTCTGGTATCTAAAAACTGAGCGTCAACATCTGCTCTGCTTGGAGTCTACGCTAATTCCTCTTAACTCAGCAAAACCACCTTTTCACTCCTCCTCCTAGATCACCAGTTTATTATAACTGACAGGGAACACTCATCATCATACCTATAAGGCAACAATTTCTTGATTGATGCCAACGATTTCCAGATGTCCTGGTGTCTCCTCTGTTCTTGATCTAGCATTTTAACATTTTCTTCAGCATATTTAGATTTTTACAGCCAAAGTCTGTCCTTCATGAAATGATCACAAAAATTAACAGGGTCGACCTCAAGTATTGGCATCAGAGCTGAACTCTAGGTGTCAAGTAGTACAATACTTAATTATATAACTCAGATCAAGGTGAAACCCACAAAACTGCGCAAAAATAACCTTTATGAAGAGAAGTCCTCCCTCAAAAATAATGTGGTGGCTCCTCATGAAATTAAGCATAGAATTATCATATGACCCAACAATTCCACTACTGCATATATACTAAAAAATCCAAAGCAGACCCTTGAAAGTATATTTGTACACCCATGTTCACTGCACCATTATTCACAATAGCTGAAAAGTAGAAATAAGTATTCATCCATGGATGACTAGAGAAGCAAAATGTGATATATACACTGAAGGGAATATTATTCAGCCTTAAAAAGGAAGAAAATTCTGACAAATGCTATTACATGAATGAACTTTGAGAACCTTATGCCCAGTCAAGTGAGATGTTCACAAAAGAACAAATACTGTAAGTCTGCTTATATGAGTTATCTAGATTCGTCAAATTCATAGGAGCAGAAAGTAGATTGGTGGTTGCCAGGAGCTGCAGAAGTTGAGTAAATTGCCCAGGTCATACAGTGAGGACTAGAGTTGGGCTTTAAAGCTGGGATACTGATTCCAGATGCTGGACTGGATTTACCTGGCTCTCCTGGCCCCTGGGCAAACTCCAGGGAGGCTTAGAACAAAGCCACAGCTCAGTGTACACGGTCACTCCCGGGGGTCCTTCAGTATTGGGCTGATGACTCCAGAACAAATGCAAGACTAATCCCCCCTTCTCCCTTCCTTACTCACCTAGTCCCCAGTCCCTTAGAGACAGAGTCAGCCTGATCCAGCCAAGTCTGGCTCGGGATCTGGGTGGGCAGGTTGCAGGAGCACCCCTAAGAGGAGCTGGAGGGATGGAAACTCACCACACCATCTGACAAGCACACATATTCTTGGTAGATATCAATATTAACTAGCTGTTGCCATAACATAAACTACTGATTTCACTTTGTTTTAACTTCCTTTTTCATTTAAAATTGTATGCCCTCTCGTCTAGAAATGGTTGCCATTCCAGGAAGAGGATGCCTTGACGCTGGCAACATTATCAATTTTAGTCTATTCATAAATTGTCCAGCCTTAAGCATGTATTCATCTAGCTTACTTCAGAGCATGAATCCGACTAGAATATGCTAAATCTTGGACTAAAATAATTTCTAACACTAAATCATGTCCTTCTGAGCCTAATGAAAAGAGTCTCTGTATCTAGATTTTTGGCCCATCCCTTATGATAAGGCCTCAGATCATGGACATAGAAACGTAAAGAATTCTGTCAAAGTTCATTAAAAGCAGATAATAATGTGGCTAACACAGAAACGAAAAAGAGGTGTTCCTCATTTCTCTTACATACCACTCTAAAGACTATTGGATCAAATTCTGAGAATGTGTGACCTATGCCCTCTATTACTGGGCTTGGAATTTAGTTTAAACATAATGTCCCAAATGTATAAAGTTTTAGCTATGTTTAACGTTCTAGAAGAATATCTACTTTTACTGGACAGTACATGGCAATTAAAAATACTTTGTTTTCTTCCTCTATATGTTATGGGCACTGATTCAAAGTGTGAGGCACCTGCACATATACCATCATAACATTGTTTATGCCATTTTGATTGTGAAGGACAATGATATATTATACTTTACCATATATATTGTCTATCATATGTGAATTTCTATGTATTACAAAGACTAATAACTGTTGTGCAATTACAATAAGGCTTGTGGTCTGAAAAAATTAATCTCAACTTTGCAAGGTTGTGAGAAGATGTTGATAGAAATTAAAATAATCTCTCAGCCTTAGTACTCTACTTTTTCTGATAACAAATTTACCAGGCACTCAACACTGAAAGCTGTAAGATGGTTGGGGAAAAGTTGCAAGCTGAGAAAAAAATATACTATACTATAAGGTAAGATGCTTCCAATATTATAAAACAACTTAATACAATATCATTCCACACATATCAAGTTTCTGCAAATTATCTGCATTTGCAATATTTTGAGTAATCTTAGCTTTAGAACATTTTCCCACTATTCTACACTGAAAACTTAATTTACAAATTTCTCAAGCATTGAATGAATATGAAAGAACTTCTCAGTCTTTGATTCCATAGGAGAAGAGCTTTTTCATCCATGATCACCTGCACTGATGACTGTTATACGAGAGCAAGAAGAATTAAAACATTCGGAACACGAGGGCATCCTTATTGCTCCCAGAGCATTATTCTTCTTTGCTTTCCTGTTTCATATTTGACTGTCTACAAAGGAACCAGTCACTAAGCACACCAACTGATGTCTGGTTCTCACATTCAAAAAATTTCCATGCAGTGTGCTAATCTACAAACGTTTCAACTGAAATTGAGAGGCCGACTCCAGAAGTGAAAGGTATGTGGGAAATGGGTCAAGAGCTGGTGTTGGTGTTCTTTTTCTCAAGGGCCTTTCTACCTCTGCTACTTTCATCAGATCATGAACCAGCTCTTGAGAAGTCTATTTTAACATCCACAATCATGGCAAGGGCTCTTTCAATAAGCAGAACAGAAACAGCTACAATGGTAACGTGATTTCAACCAGAAACCAGATTTGCCTCCAGAGGCTGAGAACAGCTCTGTGCATGCTAAATTCTGCATGTGGCTGAGATCTGCTTCCTATTTATTGAATCTGAAAGAGAATAAAATGCATATCTGGATTTTTAGGTCCTTTATCTGTCATCAGGATAATATTTTAATGAGCCTTATGTAATTTTTTAAAAGATGACACCAAGAATAATCTGCAAAACTTACTCTCTTAGACTTGCTCAATTTCATCCAAATATAGCATTTAGCATTATTGCCTGTATCTTTTATGATCTGAAATAGCGCAAGTTTGACTTGAATGTCATGATAAACATTCTTCATTCCATTATTTCCTTACTTCTGAGCATGATTTGTTACGTATTCTTATTGATGAGACGTTTTCTAGGGGTACCTAGGGGGTGCTTCTAGGATTCTCTGAAGGGCCTTTACAAAATACAGCAGTTCAAATCCCTACTTGAGTTCAACCAAATCCACATCCCTGTGAGTAGGGCTCAGGCTTGTGTATTTGAAAAAGGGCCCCACATAATTCTGATCATCACCCTGATTGAAATCATTGCGTTTAATAGTGAAATATTTTTTAAAACCTTTAACATGGGTATTAGATAATAAGAGATGATGGGGACAAGTTACTCTTTACTCTTTTTGTGTAAATCATGCCTCTTCTGCTGGTGTGTAAAAACAAGCAACAATGTGAAGATTTCACTACAATAATATAGCTACTTTCTTAAAATTCTAGTTTGAAGTATGATGCCATTATTGAAGGCCCAATATTGCTTTTCAGTACATCCACCAATGGACTCTTTGAGCTTGTATTCCCAAGGTTCTATTTTCCAATTTATTCTGTTTGCAGTTTGGACATACAATATATTCTTAAAATAGCTTTAAAAACTGCTTCCAGATTCTCTGAACAGGACCCTAGAGAATGCTACAAAATGTACATCACAAGTTCTGTGTGACATAGATTTTCTTTTTAATTTTATGTTGCATCATTAGGTTTTGAAGAAGCTGCTTGAAAAGAAACACTTTTGTCTTCTCTCGCCTCAAATCAATAATACATAAAAGCTATTTAAGACACTGAGAGACCTGGAGAAATAGAATCATAGGAGACTTAGTGTCTCAGCAATGTAGGCCTTCTTAAAAGCAGAATAGATAATTCAACTTTTAGAGAAATTTATGTGTTACGAAGAAACCTCCACTTCTCCCTCCACACAAACACAAAATAGAGTATAGAGTATCTTGCTTAAAGAATCACCGTGGAGATGAAACCTATAACGTGAGATTAATATGTGATGTAATAATGGCGATTACAGAGTAAATATTGTGTACCTGCATTACACAGAGGATTAGTAAGCTAAGAAATCTCATACCTTACAGCATTAAGATGAATTGAAATGTGCCATCCCTATGTTAAGAAAATTCTTTATTAAATCCATTGTTTTACAGACTCTGAGTTCCAGCTTCTGCTAATGGTAAAATAGCTTAATAAGACATAACTCACTGAGATAATTACAAAATCTCGACAAATAGAAAATAAGACAACTATTTGAAATGGCCAAATGGAGGCAGAACCTTGAAAGATCAACTAGAGTGGGTGAGATTTGCAAGTGTGTGATTTTTTCTTGGAGATAATCCTCAATCTCTGTATATTTAAGTGGCAGAAATCAGTGACCTTATTGGCTTAAGGTGCCAGAAGACAGTTAAGGCTCAGAGAAGTCAGCAAGTTATGAGGCTAGAAAAAAGGGAGTCTTAGAAAATGTGCATAACAATCTATGAACAGAAATCTGATTAAACTCTTGGCAGGCTACTAAACCAAACATGTATAGGGGAATCTTAGGGGAGGCCAAACCAAAAGCAAGAGCTAGAATCTGAAAGAACTGAGCTGAGATTTCACCTGCTGCCCACCATATGGGAGACAATTGGGAGTTCAAAGCCAGCCAAGTCAATCGCCAGCTAGAAAAAGAAAGCTCCCTTCAGAAGAATGTCACAGATTCCAGAGTCCCAATCTCTTGTCATTTACAACGCCCACTATCCAATCAAAAATCACCAGACTTGCAAAGAAATAGAAAAATGTGACACTTTAAAAAAAATAGTCAATAAAAACAGATGCTGAGGTGACCCAGATATTGCAACTATCAAACAAAGATTTTAGAACTGCCCAGGGAGACAATGTGGCATCATCACATTTCAAGTCGCCTTAGGCACCACTACGAGATTTCAACCTTTGAGTGATAATATGGATATGAACAATAGATAGTTACAAGTTGTTGAGCACTCACATATATGGTCAAATAACATTCAACAAGAGTGTCAAGACCATTCCATAGGGAAAATAGTATTTTCAGCAAAAGGTATTGAGAAAACTGGATATCTATATGCAAAAACATAGAATTGGACCCTTCCTTAATTAACCCCAAATAGGTTAAAGACCTAAATGAAAGAGCTAAAACTATAAAACTCTCAGAATAAAACATAGAGGGAAAGCTTCATACTTTGGATTTGGCAATGATTACTTAGATATGATAGGAAAAGCACAAGTAAAAAAAGGAAAAATAGATACATTGAACTATATCAAAGTTTAAAACTTCTATACATCAAACAACACTCTCTAGCTATGAAAGGCCTACATGACATCTTCCTCCAATAGAAGGCTGTTTTGCTCACATCGAATATTTGTTGTTTATGTAGCCACCTCACCAGTGATCTTAGCTACATCTTCTGGATAACTTGATGCAGCTTCTCCATCAGCACTTACTGCTTCACCCTGCACTTTTATATTATGAAGGCAGCTTCTTTCCTTAAACTTCATGATTCAACCGCGATAGCTTTGAACGTTTCTTCTGCAGCTTCCTTACCTGTGTCAGCATCCATAGGGCTATAGAGAGTTAGGGTCTTGCTCTGCATTAGGCTTTGCTTAAGGGAATGTTGTAGTTGGTTTGATCTTGTAACCACACCATTAAACTTTCTCTCTATCATCAGTGAGTGTTCACTGGAGTAGCACTTTTAATTTCCTTCAAAAACTTTTCCTTGCATCCACAACTTGGCTATTTGGCACAAAAGGCCTAGCTTTTGTCTCGTCTTGGCTTTTGACGTGCCTTCCTGAATATGTTTAATCATTTCTAGCTTTTGATTTAAATTGAAAGACACATGACTCTTTCTTTCAGTTGAACACTTAGAGGCCATTGTAGGATTATTAATTGGCCTAATGTTAATATTGATGTGTAAGGGAACAAGGAGGCCCGAGGAGACAGAGAGAGACAGTGGAATGGCTGGCAGTAGAGAAGTCAGAACACACACATTTACTGATTAAGTTCACTGTCTTATGTGGATGCAGTTCATGGTGCTCCAAAAACAATTATCATAGTAATGTCAAAGATCACTGACCACAGATCATCATAACAGATATAATAATAATTTAAAAGTATGAAATATGGTGAGGATTACCAAAATGTGACACAGGGACGTGAGGTGAACACATGATGTTGGAAAAATGGCCTGATAGACTTGCTTAAGGCAGGGTTGCCACAAACCTTTAATGTGGGCAAAATGCAGTATCTGCAAAGTGTGATAAAGCAATCTGAAATAAAACAAGATATGCTGGTATTATATGTATTTTGCCACAATTTTAAAATGTTTTAAATAATTGTAAAAAATCTGTCCTTTAGCATAAGCTTGGATTTGTAAACAAAATCTACATATCAGAACACATTTTGTGTTTTACGCAAGTGTATGAATATCAGCCGTTATTAAGGGAACCACTGTAATGAAAATTCATTTGGCAGAAATGTCCAATCGCCCATACTAAAGGATGGAGGAAGAAAGGGATTGGCTGCTTCGTGACTTGGTTCCCACATGGCTAGAGAAAAACTCTGAGATTACTTTTAATGACAGAACAAAGCTTGTCATATCTTTTTTATGTGGAGGCACACAAAGACTACATGCATTTCTATTTTTTCTGCTTTTCCTTATGTAATGAATCGCAGCGAAGCTAAGCCTGGGAAATAAAATACATTGCCTTCCCATCTCCCAAACCTACCGCCACCAAGATTTCTTCAGTTAATGAAGTGAGGGAGTGAATCACAGAGCCAAGAATCTAAACCTGGGATATGCCTAGGAAGAAAAACGTAGGACTCTGTTTTCTATAACAGTGGTTTTCAAAGAGTGATCTCCAGACCAGCAATGCTGGCATCCCCCGGAATCTTATTAGAAACAGTGAGTGGGGCCAGCAATGTGTGTTAAAGAAGCCGTGCTGAAGTTTGAGAACCTGCTCAGTGTCACTGTCATTACCCCTCACGGCGTAAGAGCCTGTGAGGGAGGAGGAGGGCAGGAATTCAAAGTGGAAGCTTGGGGAAAAATTTAACGTTTGCTTTTGAAGGAATGAAATGGGAAATACAAATAAATGAAAGTAACAGAAAATTGGGTCAATAAAAAATTCTTATGTATATATTTGTCTTTAGGTTTGTTTTTAAAGAGCATCTCATCCAATTAATGCTGTTTTCATTAACATAATTTTCAGAATTTTAGAAACCCTTCTGAATACTATATTGATAAGCCCTTAACAAAGTAAGTGGAAATCCCTCTTAGTTCCTACAATAGCCCCATCAGGTGGGCACTATTATTATTATTATTCCCGTGTTACAGATGAGAAAACAAGTTTCAGAGGTGAAAGTGTCTTGTGTGTGGCTATAGATGAAAAAAGCCGTAAAGCTTGAATTCAAACTGAGTCTGTTGACCCAGAGCCCGGGCCTGCCTAGCATGGAGTGCTCCCTGTTGGGTAGACCACCCTGGACAATGAACTTGAGCACAGGGTTAGTCACCAACCCAGAACCATCAAGGACTCATGTTGTAGCTTTATCACCTAAATATTAGGTTGGTTCAAAAGTTATTGCGGTTTTTGACGTTACTTTTAATGGCACAACTGCAATTACTTTTGCACCAATTTAACATAATCTGCTCTCACCTTCTGTCCATTATTTCTGCTGAAAATCCCCACCTCACACTTTCCACTTCAACCCCATTAGTTTTTCATAAACATAACTTTCAACCTATCAGAGCCTAGTTCAAAACCTCCTAAATACCCACTCTCACCTCTCAGAGTCTTCAGGTCCTCCACCTGTGGGTCTCACCTTGTATAAATGGACTGAAACACCCTGTGCCCTGCCCTGCTCTCTCTGACAACAAATCTGTATCTGTTATTCCATTCTTAAGCGCATTTCCTTCTCCCTAGACTGGTCAGTCTCTTTCCAGTCTCAGACACATTCTGTGGCTACCGACCTCCATGTTTTGGATCCTGTTGTCTTCTGGACTGGGATATTCTCCCCTCTCCCACCCATTTCAATTTTGCCCCTCCTTGCCCCTTGGCTGGAGCCCACATTGATCTATTTCTCCCCAAGGTCTTCAGCTGTCATTGCCTGCTGCAGGGGTCTCTCAACTTTATTGAACAAAATCCCCACTGGTAAAACATTTATGTATGCCCCTTTATAAACTGTATAAATGCACTACCTAATGGATATTATAAATGTGCAGTTTAATGGATCATGAAAATAGGAATTCACAGATAAAAGGTAAGCATGGTTATTTTCATATTTTATTTCTTCATCTTAAAATATTTTCTTTTAAATTTTTATTTCTTTTTTTCTTGAGACAGAGTCTTGGTCTGTCACTCAGGCTGGAGTGCAGTGGCACAAGCTCAGCTCACTGCAGCCTCTGCCTCCCAGGTTCAAGCAATCCTTGTGCCTTAGCCTCCCAAGTAGTTGGGATCACAGGCGTGGGCCACCAGGCCCAGCTAATTTTTGTATTTTTAGTAGAGATGGAGTTTCGCCATGTTGCTCAGGTTGGCCTTTAACTCCTGGCCTCTAGCGATCCACCCACCTCAGCCTCCCAAAATGTTGGGTTTATGGTCATGAGCCACTGCACCTATCTTGAGGGCCCTGGGGTTCCTGTACAGATCCCAGCCTCTGACCAATGTGTTATTACTTCATAATTTGCTGCCACCTTTCCTTGTTCAGCTTGTCATATGTCCTTAGCTTTTTTTTTTTTTTTAATTATTATACTTTCAGTTCTGGAATACATGTGCAGAACGTGCAGTAGGTATACAACAACCTGTCATCTACATTAGGTATTTCTCCTAATGCTATCCCTCTCCTAGCTCCCCCTACCCCAACAGGCCTCAGTGTGTGATGTTCCCTCTCTGTGTCCATGTGTTCTCATTGTTCAACTCCAACTTATAAGTGAGAACATGTGGTGTTTGGTTTTCTGTTCCTGCATTAGTTTGCTGAGAATGATATTTTCCAGCTACATCCATGACCCTGTAAAGGACATGAACTCATCCTTTTTTATGGCTGCATAGTATTCCGTGATGTATATGTGCCACATTTCTTTTATTCAATCTATCATTAATGGGCATTTGGGTTGGTTCCAAGTCTTTGCTGTTGTGAAAAGTGCCACAATAAACACATGTATGCATGTGTCTTTATAGTAGAATGATTTATAATCATTTGGGTATACAGTAATGGGATTGCTGGGTCAAATAGTATTTCTGGTTCTAGATCGTTGAGGAATTGCCACACTGTCTTCCACAATGGTTGAACTAATTTACTCTCCCACCAACAGTGTAAAAGTGTTCCTATTTCTCCACATCCTCTCCAGCAACTGTTGTTTTCTGACATTTTAATGATCACCATTCTCACTGGCATGAGATGGTATCTCAATGTGATTTCGATTTGCATTTCTCTAATGACCAGTGATGATGAGCTTTTTTCATATGTTTGTTGGCTGCATGAATGTCTTCTTTTGAGAAGTGTCTGTTCATATCCTTCATCCACTTTTTGATGGGGTTGTTTTTTTCTTGTAAATTTGTTTCAGTTCTTTGTAGATTCTGGATATTAGCCCTTTGTCAGATGGATAGATTGCAAAAATTTCCCTCATTCTGTAGATCGCCTGTTCACTCTGATGATAGTTTCTTTTGCTGTGCAGAAGCTCTTTAGTTTAATTAGATCCCATTTGTCAATTTTGGCTTTCGTTGCCATTGCTTTTGGTGTTTTAGTGATGAAGTCTTTGTCCATGCCTATGTCCTGAATGGTATTACCTAGGTTTTCTTCTAGGGTTCTTATGGTTTTAGGTCTTATGTTTAAGTATTTGATCCACCTTGAGTTAATTTTTGTGTAAGGTGTAAGGAAGGGGTCCAGCTTCAGTTTTCTGCATATGGCTAGGCAGTTTTCCCAACACCGTTTATTAAATAGGAATCCTTTCCCATTGCTTATTTCTGTCAGGTTTGTCAAAGATCAGATGGTTGTAGATGTGTGGCATTATTTCTGAGGTCTCTCAGAATAATGTTGTGTTCCACTGGTCTATATATCTGTTTTTGTACCAGTACCATGCTGTTTTGGCATCATCCTAATACCAAAACCTGGCAGAGATACAGCAACAACAAAAAAGCCTTGTAATATAGTACAAAGTCAGGTAGCGTGATGCCTCCAGCTTTGTTCTTTTTGCATATGATTGCTTTGGCTATACTGGCTCTTTTTTGGTTCCATATGAAATTTAAAGTAGTTTTTTCTAATCTGTGAAGAAAGCCAATGGTAGCTCAATGAGGATAGCATTCAATCTGTAAATTACTTTGGGCTCTATGGCCATTTTTACAATATTGATTCCTCCTATCCATGAGCATGGAATGTTTTTTCATTTGTTTGTGTCCTCTCTTATTTTTTCAAGCAGTAGTTTGTAGATCTCCTTGAAGAGGTCCTTCACATCTCTTATAAGTTGTATTCCCAGGTATTTATTCTCTTTGTAGCAGTTGTGAATATGAGTTCACTCATGATTTGGTTCTCTGTTTGTCTGTTATTGGCGTATAGAAATGCTTGTGATTCTTGCACATTGATTTTGTATCCTGAGACTTTGTTGAAGCTGCTTATCAGCTCAAGAATATTTGGGGCTGAGATGATGGGGTTTTCTAAACATACAATTATTCCACCTGCAAACAGAGACAACTAACTTCCTCTCTTCCTATTTGAATACCCTTTATTTCTTTCTCTTGCCTGATGGCCCTGGCCAGAACTTCCAATACTATATCGAATAGGAGTGGTGACAGAGGACATCCTTGTCTTGTGAAGGTTTTCAAAGGGAATGCTTCCAGCTTTTGCCCATTCAGTATGATATTGCCTGTGGGTTTGTCATAAGTAGCTCTTATTATTTAGAGATATGTTCCATCAATGCCTAGTTTATTGAGAGATTTTAGCACGAAGTGGTGTTGAATTTTATTGAAGGCCTTTTCTGGCTCTATTGAAATAATCGTGTAGTTTTTGTCACTGGTTCTTTTTATGAGATGGATTGTGTTTATTGATTTGTGTATGTTGAACCAGGCTTGCATCCCAGGGATGAAGCTGACTTGACTATGGTGGATAAGCTTTTTGATGTGCTGCTGGATTCAGTTTGCCAGTACTTTATTGAGAATTTTCCCATTAATGTTCATCAGTGATATTGGCCTGAAATATTTTGTTGTTGTTGTATCTCTGCCAGGTTTTGGTATTGGGATGACACTTGCCTCATAGAATGAGTTAGGGAGGATTCCCTCTTTTTCTATTGTTTGGAACAGTTTCAGAAGGAATGGTACCCACTCCTCTTTGTACCTCTGGTAGAAGTTGGCTGTGGACCTGTCTGGTTCTGAGCTTTTTTTTGGTTGGTAGGCTATCAATTACTGCCTCAATTTCAGAACTTGTTATTGGTCTATTCAGGGATTTGACTTCTTCTTGGCTTAGTCTAGGGAGGGTATATGTGTCCAGGAATTTATCCATTTCTTCTAGATTTTCTAGTTTATTTGCATAGATGTGTTTCTAGTCTTCTCTGATGGCAGTTTGTATTTTGTGGGATTAGTGGTGATATCCCCTTTATCATTTTTTATGGTGTATATTTGATTCTTCTCTCTTTTCTTCTTCATTAGTCTGGCTAGCTGTCTATCTAGTTTGTTAATCTTTTCGAAAAACCAACTCCTGTATTCATTGATTTTTGAAGGGTTTTTCATGTCTCTATCTCCTTCAGTTCTGCTCTGATCTTAGTTATTTCTTGTCTTCTGCTAACTTTTGAATTTGTTTGCTCTTACTTCTCCAGTACTTTTAATTGTGATGTGAGGGTGTTGATTTTAGATCTTTCTTGCTTTCTCCTGTGGGCATTTAGTACTATCGATTTCCCTCTAACCACTGCTTTAGCAGTGTTCCAGAGATTCTGGTACATTGTGTCTTTGTTCTCATTGGTTTCAAAGAACTTATTTATATCTGCCTTAATTTGGTTATTTACCCAGTAGTCATTCAGGAACAGATTGTTCAGTTTCCATATAGTGTGTGGTTTTTAGTGAGTTTCTTAATCCTGAGTTCTAATTTGATTGTACTGTGGTCTGAGAGATTGTTATAATTTTTGTTCTTTCCATTTGCTGAGGAGTATTTTACTTCCAATTATGTGGTCAGTTTTAGAATAAATGTGATGTAGTGCTGAGAGAAATGTACATTCTGTTGATTTGGGGTGGAGAATTCTGTAGATGTTTATTAGGTCTGTGTGGTCCAGAGCTGAGTTCAAGTCCTGGATGTCCTTGGTAATTTTCTGTCTTGTTGATCTGTCTAATATTGACAGTGGGGTGTTAAAGTCTCCCACTATTATTGTGTGGGAGTCTAAGTCTCCTTGTAGGTCTCTAAGGACTTGTTTTATGAATCTGGGTGCTCCTGCATTGGGTTCATATATGTGTAGGATAGTTATCTCTTCTTGTTGCATTGTTCTCTTTACCATTATGTAATACCCTTGTCTCTTTTGATCTTTGTTGGTTTAAAGTCTGCTTTATCAGAGACTACAATTACAACCTCTGCTTTTTTGCTGCTTTCCATTTGCTGGGAAATATTCCTCCATCCCTTTATTTTGAGCCTATGTGTGTCTTTGCACATGGGATGGGTCTCCTGAATACAGCACATCAAAGGGTCTTGACTCTTTATTCAATTTGCCAGTCTGTGTCTTTTAATTGGGGCATTTAGCTTGTTTACATTTAAGGTTAATACTGTTATGTGTGAATTTGATCCTGTCATTATGATGGTAGCTGGTTATTTTTGCCCATTAATTGATGCAGTTTCTTCATGGTGTTGATGGTCTTTACAATTTGGTATGTTTTTGCAGTGGCTGGTATTGATTTTTCTTTTCCATATTTAGTGCTTCCTTCAGTAGCTCTTGTAAGGCATGCCTAGTGGCAACAGATCTCTTAGCATTTGCTTGTCTGTAAATAATTTTATTTCTCCCTCACTTATGAAGCTTAGTTTGGCTGGATACGAAATTCTGGGTTGAAAATTCTTTTCTTTAAGAATGTTGAGGCCAGGGGTAGCGGCTCATGCCTGTGATCCCAGCACTTTGGGAGGCCAAGATGGGTGGATCATGAGGTCAGGAGATTGAGATCATCCTGGCCAACATGGTGAAACGCTGTCTGTACTAAAAGTACAAAAAATTAGCTGGGCATGGTGGTGTGCACCTTTAGTCCCACCTACTTGGGAGGCTGAGACAGGAGAATTGCTTGAACCCAGCCTGGTGACAGAGTGAGACTCCATCTCAAAAAAAAAAAATGTTGAATATTGACTCCCACTGCCTTCTGGCTTGTAGGGTTTTTGCAGAGAGATCTGCTCTTAGTCTGATAGGCTTCCCTTTGTGGGTAGTCCAACCTTTCTTTCTGTCTGCCCTTAACATTTTTTCCTTCATTTCAACTCTTGTGATTCTGACAATTATGTGTCTTAGGGTTCATCTTCTCGAGGAGTATCTTTGTGGTGTTCTCTGCATTTCCTGACTTTGAATATTGGCCTGTAGTGCTAGGTTGGAAAAGTTCTCCTGGATAGTATCCTGAAGAGTGTTTTCCAACTTGGTTCCATTCTCTTCATCACTTTCATGTACACTAATCAAATGTAGGTTTGGTATTTTCACATAGTCCCATAGTTCTTGGGGCTCTTTTCATTCCTTTACATTCTTTTTTCTCTAATCTTGTGTTCACACTTTATTTCATTGAGTTGATGATTTATGTTCTTTCCTAAAGTGGTTATTCTAGTCAGCAATTCCTCTAACTTTTTTCAAGGTTCTTGGCCTCCTTGCATTGGGCTAGAACATGCTCCTTTAGCTCAGAGGAGTTTGTTATTACCCACCTTCTGAAGTCTACTTCTGTCAATTTGTTAAACTCATTCTCTGTCCAGTTTTGTTCCCTTGCTGGCAAGGAGTTGTGATCCTTTGGGGGAGAAGAGGCATTCTGGTTTTTGGAATTTTCAGCCTTTTGGGCTGTTTTTTTCTCATATTCTTGGATTTATCTACCTTTCATCTTTGATATTGGTAATCTTGGGATGGGGTTTCTGTGTAGACATGCTTTTTGTTGATGCTATTTCCTTCTGTTTGTTAGTTTTCCTTCTAACAATCAGGCCCCTCTGCTACAGTTCTACTGGAGTTTGCTGGAGGTCACCTCCAGATGCTGTTTACCTGAGTATCATCAGCAGAGGCTTCAAAACAGCAAAGATTGCTGCCTCTTCCTTCCTTTGGAAGCTTTGTCTCAGAGGGGCACCTGCCAGATGCCAGCTGAAGCTCTCCTGTATGAGATGTTTGTCAACTTCTTCTGGGAATTGTCTGCCAGTCAGGAGGCATGGGGTCATGGACCCACTTGAGGAGGCAGTCCGTCCCTCAGCCGAGCTCAAACATTGTGCTGGGAGATCTGTTGCTCTCTTCGGAGTTGGCAGGCAGGAATGTTTACGTTGCTGAAGCTGTGACCACAGCTGCCTCTTCCCCCAAGTGCTCTATCCCAAGGAGATGGGAGTTTTATCTATAAACCTCTGACTGGGGCTGCTGCCATTCTTTCAGAGATGCCCTACCCAGAGAGGAGGACTCTAGAGAGGCAGTCTGGCTACAGTGGCTTTGCAGAGCTGTGGTGGGCTCTGCCCAGTTCAAACGTCCTGAGACTTTGTTTACATTGTGAGGGGAAAACCGCCTTCTCAAGCCTCAGTAATGGCAGATCCCCTTTCTCCACCAAGCTTGAGCATCCCAGGTCAACTTCAGACTGCTGTGCTGGCAGCAAGAATTTCAAGCCAATAGATCTTAGCTTGCTGGGCTTTGTGGGGGTGAGATCCATTGAGTTAGACCACTTGGCTCCCTGGCTTCAGCTCACTTTCCAGGGGAGTAAACAGTTCTGTCTTGCTGGCATTCCAGTGCCACTGGGGTATGAAAAAGAACTCCTGCAGCTAGCTTGGTGTCTGCCCAAATGGCTGCTCAGTTTTGTGCTTGAAACTTAGGCCCCTGCTGGCATAGGCACCTGAGGGAATCTCCTGGTCTGTGGGTTGTAAAGACCATGAGCAAAGTGTAGCATCTGGGCGAGAGTATACCATTCCTCACAGCACAGTCCCTTATGGCTTCCCTTGGCTAGAAAGGGAGTTCCCCAACCCCTTGCCCTTCCTGGGTGAGACGATGTCCCACCCTGCTTCTGCCCACCCTCCATGGGCTGCACCCACTGTATAACCAGTTCCAATGAGATGAGCTGGGTACCTCAGTTGGAAATGCAGAAATCACCCACCTTATGCATTGATCTCACTAGGAGCTGCAGCCCAGAGCTGTTCCTATTTGGCCATCTTGCCAGCCACCCACTTAGCTCATTTTCTTAAAAATATATATATTGTATGTCCTTAAGAGAAATGAACTCTGTTTCCAGTGACTAAAATGGAGTGCCATAGAATAGGTGCCCAATTCATTATTGATATTTTTCCATTGATGTCCAGAGCACCCAGCTGGCAGGTGAAGCCTTCCAGGCCATTGGTTATTGTTAGATCACAGCTCCTGGCCATTGTACAAAATAGGATAGTAGTGGTTTAGGTTCACCTAACTTCAAAAGAAAGCTAGGTAGTTAATGCATCCAATGTCACTTGGCCAGTTCCTGCAAAACTAAGGATTTCCAAAAGAATAGTCTGACCTGTAGCCCAGGAGAGAATAAAATATTTCACCAAGTCTTGGTATGTTAAAAATACTTTGGCATTTTATTTTCTTCCTATCTTCCCTGCCTCTCTTTAACCGTGTTTAGATGTCCCTGGATTACCTGGAAGTCAGATGGCATTCCCTGAAGCACCTAGTAAAATGTAAGGTGACACTATGAACCCTGGCCAACATCTAACAAACAATATGATGTTTAAAAATCACTATTTTCCTCTAATAAAAGTTTCAGCTGATCATTTCTCAGAAGCACAGGGAGTCCTATTACTAAGATGTGCTTTTCTTCCTTTGAGTGTCATTTTCACATCCTTAAATGTACTCTTATGTTATTAAAAAGTCCTGAAATATGTCTCATTTCTTTCTGTTATCCCCCTCCTGTTTTACACCTTTGTTAATGATCTGGGAGATGGAGAAAGTAGCACATAAGTGAAATTTGCCAGCGCTGACAAATTACATAGTTGCAAAGAGTTCAAAGAGAGGGAGGGAGGGAAGATGAGCAGGAAATAAAAAGTCACACTATTCTTAATAAGTAATGAGAAAATGTCTAGCCGCTGCCATGAGTGACTCATCTGAAGCATTAACACCCTACCTTAGACATGTGATAATAACTGGCAGAGAAGACGAAACTCATCAGCAAGGCTAGTCTTTCATATTCCTTGGTATAAAATGCCAGAGGGTTGCCCCATTCCACTTTCAATGCAAGGCAGGGGTGCTTTCACTGACCTCATGGTGAAAGAATGTTACCAGTTGAGACTGTGGTCTTGCATCTGATTTTGGAAAGCAGAGTCTGGCTAGGAAGGAGCCACTCTCCTGGTCCCTGGAGATCAAGTTTTAGAATTACTCAAACAGTGGGAGTCCTTCCCGTTTACTCCCAAGTCCACTCCCAGGCTGAGCAGCACAGAGCCTAGCTGTATCTACAGGTACCTGCAGAACAATGGGGGTGATCTTAGGGTCAAGGGCAAGTTGAGGACCAGGGTGGGGAGTGAAGTTACAGGTGTTTCCCTTTCCCTTAGATTTCTGGAGGTCTGTGGAGGCGAAGAGTGAACAAACCATCATCATGATCACCATGTGACTTTTTATTTCCTGCCCATCTTCCCTACTATTGCTTATTTAGCAACTGGCATGTACAGAAACTATTATGTCTACTCCTGGCCATCACTGGGCTAGGTAGTATTTGAATGCTATTCTCCAAAAGATAAAATAGTTCAGAAGGATTAAGTGCCTTGATTACTTAATCCAGATTCACACAGTCAGTTGGTGGAAGGCATGACAGCCTGACTGCTAAGCACAGCATTTTCCCTTCCCTCTGCTATTTCTTGCCTGCATTATTGAGTAGGCAAGAAATGTATACTGAGCACATACAAATGAGTTGTATGTGCTCAGTATAAATAAAGACCTATGCACCTTTACCTGTCCCCCACCACATGCTGACCCAATTCCTCTAATTCCTAATCCCACCACCTTTCCCTGAAGTTTTGTTATTGTTGTTGTTATTACAGTTTAATTCCTTCTGGATCTCTATGGCTTCTCTCTGAAATCTCCAGCAGCAGGCCAATCTGACAGCATTTTTCTGAAATGCCAGCACCATGTCCCCACCACATCCCCTGCAGAATGATTGTCCAAAGGAGGGATGTTTTCTCCTTATTTTGATTGCTTGTCAAACGCAGGGCTCAAATACCTACAAAGTCCATTAACTAAACTTCAGCACAATGGTGGAAACAAGTTGAGCTTTATTTACAGTTTTATCTGCTATTTATATACCACAGTTTTTAAACTGCAACTGAAGACTCTATTCTTGACAGGGGACTAACTTTGTGAGATGTAGGCGGTGGGAAAAAATAGATAATCTGACTCCAAGAAAAGTATCTTGAGGGGAAAAAAACTTCCTTTTTCAAGCACCTTTGCCACCCACCTACACTTCAAGTCAAGCAGAATGTTACCAAATATTGTTTCCTAAATATGTCCTTTGGGTTCTGTGAAGTAGTAATGCTTTAAAGAGTATAAAGAGCTAAAATATGAGGATTTATTTTAGGAGAGTGGTTTTCAATGTGTGGTCTTAGAAATTCTAGGCAGTAGTTGAGACCCTTTCAGGGAATCTGCATAGTTAAAACTATTTTCACAATAAAATTAAGACATTATTGCCTTTTTTACTCTTATTCTCTTGTGAGAAGACTATGAAGTTCCCAGAGTCTGCATGACATGTAACGATGTCATTGATCTAACAGTTTGTATTTAGATATTTTTCACTTTCTTACATTTATTCTCTAATATGATAAATATTGATGTAATCCACATAAGCATAAGTTCTTTGGGGTCCCCAGTAAAATTTGTGAGAATATCTTGGTTCATTTGGGCTGCTGTAACAAAATACCATAAACTGGGTGTCTTATACACAACAAATATTTCTTTCTTTCAGTTCTGGAGGTTAGAAAGTCCAAGACTAAGGCACCGGCAGATCTGGCATCTAGTGAGGCCTGTTTCTCACAGAGGGCACCTTCTCTGTGTCGTCACATGGCAGAAGGGACAAACAAACTCCCTCAGGCCTCTTTTATAAGAGCATTAATCCCATTCATGAGGGCTTCTCTCCCATGACCTAATCACCTCCCAAAGTTCCTATCTACTAACAATATCAATTTGAGGGTTAGGATTTCAGCATGTGAATTTGGGGGGCACAAACATTCAGATTAGAGTGGAGTGTAAAAAGATCAGGAAAACAAAAAGTCTGAAAGCAGCTGCTACAAAACATACTTGCTCATTTGAACTTAGCCCCTCATGAAATATTCAGGAAAAAAGACAACAAGTCAGCAGCATGGGGAGCGTGAAGGTAACAAGAGGGAAAGTAACCTGAGTTCCAGTATTCCCATAGATTGCTCTGAGCACTTCGGGCTGGGGCTCGCACCTGGTCAATTCTTGCTGCATACAGAGTGGCAAACCGAAGGTAGGAAACAAAAGAGCAATGGTTTATTCGTGATTTGCACACTCATTCAGAGTTAATACCGAGCAAAATTGAGGGGATTAGCATGGGAATTCAAATGAAAATGGGTCTGCACACATGTTGGGCTTCCTGGTTCATTTGGCCATGCACAAATACCTGGAGAGCCATCTGAGGCACGCCGCACGATTCTGCAGTGTCTGTCTGTGCTCTTTGAAGACTACAGAAAGGAAATCAGAGAAAAAAGGCATGCATGCCTGGCACTGGCTCGTCTTTGCTTCTGAATGAAAGATGTGAAGGCACGATGGCTTTACAGAGAGCCCACCTGTTCAATCTTGTCAAGGATGGCACTCCTAAACCAAGTGATTGAGCTCAGTCTCAAAGTTGTCTCATTGACTGTCATGCAAATGCAGTCTGATTGGTTATTCTGAGTGCAATCAAACATAACAATACACGGTGGTTTCATTTGCACCCAAAGTTGCAATTATCTGATAAAATAAGAAATAGCACTGAGGTCCACTGCTTCAGAACTTTGGGACATTGAAAGAGGAATAGAGTGTCCACTTCTAAAGGGCAAGTTCTGTGACAACTATCTCCTGGTATTGATCAATGTCTTTATTATTTTTATTTATTTATTTATTCTCATCTTAATGTTGGCTTTATTGTATTTTGTTTATTTATTGTACTTTAGGTTCTGGAGTACACGTGCAGATCATGCAGGATTGTTGCATAGGTACATACATGGCAAGGTGGTTTGCTGCCTCCATCCCCCCATCACTTATATCTGGCATTTCTCCCCATGTTATCCCTCCCCAACCTCCCCACCCTCCACTGTCCCTAAGTCAGCCCTCCCCTTGAACTGACCCCAGCATGTGACACTTCCCTCCCTATGCTCATACGTTGTCATTGTTCAATGCCCGCCTATGAGTGAGAACATGTGGTATTTGGTTTTCTGTTCTTGTGTCAGTTTGCTGAGAATGATGGTTTCTAGATTCATCCTTGTCCCTACAAAGAACATGAACTCATCCTTTTTTATGGCTCCATAGTATTCCATGGTATATATGTGTCACATTTTATTTGTCCAGTCTATCACTGATGGGCATTTGGGTTCAATCTACTATTGACCTTCTTCACAGAACTGGAAAAAAACACTTTAACTTCATATGGAACCAAAAGAGAGCCCGCATAGCCAAGGTAATCCTAAACAAAAAGACAAAGCTGGAGGCATCACATTACCTGACTTCAAACTATACTACAAGGCCACTGTAACCAAAACAGCATGGTACTGGTACCAAAACAGAGATATAGACCAATGGAACAGAACAGAGGCCTCAGAAGAAACATCACACATCTACAATCATCTGATCTTCGACAAACCTGACAAAAACTAGCAATGGGGTGAGGATTCCCTGTTTAATAAATGGTATTGGGAAAACCAGCTAGCCATCTGTGGCAAGCTGAAACTGGACCCCTTCCTTACACCTTACACTAAAATTGACTCCAGGTGGATTAAAGATTTAAACATAAAACCTAACACCATAAAAATCTCTGAAAAAAACCTAGGCAAAACCACTCAGGACATAGGCATAGGCAAGGACTTCATGACCAAAACACCAAAAGCATTGGCAACAAAAGCCAAAATAGACAAATGGGATCTAATTAAACGTAAGAGTTTCTGCACAGCAAAAGAAACAATCATTAGAGTGAACTGGCAACCAAAAGTATGGGAAAAAATGTTTGCAATCTACCCATCTGACAAAGGGCTAATATTCAGAATCTACAAAGAACTAAAGCATATTTACAAGAAAAAAGCAAACAACCCCATTCAAAAGTGGGTGAAAGATATGAACAGACACTTTTTAAAAGAAGTCATTTACGAGGCCAACAAACATATGAAAAATATGTTCATCATGACTGGTCATCAGAGAAATGCAAATCAAAACCACATTGAGATACCATCTCATGCCAGTTAGAATGGCGATCATTAAAAAATCAGGAGACAACAGATGCTGGAGAGGATGTGGAGAAAAAGAAACACTTTTACACTGTTGTTGGGAGTGTAAATTAGTTCAATCATTGTGGAAGACAGTGTGGCGATTCCTGAAGGATCTAGAAATAGAAATTCCATTTGACCCAGTAATCCCATTACTGGGTATATACCCAAAGGATTATAAATTGTTCTATTATAAAGACACATGAACACGTATGTTCATTGTGGCACTGTTTACAATAGCAAAGATCAATGTCTTTAATACTAGCGGCTTTCTATAAAGCTCTCTGCTCCTCAGTAACAATGAAAAACTCAAAATCATTCTAAATAACCATCCCAGACAATATCAGAAGGTACTTTATGTTGAATAAAATTTCCAGCATCCAGAAATACCAAGTACTTCCGGTTAGCTGTGTGTTTTCATCAGTCGCTTCTGGAGGGAGAAGGACAGCCAAGGAGAAACAAAACAAAACAAAACACCTTAGCACAGTCCACATTGCTGTTTAACTCAAAAGGTTTCAAGCAATGATTTCACAGCAATGCAAATGTACTTAATGCATTAGGCTGTACATCTAAAACGGGTAATATGGTAAGTATGTCTATTGTGCCACAATAAAAAAGTAGGGGAGAATGCTCAAGCTGCAGTGAAGAAAAACTACTCCAACTCTGCTCTCAGCTGCCTAAATCAAGACAATGATCAGGGTTAGGCAGGTAGAATGTGGCTAATTACATTTGATATGGCCTGATCTCAGCCAAGAGGAATCCATATGCGGGCAATAAAATGTGTATATATCTATACTTCGAGCAGAAGGTTGTTTTAATCGCTATATCTGCAGATGTTGTAAAAACAATCAAATTATGAATGAAAGACTTTTGTGCTCTGGACTGTCCTTGCTTTACTGAGGAGCTAACCTAACTTAACACTTCATAAGAATATTGCTTAGCTCCCATATTTGACTGCAACATTTGGTGTGGCTTCATGGACTGCTCGGACTCATACCCAGGTCTTTGCAGAGTCAGTATTTCAGGACTCGAGCCCTCGAGAAACAGGCTCTAAGAATCAGAACTGTGTTTTGTTTCTTTTTTCAAAAAAGTAAAAATTATACTTTTTGAACAGCAAAATGTTCACAATACTTATTAAATGAAAATAACCAGGTTACCATATAGTACATATGGTAAGGTTTTATTTTTACATTTAAAAAATATATACAAGAATGAGATTGTTAAAAATTTAAAGCAGCAAATTTGACAGTGGGTGGGATAATCTGGGGATGGGGAAGTGGGAAGCTGTGAAAAAATATAAAGGCTTATTTTAGATAAAAACATGGAACTTAACAAATAGCAAATAAAATGGCCTTTAATATAAAATAGTTCTATACAGTTAAATTTAGCCTTTGAAGGATAAACCAGCCAACAACTGAGGACATTAATTATATTCCAATCTTCTAACCAAAATAGGTATAGTTTGAGTCACTAAATTAAGGTGTAATTTTATATACAAAAGCCTTTTCAAAACTCAGCAAAGCAGGTAACTAAGTCATGCCCTGCTCTGAGAGAAACTGGAAACTATTGTTATAAAGCAGAGGTTAATTTTCTTCAATGTTCACTGTGAAGTCTACACATATATATGTATACATTTTTTTGTGATATGTTACCCAGGCTGGTCTCCAGCTTCGGGCTCAAGGGGTCCTCTGCCACAGCTCTCAAAGTGCTGGGATTACAGGTGTGAGCCACCACACCCAGCCCATATGTATACATTTAATAAAAAACAACAACAATAGTAACAACAATAAAAACAGAACAACTATCCAGGATATAATGTACCTACATTTTAAAAATACTCAATTATTTTGCCCGATTATAAAGTAAATAATCACATATTCAAATCACAGCCATTAGTATATTATTAGAGAAGCCATTTCAATGTAACAGGCTACCTTGACATAAGTGTCACAATGGTTTATTTTAAATTTTGGAAATTATAAAATAATAAATATGTTGTAATAAATGATGGACTAATTATAGAAAATGATAACAGAGATGCTTTTAGTTTAAAACGAGGCATTGCAACCATAAACAGTCAAGGTTTGAGTAGAAACAAATGTTTCTTTCGCTATTTTTTCTATTCATGTAATGGATTTATTCACTTAAAGAAAAAAACAGACCAAAAATATAGGTAGCTAATATTAATTTAGGCATTTTTTTCTGATGCCAGTAAAGAAGCTGGCAACTCTTTCACCCATTTTCTCCATGGCAATGTTCTTAATACATATATTTGGATGATTACAAAAATTATCTGAAAAAAAAGAGAACAAAATAGCTCTTCTTTTTTAATTATCAGAGATTTTCCCAGGTCCTTCTTCTATTTTTCTATCAAAAGAAGTGTCAAATTTGGGATTCTGTGGGAGTCATCATTTTATGCCTGGACTGTGATGGAAAGGCAAAGAAAGTGTCAAAAAAAAAATCCATTGTAACTCCGAACTGATACTTTAAAAAGTACAAATCTGGCACTTTTGAAGCTATTTATCACATCTTTGTTGATAAAAAAAATAAAATTCTTAACTAATTATGTTAACCAGGAGGATTTTATTTTCTCTCTTATAATTATATAATACGGATTAATAATATGTATTGATAAATCAAGAAAGAATTATCCAAAAGGAGGCAAAAATCTGTGACAAAAATAGAATAAATTAATTCATTTTTTCACTTAAAAAGATTTATTGATTGTAAGAATATCTTATAATAATAACATTGTTTACCAGGTGCTTGAAATTTTCTTAAGTGCTTTACATATCTGTGTTAGGTAGTCCTTGCATTGCTATAAAAACAAACCTAAGATGGGGTAATTTATAAAGAAAAGAGTTTTAATTGGCTCAAGGTTCTACAGGCTTTACAGGAAGCACGGTGCTGGCATCTAGGGAGGCTTCAGGACACTTATAATCATGAAAGGCGAAGGGGGAGCAAGCAAAACGTGGGGAGGGCAGGAGCAAGAGAGAGAGCGCTGGGAGGAACAACACTCTTAAGTGACCGGATTTTGTGAGACTCACTGTCAGGAAGACAGCACCCGGCAGGCAGTCGGGGATCCGCCCCCCTGATCAAACACCTCCCACCAGGCCTCACTCCAACACAGGGATTACAATTCAACACGCGATTGGGTGGGACAGATATCCAAACAATATCAACATATAACTAAGCGAAGTCTCACAATTTTCTGCTGTGGAAGGGGCCTATCCCCACTTGACCCCACTTGACCCCACTTGACAGAATAGGAAATCTAATGGTATGGGTGCCACAGTGGCCCATTTTGGCGGATAAGGAAGTTGACATATAGAGGTGGTGGTCACTCACCCCAGGTCAGAAAGACAGAGCTGGAACTCAACCCAGGCAGTCTGGCTCCGGAGCTGGTATGATCAACCACACGTTCCACCTTCTCTCCAGGTGAGGGTCGTCTGCCTGTTGTAGATAAAGGGGAGAACAAATTCAGTCTTCACAGAACTTGCAGTCATCTCAGGGAATGTCATGAATCGGTCAGTACTGAGTGACCAGGGCCGGGGTGGGAGAATATACAGGTTATGTGGGATCTAACTGAAATTGAGAGGTGCAAGGGGAGACCCAGCTCCCCCTGAGAAGATGAGTCAGCAATTGAGCTTGAGGAATAAAACAGGCCTTAGCAAGATGAAGAGATGGGAAAGAGAAATCCAGGCAGATAAAACAGCCTGTGAGGAGGCCTGGGGAAGAGAACAGCTCCTGGCAATCACAGAACTCAGAGTAAGGGCATGCTGGGGCCCCGGGAGGTGGAAGGAGATGAAGCTGCCGGGTCGGCAGGTGGCAATCCTTGCCTGAGCTCTGCTGTAAACTTACGCATTGCATCTGTGGAAAATGGAAAGTCACTGAAAAGTATCAAGCAAGAGAGACCTCTCTGGATGGAATGAGGAGGAGGAGGCTGAAGGCGGTAGGGATGGGGAATGGTCAGGAGGCTGCTGATAACCCAGGCAAGAGAAAACAAAGGTTTGGCAACTGCGGGACAGAAGAGGTGGGCATGCTCAACACTTAATCTGGAGGCAGATCTGGCCAAACCTGATAAGTCTCCAGATGACTCAGGGACTCACAGGAATCTTTGCTATGTGCACAGAAATACAGGTTTTAAAGTTGAAACACTGGGAGAAATGTCCTTTTCTTATAGATTTTAAATTCTAGATTAGCTTTTAAAAATAAGCATTGTCCTTTTATCGATCAATGATGTGGGAAATACGAGAACACTCACAAGTTTACTTAGAATCTGATGACCAAACAATTCTCTGGAGCGAATTCTTCCCTTTAAAGTGTCACTGATAAACTGTTTGCTTAGGAAACGACTCATAATTCAGTGTCTTACAGTTCCAAAGAAGCCCTTCATGTTTGTGGGGTTCCTGCGTGTCTCCCTGTGATGCCTGTGCGATACTTGTCTCAAATCCCTTTTCACAACATCTCGGGTCTGGCAAAGTCTTGCATCAGCCTCTTCCCCTGGGGACAATCCATCCCCCACAAACAACTGCATCAAGCCAGGTAAGACAAGATCATAAAACTGAGGGTTAGGTCCGAGACAACGACTGACAAGGTCTAGGAGCCATGCAGTCGAGATTGTAGGATCCCAACCCTACAGACATTGGCTAGTCTTGCTTTGACCTGAACTGATCCCAACTGACTTCATAAGAGTATTAGAGAGATGCATTAAAAGGGTAATAATTCAACTCATGGATTATCCATTTTAGAGCTATAAAATGTCTGGTCAAGCAAAAAGCCTTTTGTCTGGCCCCTGTCTTGATGAGCTTTTCTTCTTCCCTCTCTTCCCTAAACATAACATTAATGAAAGGGAACTCAAGTCTTTGCTAGCACAAAAACCTCAGGGACCACCAGCAAGGATGGAGTTCCTGAAATCAATCAAGGTGAAGGGTTAACACTGCGTAATCAGCTACTGTTAGACGTTGGTGGGACCTGAATATGTAGACACATGACTTTAAAGCCCCAGACAATACAGGGAGGTCAGTGAGTACCAGGACCCAGCCAACTGTTTGCCCTAATACAAGATAGCTTTGTGCCTGTGGGGATTTATTTTCAGAAGAGACAGCCCTTTGGGTTAGCAGTGACCTTGCACCTAAATCACAAGTACAGTGAAGGATATGATCATTTCCCATAAAGTAACAAAACTGGAGGAGGTTTGCACCAACAGAATCCAAGATAATCGGAGACAGCGGTTGCCTCCTTTAGAAACTGGGCTTCTGATCCTAGCTTCTAGCTGAATGAAAGATATTCAGTGATCTCATTTAGGAAAACTTAAAATGAACTCAATCTCAGTAAATGAAAATAAATATCAGCTAAAATAGATGGATTTTCATGACCAAGAGTGTGGCTGTCATTTTACAAGAGAAAATGCATAACTCAGATTAACATTCACTCCAGTTACCAGCATTGGCTTAAGGTGATACAGATGTCAACAGCCGCCAACTTACATATTTCAATCTTAGGTTGTATTTTGAACATTTCTTGCTTTGTAGAATTTGACAAAGAATTCACTTTTCGGATAATAAACTTCAGCTTACTGCTGAGGTTGCATGCGTTGCCCCAAATCAGAAAATAACCTCACAGATTTCAGTCTCCGAGAGTGCTCTTTTCATAGGCTGGCATGCATCAAGCAAAGAACAAGGAAACGTCAAGTGCTAAATCTTTACAGTGACTTTACGATCTGCAGTTATGTGGAAAGTTTATTGATCAGTCACTGCTGTTTGATAGTTTGCTGCAAAGGGCAGAGCTTACTCTGGAACTTTCTGGCATCAGCAACTTGCTTAAATTTTTATTTTAATTTAGGGGCAATTTCAAAGAAACCATTCTGGGGCTAGTTCATGTCATGTCAAACCTAACAACTTCTGGAGTACAGAGAAATCACTGAGGGCTCAATTGCTTTTTTAAAAAATAGAGTAGGACTTCACTTAGGGAGAAAGCAGGATTGTAGCATCTAGAGAAAAGGGAGGAGGAAGAGGTGGAGAAGGGGGAAGGCCGAAGAGGAGGGGAGGCGTCACATTTGACAGCACCTTAAAACTTCTGTCACTGCTCACTGTAGGTAGCCTGATGAAGAGGATGATTGTGAACTTCACAGTTTTCAAAGTCTTTTCACCAAATTATTTTATTTAATCCTATCAATTCCACAAGATACTCAATGCCATTCCCAACTCACATAAGTGAACTGAGATTCAGAGAGATTAGTGTGAGACCACACTACTAATAAAGGAACAGCACCAGACAATAACTTAGAAGCATTTCAAGAAATTTTAACTGTATTTGACTTTTTGCTTAACATTCACACTTTTCAGTGGCAGAATAACAGCATCAGGAAGAAGTGATTTATGCTGCAAGGGTCAGTCTCCAGTTCGTGCACAGGTAGGCATTGGACACCGGCAATGAGTTTTGCCAGTCATTGTGTTAGCAGTGATGACTCCTTTGAGAAAACAATGAAAGCTCTTGCTTGCAAATGATCCTTAATGCATAAACCAGATAGCTGTTTCTTCTGAGTCCAAAATTCATTTTGAAGGCTACACACTAATGAGATAAATTTAAAAGAAATAACACTGTTTCCAACCACCTCAACATCCCCTTAAGGATGTGCTGAAAACCTTTAAAAGTTAGAATACCAATATTTATTTTTATCAGAGCTATATCTTTCATTCAACTCATTGAGCTTCACTGAAATATCTGAAATCTGTATCTATATATTTGGAGGGATTTGTAGAAAATAAAAATAACTTTTGCAATTACAAATATATCTTATGTGTTGTCACTAAGCACTGTCATTAAATAATTGTAAGACTGGCCTTGGTAAAACTTGCTTCCTAAACAGTTTTTAAATGTGCACTCAGAGTCTTCCAAAGTGTGCAGAATGAGGTACGTTAAAAATGTGATGACTAATCGACGCTGAAAATTTGTCCAATGTGTATGAGTTTCCATTTCATTTTATATAGATGTTTTCTGAGGACTTATGGCTTATAAAGGACCAAGCTGAACCCAGGTCTTTAATAATAGAAGAAGAGGCTTTATTCTCCTGTGAACTGAGTGAACTGAGTGGCTGCCTTTAAAAAAAGAAGGTACTGGATTTCAAATTTCCTGAGCCCCTTTAATGAGTTCTTTCTGCTTTTGTTTTCACAAGAGAAAAATATGTCTAAAACCTGTGAACAGAATAGTTGATTTTAGAGACTACGGAAATATTTCTAGAACTTTTAATTTTAATGCCTAATAGTACATAATATGGTCTGACAAGTGGTTAATTGATGCCTGATAACCTCCTGTTTCCAGATTACTTACTCTAGTTCATAATCACCCAACACAATGAAGCTCAATGAGCTGAATGAAATGTGTTTTATTCTGTCTTTACATTTTTGATAGTCTTTTGCTATCCTCTGCCTTTAATGTGCATGCAGAATTCCTTTCTGTGAAACCTTTCAGGTTAACACCATTTGGCCTGGGTCCCTCAAGTCACATTGGCAACCACCTATCTTGGGTACATCTATAGTTACTCCTAAATACATTTCTGTATTTTTGTAATTTCATCCATTAATTTAACCAATATTAATTGATGGTCTATTACATATCATGTTCTGCAATAGGCACCACGGAGTCAGCAGTAAACAAAACAGGCCAAAATCTCCCTTTTCATGGAGTTTATAGTCAAGCCAGGGAACAGGGAGGCTGCAGACTATAACTGGATCAAGACTATATGAGGCAGGAGAATTGCTGGAACCCGGGAGGCGGAGGTTGCAGTGAGCCAAGACCGCACCATTGCACTCAAGGCTGTGCAACAGAGCAAGACTCTGTCTTGGGGGGAAAAAAAAAAAAAGACAATATCAATATATAGTATGGTAGATTGTGTTACATGCTATAGAGAAAAGCCAAGCAGGTGAGGGAGAGAAGGTGAGTCAGAAGGAGGGAGTGCAATGCTAAGTATGGTGCCCAGAGAAGACTTCACTGGAGAAGACACGTTTGAGCAAAGACCTAAATGTGGTGAGAAAAGGAGATCTGAGGCTACGTGGGGAAGAAAGCCCCAGGTAGAAGGAAGGGTAGGAAAGCCAGTGTGCTGAGGAGGGAGAGGTGGAGAGCAGTAGAAGACGAGGTGAAAGAGGCAGATTGGTTAGGATCTGCCTATGTGGACACCATTGAGCAAGAAAGTGAAATGATGTGGCATATTTTGAAAGTATTATTCAAGCTGTTGGACCGACAAGATCTTTAGGAAAGTAATGAAAGGGTGGTGTAGGGGACTACTTAGGAGGCTATCATAAAAGTCCGGACAAGGCCGGGCGCGGTGGCTCATGCCTGTAATCCCAGTACTTTGAAAGGCCAAGGTAGGTGGATCACCTGTCAGGAGTTCAAGACTAGCCTGGCCAACACGATGAAACCCCATCTCTACTAAAAATACAAAAATTAGCTGGGTGCAGTGGCAGGTGTCTGTAATCCCAGCTACTAGGGAGGCTGTGGCAGGAGAATCTCTTGAATCTGGGTGGCAGAAAAGTTGCAGTAAGCCTAAATTTCACCATTGCACTCCAGCCTGAGTGACAGAGTAAGACCCTGTCTCAAAAAAAAAAAAAAAGTCCAGACAAAAGGTGATGTTGGCCAGAGCCAGGGTGGTCATGGTGGAGTTGGTAGAAAGGGTTGAATTCTGGACCTATTTGAAGGTAGAGCAAACAGAATTTGCTATAGATTGGGTACAGAATGTAAAAGAGAGAATATTATGAAGGATGATTTCAGGATTTTGACCTGAACAACTGCAAGGACAGCAAAGTCATTTTACTGAGTGGGTATGGTCAGGAGCTGAGGAGGCAGCAGCAGAACCAGGGGCCAAGGAGACAAGTCGCAGAGGCGGTGATGGAGCCAAATGCCTGGGTGGGAGGTTCAAAGGTGCAGCAGCCAGGACAAGAGTGAGGAGGTGGCTGATGTCATCAGAAGATTGTTATGTAAGGCTAGATGGAGCAAATAAGTCAATATACTCAAGAGAATGGGAGTCAGGTTTCTCTCTGTTAGAGAAAAGATTTACAAATATAGAAAGGAGAAAGGCTAAAAAGAATCCTGATTCGTTGGCTTGAAATGGAAGGTATTGATGTGAATCCATAATTAGAAATAGGTATAGAGATATGGAGGTAGATATATATTTATAGATGGATATAGATACAGATATCCACACATACAGCAACAGACATAAATGTGTATGTGTGGTTGTGTGTGACCACATATCATTTATTTCCTACAGTGTCCACTGAGAGAGCCTAAAGGTCTGACACTCCAGCAGTAGTGAGCCAACCAAGGACCCAGATCTTGGTTTTTAAATGTCATCCCCCAGTGAGAAGAACCAAGTCTCTTTGGAGAGTGGGCTTATTTCAGACCTGGGGCAGGGAAGGCACAAAATAAGCATGGAGCATCTTGATGTGCCAGAAGGTAAGCAGCTGCTAAAGAACAATGAGGACGTGTCAGAGGGACCTAAGATCCAGCTTGAGGAGATACCCACTTGCAAAATCTTGGACACCTTAGGTATCAAAATAAATAATGAAAATAATGGAATGCAACTTGTAGAATAGACTAGAAAGCCATGAGCCTAGACTAAAATAAGTAAATAAGTGCAGGGAAGGGAAAGGTGTTCTTTATAGAAGAATGCCAACTAATAAATGCCAAAAAAAAAAAAAGGTGCAAATGGAAAATTGCCATTTGGCAACCGTCACAGTGGTGATTGATTTAGGAAGGTGTTATCAATGCCCACCTAGACTGACTGAGTGAAGTTTCAATGTGGACAAAATATTGGTGTAACCTCAGAGCATATTCTACGAAACACTTATGAGAAATGGAAACGTCGTGACTTTATAATGGAGAATCCCAGTATCCACTAAACCAGATATCAAAGGTTAACATCATAATGATGGTTCTGTTAAACTGATACCACGTCCCTTTTAATGCCATGCATTTTCAGGGACAGAGTATCATTTCTTTGATGTTCTTGACAAGAATGTATGGCTTGGATCGGATATGAAGAAACAGCTGATATATCTAAGTTAAGCAACAGCTTGTAGAATGAAACATATATATTTTTAAAGCCATCAAGTTCATTAAACTTGGGAGAAAACTGAAAAATAGTAGCAGATCAAAGGAGAATAGTAAGACATGTCAACTAAATGTAACATGTGATTCTATGCTGGGTTCTGGACCAGAAGGAAAAACAGACATTCAGGGGAAAGTTGGTAAAATTTGAATAGGTTGTATGAATTTGTGGATGGTGTTACCTCAGTGTTGTATTATGCTTACGTAGGAGATAATTCTGGTTTGGGGGAAATACGAACACTGAAGTACTTAAGGGCGATGGAGCAGTATGTTTGTACCTGCTCTTAAATGGTTCAGAAAAAAGAATATTAATCATGAGTATCTATCTATCTATATCTAGAGATATATCAAATATAAAATAATAAAAATTGGGAAAACTAGAAGAGACAGATATTGAATTTCTTTGTACCATTTCCCCCTATTTTTTTAAGTTTGAAATTATAATTTTTTAATGGACTTCATTGGTCATTTAGTCTAATCCTCTCCTTTTACAGAAAAGAAAGCATTAAAGGACAAAGCATTAAAGGACTCCTCCATAAAGTTATGCACAAACAGCAACATAGGAAGATGTATGAGTTTCAGTTCCCAGGCAACTCAATGAGTGTCAAGAGTGCGATTTTCCCATTCAAAACACACACAAAAGCGTGGCTACACTGACAGCAGCATGTTGAACTCAGGTGTTTTGCTGGGAGGACTGGGCTGAAGCAGTGTTTGACCTCCTTCAAATTCTAAGGAGGTCAGACGCAATTTGGAGGGTAAGAGATGAGAAAAGATTGTGAAAGCAGATCATGTGAGGAGAGACCAAAGGGACAGGGAATGTTTAGCCTCAACAAAAGAAGTCACATGGGGCATTGGTCATTTGTTTTTAACAATTTGGAATGCTTTCTTGTGAAATAGGGTTTACATGTTTGGAAGATCACCATGGATAGAAACAGAAGGGTAGTGAGACACATTTTACCTTCAACTATGGAAAATGAAATTCCATAGTTTCGTAGTTGACATATATGTCAACTATGAAATAGAAGACTATTCAGGGATAATGAGACTTCCCTTTCTTTTTCTTTTTTTGGTAGAAACTGGGGGGCGGGGGCAGGGTGAGAACTCACTTTCTTGCCCGGCTGGTCTCAAACTCATAGGCTCAAATGATCCACCCACCTCGGCCTCTCAAAGTGCCGTGACCCATGGCACTTGGCCTGAAGTAATGAGATTCTTAGGAATGTGTAGGCAGGAGGGGCATTTGGTGGAAAAGTCTAGTGGCAACAAGTGTTCGAAGAGGTAGGTGACCTTTAAGCCCCTTTTAAACACAGATTATAATAGTAGCTACTATTTATTGAATGCTTACTATACGTAGAGCACTGCAGATACATTATCTCAGTCAGTCCTTACCACAGGTCAGTCAGGTAGACACCCTTATCTTCTTTCTACATATAAAGAAAATGTTTACATAAAGTGTCCCACATGCAAATCCAGCAAAACAGACACAGAGGTGCTGGGGAAGCCGTTCTAGGTCTCAGCTTCTACACTGACTGCCTTCACATTCTCTTTGTCTCGTCCTTCAGAATCTTCAGCCGCAGGGGCTCCAGTGTCCTCTGGTTTCTCAGTGCCGCTGTCAGTAGACTCTCCCGTTTTCTCTTCCAATCCTTTCTTACTCCTCCCTCTTTCCTACATCATACCTTCTCATTCATGCCAGTCTTCAAGCTCCGTCTCAAATATGAAGAAACATTGTTTTCCTAAGGAAGAACTTTTCACCACTTCTGTGCTTGACACAACACTCTCAGAAAGAAATCCATCTTGTCAAGTTGTGCCTCATCTGGCTGTCAACATAACAGACATGTATCTAGCTTAACAGCCACCACTACCCCCATTACCCACCCTTCTGCTCCTATTTTTATCAGCTATTCCTCCATTTATTGAGTCAATCTGGACTTAAAACTTGAGCAAGCCACACCTTCATTCTACTCATTGTTTTACCCAATTCAGTTCAAAATGCAATTCATAAGCAAACATTTAATCTGGGGTATTGAAATATCTTACTGTGAATGCTTTGCCACTGGACTTCTGTTGTCAGGAGCTTCAAGAAGAAAGGTGAGGACGAGTTTGCCTCTTCTGAGAGTGGCCAGAGTAAATAATCTTGGCTGCAGGGAAAAAAGTTTGCTTTTAATTTCCAAAGTGGACCCAAGATGATAGGGTCTCATGAAACAAAATCTTTGCTTTGATGCAAGGAACCAGTGCTATTTAGCAGTCTTCCAAGTTACATAGCATCAGTTGACAGGGTTTGGCTTCTTGACTGGCTAGCTGTTTCCAGTATACCCTTGTGGGAGCCATCTCTGACTTCCTGTAGAAAGGCTCTTTCCTCTGCCACAGGCTGCTGAGGATTCCACAAGACACAGATAGATGTGAGCTGCATGTACACACTCCAGTCTCATTTAACAGTGCAACACCTGCACTCTCAAAACATAGACATTTCCTTAATGGGCTATAAAATGTGATATTTGGGCAGTTAATTTTGGAATGTTATTAAACTAATAGGCACCTGGCGATGTACCTCTTTCACATAGATACACCCAAGAGTCAGACGTTTCTGGTTGGATGGCTTTCCAGACTTGTGATTGTCATATTTTTATAGCTTTTCCTCCTCCAGAAGACTTTACCAAATCAGTTTTCCAGAAAGCACGCCTTCAGGAACTAGTAGGAGGCAGAGTGAGTGAAGAGTGGCCTCAGTGCCACTGATTGCACAGTGAATTGTCCAGGTCTTTGGGGTAAAGGTGGAAAGGAAAAGAAAGATAATGTTGTTCCCTTTGTTTACTTAAAAAGTCCAAGAGTTGTACAAGCACAAGTTTCGTTTGTCTGTGCATGGGCGTACATTCTCATGCCTGGACTCAGCCCACAGAATCAAGCAAACATGTATGTGACACGCTCAGGAAACCTTGTGAGCACCAGTGGGGATGGCTTTGGGGAGCTGGAACCCCAGGGTCCTCCGCTGCAGGGATGCAGGCTGGGTGAGAAAAGAGGGCAAGCTCGGTCTGTCTACACACTGCTCTTCATCTTTGGCGCTTCATGTGAAGTTGGGTGATGCTTAAATGAAAAAGCCTCCAAGCCACTTTCTGGCCTGCATCTTTAGACCGCTGCTGTGAAGTTAACTCTTTTCAGAGATTGCAAAAATTTAATATCAGCAAAAGAAACCAAGTTACCAGGTCCCCTTAAGGCACACGAAGGGACATTGATCATAACCTCTCCCTTTCCTCCAGTTCCTACCTACACAAAAGTGTGTGTGTGTGTGTGTGTGTGTGTGTGTGTGTGTGTGTGTGTGTAATTCTTTCCCTGCTTGCAGGGCCCGCTGGCTATAAAGCCTAGGGAGGCCTGCAAGGAGACCCACACTTTGCGAGCGCTCGGCTCGGAGGCGGGCTAAGGGCGGGGCCGCGCGCGGGGACCGCCCGGGCGCCGGGCACAGCCAACGAACCGACCGGGAGGGCGGGCCTGCGCGGGCTAAGCGGCGCGGGCTGTCACAGGCGCCCGACGCGCGCTGCAGGTGGCAACTTGGAGGTGCCGCCACCGCCGCTGCGGGAGGAGCCCGGGTTTGGCGGCCCCTTCCAGTCTCCGGGAGCTCTTTCCCGCCGCCGATCCGGAGATTGGACCTCGGAGAATTCGAAGGAAAGAGCCGCTGCGGAGGGAGCTGTGAGCAGCCCTACCTCTCTCTGCCCTTTCGCTACTTTTTTATCCAAGGAAGGCTGTGCCTGCGGGCTGCGAATAAGCTCCGGGAGGGGCCTCAAAGGAAGACTTCCGCGACCCAGGTGAGCGCCTTTCCCTTTCTGTGCCCCATCCTTTTTGGCAGCCGGGCGTAGGCCGGGAGCGCCGCCTAGCCCCGTGGGCAGAGGCGCGGGTGCGGGCGCCTGCCCTTGGCTCGAGGTCGATGGGGGAAAGAGCGAGGAAGCGGCGAGGCTGACCCGACTGGGGGCTGCCTGGCCGGGTCCGCCCGGAATCGGCAGGGACTATTGGACGGGCAGTCGGAGACTAGGGACGAGCAGAGAGGTGCTTTAAAGGGGGCAGAGAGCTTGCGCCCCGCTTAAGCTGGCGGAGATCGGCCGCCTGCGCGCTGTGCGGGAGCCGCCGCGGGAACCGGACGCGGACCCTCTGCGAACCCCAGAGCTAGTGCGCGGGGCCCGGCGAGCGCACCAATCTTCGGTCCCTCGGAGCTAGAGGCCCTGGAGGACGTCATCCCTCTCCGCTCGGGCAACTCCTCCTCCGCCCCACTTGCCTCCACCCCTCCGAGCCCGCCGTTTAGCCTATTCAGAGACTCCGTGCCTTTGCCAACGCGCGCAGTGGTTGCTGCTGTCACTCCCCTCCCCGCCCTCGCCAGAGTTGGAGCGCCCTGGGGTCTGACCTCCTGGCCCCGGCCACCTAGTTGTGCGCTGGAGGCGAGTGGGGCTGGCCAGTTCTTTTCGAGGAGGGCAGGAGTGAGCGTGGGCTCTCTCTACACTGCTCCCTCCTAATCCGTCCCCGCCCCCTTGCAGCTCGAACCGCTAGCCCGGAGAGCTGAGTCTCAGAAGCCAGACCTTGCTTGCCCTGGCAAAACTGGGGGTCCTTCTGCGAAGGTGCGAGCCTCGCAGATGAGGCCAGAGCCTCCGCCTCCATCTCCGCGTTTCAGCGCCTGCTTTCCTGCTTTCAAGTGGACAGTGGCTCTGACCTCTGCATTCCGGCTTGCGGCGTGGGGGGCGCTAGAGGTAGTGTGTGTGTGTGTGTGTGTGTGTGTGTGTGTGTGTGTGTAAGGATGAGCGATTGCGATCCTCCGGGAGGCAGAAGCGCAGGAGCCTGTTCCTCCAGCCCCGCGGAGCCGCAGGGCCTGCCACCCCTCGCCGCTAGCGGCGCGCCGCTGCACCCCAGCAACTCCACGCTGCCGGCTCCTCTCCTCCCGCTCCAGCTCCCAGTCCCCCCAACCGAGGCCTCATCCCAGGATTAAAATCATCTGGCCACAGGGTGCGGGTGTGGGATCGAGGCGCTCTCGAGGGGAATGAGGCTGTTTTTCAAAATCCGGGGAGTGTCCCTCGCCGGGCATTGCATCTTTCCGCGACTCCTCTGTACCGACCTGAGGTGGAGGCTTGGTGGAGGCGGGCCCGCGCTCCAGGGAGTGCGTCGGGTCACCCGAGAAGCCGACGCTGGGGGCTGCTGAGCCTCAGGAACTCCCTTTGGCTCGTCTTGCTCAGAAACCGGGGAACTCCGGGCCGGCGGCTGGAGGGGGGCGCGCTGTGCGGGAGGTGGTGTGGCCGGGCAGGTGCTGCGGGAGGGCGCCCCGGGCTGGTCGGGGGCTTCCCGCCGGGGCGGTAGGGCGCGCCGGGAGCGGCGGCGGTCTCTGGCACCCGAGTGGCGCTGGAAGTTGAGCCGGGGTCTGCAGGGCTGGGAGACCGCCCTGGCGCCGCCGCTGCGTATTCTGGAGCGGCAGCCACGAGGCGCATTCGGCAGCCCCCTTGGCCAGCGGGCCTCGGCTTTTGCTTTCCTTCTGCAGAAGTGAAGCCTTCGCCTGGGCTTGCGTTGGCCGGCGACCTTTGCGCCAGAAAAGCCTGAGGTGCTAGAGGCGAAATCCTCCCGGGAGCGATGGGCGGCGTTCACAGGGCAAGGAAAGCTAAGACGCCGGGCTCCGGCGGGTAGCGCAGTCGCGGGAGGGCGGCGCGGAGCGCCAAGAATCCCCGAGGCGAGGCAAGGCGGACCCAACCCAGCCGGGAGGTGCTGCCCCCGCCCTTTGCGCTCTCTCACTGGGACCTGGTGTTAGAACTACCCCCGCCCCCACTAGTCTGCAACTGTTGTGTAATTCCCACTGAAGTGCATTGGATTAAGACTGGGCCGGGAGAGGGCTAGAAGCCACTAAATGAGTGAAAGTAGAAACGATGGTAAATTCCAACTGTAACTGTAGTTTAAATCTAAATTCCTAGCGATTAGAAACAGATTCTAACCCTGTAGAGCACGGTCTATGTAAGAGTTCCCATATTGCATTTAAATAATGTCAGTTACTGGTGGGCCCGGCAAGACTTGCCCCTCCCAGGCTGGAATAGTGCTGCTTTGGGGGGCGGGGGCGGGGTGGGCTCAAGTGTGCCCATATCTTTACACATAATCTAGAGCAAGGAAAGAGTCAAGTTTAGATCGGTTCTGAAATGACCTTGAGAGTCTCCGTCTTCACTTTCCCTTATTGGCCATAGGCAATTGGATCAATTACAGTTCAGACTTAGTGACACCAAGGGATCAAAGAGCCTCTCTTGTAACATTAGTTAATGGTCTTCTTAGAATGTGTAGTAACCTTAGGAAAACATTCGCAGTACTGAGGAGCAGAGGTATAAAACCAAATTTTGCAGCTAGGCTATGACCTCTCAATCCCAATCACGGAAATACAGTTCTTAATGGAATGTAAGTTATTGAGAGCAGGGTTCTTTCTCGTTCTTTTATCATCAGAGTCTGACATTTAGTAGGTGTTCAACAAAAGTTTGTGTAGACCAAGGCGTATAATTAAAGACATTGGCCTGAAAAGACATTTAATAATTTCTAGGTCAATCATTATTAAAGTCAGAGTATTAAACGAATCATACAGTCATGTCGAGGGCTTGTGTGCGTGGTTTAGTTATATTTTTAAACTCTTTGGGATTGGTGAAATCACTTCAAATAAGAAGGCACTGGAAATTTAGACATTACAGAGTGGTAGAGTTGCATGATTAAAGTTTCTTTATAACAGTCTCTGGTTGAATACCTATAGAAACTGGGATCTCCCTACTTTCAGAAGTGTTTGATTCCATTTTAGAGAAATTTATTATTTAAATGCTAGGAACACAGGGATGAGCATGCCATGGTTCACATCTGCCCACATGACGCTCACATTCTGATTGGTGGGCCAAAAAGGAAGGAAGCATTTTGACTTCAGTGCTGTTGTGTAGATACATGAGAAAGTTAAGGGACCTCAGCAAAGTGTCCCGACACTTTGAACAGCAACAGGAAGAGAACTCCACAAAGGATGGGTCCTGTGATCTGAATTTGAAGGGAAGTTCTGGAGCACTGCATAAACAGACTAATGAGAAGTCCACAGAAGGTCGGCCTGTATAGCTCTCCCTTCCTTCCAATTCCACCTTCTGAGCTATAACACCCCACTTTCTCCCTCTTCTACACACCCACCATTCTTCTATTTGAGAACAGTTTCCATGTATCTCTGTTTCTTCTTTTCTCCAGGCCAAAGAGCCACAGATTCTTCCTGCTACCTCCAGTCCCAAATTACCCATTCTCACAACACTCTGAATGTTGGCATGCTTTCCTCTTGGGGAGTTAGGGAAGGAGAAGCAAAAATTCAACCTGGGCATGATTTTTGAAGGATTTTAAGTGAGAGCAGGTTAGCTGTGAATGTTTTATTAAAAAGATCCAGGGAGTGGGATGAGTCACAGTCCACTCTGGGCAACTACTTCCTCATCTGTAAGGAGAATAATAATTTTCACCTACCACACTGTGACAATTAATTTGTGACTTCAGAGTTATCTGAGTTACTTGGAAGCAAAGTGTGAGTCCTAGCACACGGGAACATAGAATTTTCCAATTCTGAGCTGGTTAACCAAGAATAGCAAGAAACACAATTAGTAAGAAAATATGACTTTCAATGGAGAACTGCTAAAGAGGCTAGAGATTTTTAAAGGTATTGAACCCTGCTATTCACAATAAAGATAAAACATGTAGCTGTTAGAAAATGTTTATGATGGGTCATTTTGTCAGGGAATAGAGAAAACTTGAATATAATACTCGCAGTAGCCACCAAATCACTGAAGAGATGAAAATAATTTGTTTTGTTTTCATGCTAGTTCAGTAGTATGTGAGGCTTTTATCTTGGAAGGTTTGGGGTCATGATGATATAGGGCTGATTGATGTCTAGCATGCATTCTGAACTGCTAAGGGTCTCCTAGTCCAAAGCTAATGCAAGGACCAATGTCCTAGTGGGATTGTGGAAAGAATTCCAGATGTGGAAGCTAAACGGACACTGTCTTGGAATCCTAAATAATGAGAGAGTGAGCCGCTAAGTTAAAAGCAGCAACAAGACAGGGGAATGGCACTATAATTGGGGCCAATTGGGTGCAATTGCAGTCAAGCAGCATAAATGATGAGAATGGATAAAATATATTAGTGGTCAAAATAATTCATGGTAGAACTTACTTTGGGTACTTGGAAATAAAAAGAGAGAGAAAGCTACCATTACCTTGTGTGGTGGGAAAACAAGGGTGAATGAGAACTTGGACACCTCCCTCCTGAGGTCAGTGCATTGTATAAGATCTCTGAGCCACCAAATCCTCATCAGTAAAGTGGGGATAGGAATGCTTTATGGTGAGAAGTGAATAGCAGAAAATATAAAACACCTAGAACATGACCGGGCTTTTAGGTGAGCTGCTCTGGCAACAAGCTACTGGTTTTCTAGAACCAGGAGTTTAAGTTGGCTGGATACATTATTGCCACATCTTAATCTTAACTCTTAGCCTTCATTAGAAATCTAGGCTCACATTTGCAACTGGCAAGGGGATAGTTTACCCAGTTGTTCCCCAGTTATCCCAAACTGAAAATGTCTAAAAATTTCATTCATCAATTTCATACTTTCCTCTCTTACGCTAGGACCACCATGTCCTAAGTCACTCGTGTGGGAGACCTGGTCTTCATTTTTTTACACCGTTCTCTTCTCACATTCCTCCCTGACAGACACACACCCCGGAAATGTCAGGGTTCCCGTGGTAGTAACTCCCAGTGCCACTTCCTTTCTATCAGATCCCCACCAGTCCTACCTCTGGCTCTTGCCACCTCCTGCATGGACTATTGCCGTAATTATCCTAGCTCACTCTCATTCTGCCTTCCTAACTTCTGCTTCCAGTTCAGTTCTTTTACTGTGCTGCTTTGGTTGTGTCACTCCCTGCTCCAAACCTCAAGCCACTTCTGTTTCCTAAAGCATGAGTGCAAACTCCTTTTGATTTGTGTTCAACACCCTGTGTTTGCTCTTTGGTATCTAAGTGTTCAGATCTCCCAAGGCCCCAACAGGAAACCCATGGGAACTCTCCCCAGTTCCCATGTATGCCTTTAGGTTTGATTTCTCTGTCCTTTCTCATCCCATTTCCTTCAACTGAAATGCCCTTCCTCCCCTTTCTTCATCTTGAAATCCTGCACTCAAACACTGCCTCCCTCATGATGTTTTTCTCAGTAATTCCCAGAAGATCTCTCTCTCTCTCATCTTTCCTTCCGTAGCTCTTTGCTCCTTCTTCTCTTGTGGCACTCATTGTATATTTATTTTTGGTGTCTTTTATTGACTGAGAGCTATGACTTCATTCTATTCACCTTTGTATTCCCCAGTAAGTTTTGTCCGGAGTGGGGGCTCCACTGTAACTTGTCTCTGAGAAGATGATTGTCTAGAGACATGTGAGGAGAGTTAGTGACAGAAGAAAAGAGGAATGTTGTTCCAATCCCATGTCAAGTCAGTATAAGGAAGAAGTAGCCAAGCCTTGATCAGGTCTTTGAAGACAAAGTGGAAAAACAGGCAATTATCTGGAAACTTCAAAAACCACCCTCTGCCCACGTTGGTCTGACTTCATGGATAATGTATGCCTTGGTAGCTGGAAGAATCTGTAAAATTAACATTCTTCATTATAGAGATGCGATTATAGTCATGTGAGCTAGCCAGAGCTTTCAAAAGTAGAATAGAATGTGGAGAGCCTAGCTGATAGCGATTGGGCTGAAAGAAAAGTAAGATATGCTGGGCAAGACGCCCGTAAAGTGCTGAATGCATTCGTAAATACACGAGCGAGGCCAGACCTCGTGGCTCACACCTGTAATCCCAGCACTTTCAGAGGCCGGGATGGGATGACCCTTTGAGGCCAAAGACCAGCCTGGGCAACAAATCGAGACCCTGCCTCCACAAAAAGTAAAAATTAGCCAGGCATGGTGGCACACAGCTATAGTCCTAGCTTCTTGAGACGCTGAGGTGGGAGGATCACTTGAGCCCAGAAGCTGGAGACTGTAGTGAGCTATGATTGTGTGCCACTACACTCCAGCCTGGGTGACAGAGCAAGATCCTTTCTTTTAAAAAAAAAAGAAAAGTTTATTCATACTTTTAGAAGATAAAATTTCTTATGGTCTCATTTTTTTTTTTTTTTTTTTTTAAAGAATGAAAAATCGCCTGTAATCCCAGCACTTTGGGAGGCTAAGATGGGTGAATCACTTGAGACCTGGGGTTCGAGACCAGCCTGGCCAGCATGGCAAAACTCTGACTCCCCGACTCTACTAAAAAATGCAAAAATTAGGCTGGGCGCAGTGGCTCATGCCTGTAATCCCAGCACTTTAGGAGGCCGAGGCAGGCAGATTATGAGACCATCCTGGCTAACATGGTGAAAACCCCTCTCTACTAAAAATACAAAAAATTAGCCGGGCGTGGTGGTGGGCACCTGTAATCCCAGCTACTCAGGAGGTTGAGGCAGGAGAATCCCTTGAACCTGGGAGGCAAAGGTTGCAGTGAGCCGACATCGCGCCATTGCACTCCAGCCTGGGTAACAGAGCAAGACTCCTTCTCAAAAAGCAAACAAACAACAACACAACAAAAATTAGCCTGCTGTGGTGGCTCATGCCTGTCATCTCAGCTATTTGGGAGACTGAGGCATGAGAATCACTTGAACCTGGGAGGCAGAGGTTGCAGTGAGCCAAGATTGTATCACTGCAATCCAGACTGGATGGCAGAGTGAGACTGTCTTAAAAAACAAACAAACAAAAAGGAAGAAAAGATAAGGTAAAGCCATGCCATTCCTCATGTGTATACTATATATTTAGGGTCAGGTAAAGAAATACATTATTATAAAAATGATTACCAGCTTCCATATTTCAGGAATAAAAATGCTTCCAGACTATTGAATATACAGTAGCTATCAACTTGAGAGGATAAAGTCACCCTCATCAAATAGTTATAAAGAGTCCATTGCTCACTAGGAATGAGCAAAAAGAAAAAAAAAATAGCCATGATCAAGTACTGATCAAGTACAAATAGTTAGAAATGAGGTACTTTCCTGTAGTGTTAGAATTATGTACTGAAACCTCCTGGATTATGAGGAATGGAATGACTCTGAGTGATCAAGAGCCACTGTATCTATGTTATACAGATTTTGACACAGGGTATTTATGAAGTTTCCACAAATATGTTACCAAATGGAAAAGATGTTGGCTATCCACTATCTGCAAACATTTTGTCACACGTGTGTGATTCATATCAAAATGCTGTTCCATACCCAGCTCATCTGCAGCTTACTAAGCCTCTCCCGGCCTCAGCTTTCTCACTGGCAAATGGAAATAACAGGATTCCCTACATCATGTACAGAATGAAAAAAAATTTAATGATGTCAATTATGTGACTACAGTTTATGAGTAAAAAAGTGAGACACAATATTTTAGTTACTGGTCTGATAGTGTTTTTAAAAAATCAGCATTATGCCATGCAAATTTCTCCATTTTTGTAACTCCATTATAAAAACAAATGTGGAATCTTCACAACAGTGAATTCAAATGCAAACAAATGTTTAATCTGAGACTCATATTCACCTTTAAGTAAAAAATGTATTTCTTTCCCCGAATAGTCACAACATTCCGCAGAGTTAAGGAGGGAACCGGGAGTCTGTGAGCAAAGATCAGTTTGTGAAACTAGAGGTCTGATTTAAAAGCAGTTGCTACCACTGATTAAAATATGTTTGCCTTCCTCCTAAAATAGCTGTCTCTTTGAATGTTGGGTGCCTTTTATAGGTTGCATTGTGCATACTGTAATATACACAAAATGAGAATGTTGAAAAGCATGTAGCCTGCAAACCCTAAAGAGCAGAATAAACATGGTGATACAATATAAAATGAGCAAGATGTTCTTACTATTAGGCTCACTGCGTACTGGGACGCATAGTAACTGCTAGACTCAACCCGCTGGTTTCGGTACCAGTACGTATGAGCCGAATATCTGGTGACAAGTCACCCAAGTTTGTTAAGTCTTTAGTTTTTGCTGCAAAACTAGCTTAGTAATACATATCTAGCAGAGTATAGAAGTAATACTTAGAAAATGGCTAGCATATATTAAGTGCTCAAACAAATGTACCTATTCCTTTTTGTCATATAATGCGTAACTTACTAACATTTAATTCAGTATGAAAATCTATATTTAACAAATCATGTTTTACTCTCAATATTTATATTTCAAGTTTTTGGCTCTATGCTTATTTACTTTTTGATGATTTAAGAAATAAACTTTGGTCCTGAGTATATTTCAATGTAATTCTCCCTTTGCCCTCATTTCATATTTAAAAAAATGATAACCAAAGCAAAATGCAATTAGGAAGATAAATCTGATAATCCTACTGCAAAATGTTTCTGCATTTCAAAATCAAATAGAAATCAATATTTTGTTTATCTACCTCTTCTACATCTGTATCATTCAAGCAGAAAAAGTAATAAATATCATAGATGTTTAGGCTTGCCTATTCTGAAGTAATCCATGACAAATTCCTTTATACTCTTTGATCTTGAAGTGATCTACATTGATCATTTAATTACCAAAATAATTGGGAAAAACTGTTACACTTTCATGTTTTCAAATGGACAGGTTGATCTGCTTTTGTTTTGTTTTGTTTTCTTTTCTTTTTCTTTTATGAGACAGGGTCTTCCTCTGTCACTCAGGCTGGAGGGTGACAATCACAGCTCACTGCAGCCTCGCCCTCACAGGCCCAAGTGATTCTCTTGCCGCAGCCTCCTGAGTAGCTGAGACCATAGGCACATGCCGCCATATCCAGTTATTTTTTTTTCTTACTTTTTGTAGAGATGAGGTCTTGCTATGTGTTCCAGACTTGTCTAAAACTCCTGGGCTCAAGCAGTTCTCCAGCGTTGGCCTCCCAAAGTGTTGGGTTTACAGGCATGAACCTGCTTTAATATGATTTTTAAAAGGGCACTTTAATTTGTAGTAGGTACAAATGTAACCCATGTTTCCTGAATTATAGTAACTACACAGCTTAATAACTATAATAAAACTGTATTTCTATGACTCTGTCACCATCCACAAAATAGTCATTCTAACCGTAGTCAGATTTCTCCCAACTGGGTTTAGGAATCCCTGGAGATCTCTTTCTTGCTTGCAAAACTGAATCCTCTCTGAGCCACTTACACCAAGCGATTTTTACTTGCTCCAGTTTTGGCTACTGTAGTGACACGTAACATCAGATATCTTAAAGGATGCCACTGAACCCATTGTGGCCAACGCCCAACAGGGAGTCACTAGGACTGCCAGGAAGTGAGTGATGTGTTTTCCTGCTTCCCTAAGGTCTGGATGCAATAGAGGTTCTGGACCATTGACACCCGTGACCTCATGAGGTCTACCTGGCATACGTAAATGTTTAGACAAGGGTTACCAACTGGTAAGCTCAAAAAATTTTTAAGTTCATTAAGTAGGCAATGGGGAACCATTCAAGGATCATATGCAAAAGAGTAATATGGGGGGATTAGATATGGAAAGGTTACTCCGACTATGGGTGGGGAAAGTTTGATGCCCTGGGAGTATAGAAAACCTTGGAGCCAAGGTCTGTACCTTGATTTCCTTTTCTCTTTAGGTGGCTTCTTTCCCAAAAGACTCCTTAATTTTTTTCTGATAGTTAGATATTGGAGTATCAAAAGCTAAAAATGTATAGATCTTATTTTTAAAAGGTCAGATGGCATACTTTTAAAAGATAGAATGGTATAAATACTTTTCTCTCACAAAATGTATGAGTCCTGGGGAATATTGTCATGTTACAGCATCATCTACATTATTATAAAGGATGAGTAATTAGGACTATTCTTAGCTATTATTTGCTTCCTTTGGAAGCATATTACAGATAGAAGAAAATTAGGTAATGCAACAGTGAGTAATGTGGCTGAAGCGTACATGTGACCCAGTTGCCAAACCTTTTCACTAAGTGAAAAAGCATCATGATGTTTTGTTTTAGGTCTGGTACTTTAATAGATGATTATACTCTTTTTTTTTTCAGGTCACTCCACATGTATTTTTCTTTAAGTGTAGCATTGGTCTCTGTATTATACAGTTAGAATATAACTAAATGTGTTTCAAGAAAAATAAGCAGCAATGTCATTTTCCAGATCGTGGGTTCATCGTCACTTAATTTCCCTAGATGATAGTTTATTCATCTTTGTGACAGAGCTACAACTGCTTCAACTTTCAAATCTAGAATCCTGAAGCATTGTCATAGATTAAAAACCTTTTGTTTTTTTTAAACTGGATAATGTAGCATAAACTTTGTGATTGTTTTCATAGCTCAGGGTTGTTGAAACACAATTTTGACATAAAAAATGAAAATATCATTTTACACAGGTTTTGCTGTAGAAAAATACTAAATAATTCTTTAATAATCTTGTTATTATAAACTCAGGTATCATTGTTTTTCATCTCTGGATAATGATCACATTCATCTGGTAACAATTAATCTGTTGCTTTTCTGAATTAACTCAGTACTTTCACTGTTTACCAAGTTACCTAGAATCTCATTTTATTATTTTCCCTTCCTTTTACCCCTCATCATGGATTTGGATGAATTCAAAGAGGTTCTCGGTAATCTTTTCAAAGCATAACAAGAGGATTTATCTAGATGGCTCCCATTAAAATAAATAAAAATTATAAATGCATGGCTACAGTATTAGCGCATCTCTTAAAATACTTTCTCCTGGACTCCGTTTGGCATAAGGAAAGGGGGTGTTTTTTACATTTGATTAGCTGTTAGTCTAGAGAAAGATAAAAGTCCACTAGGCCTGGCTGGAATGTAGCAAGTGGCACATTCCTGCCTGACTCTGAGCGGCTTACATAACGCTTCAAGGAACAGCTGAGCTGAATCACGAATGGCTGAATGGCTTTCCATGGAAGGTGCAGTTAACTTTCTACCTGGAAATGAGTTGATATGGGAAAAAGTGTCTGACTCACAAAATTATTTCTCTGACTAAAAGTGTAATGTTAGTAAGACTAAGGAAAGGATAGTTAAAAAAAATATATTGAAAAGAAAAGAACCATTTTCATACATTAGACCACTGGGCTGCATATGGATGCAAGTGAGTGTGCTGTGGCAGGGACTTAACAAAACAAGTTGTACTGTGTTCACAAAAAGTAATCAGAGTGAAATGTGCGCTTCCTCTTTTCTGCCCATTGCTCCTGAACTTCATCCTAATCCCAGCCTTCCCACCCCCACACAAACCTCTCTTAATAGTCAAGAGCCAGATTCTTGTGGGGTTGTATAGATATACATATAATATAGATATAGATACAGATATAGATATCACATAGTAGTAGCATTATACATATATATATCACATAGTAGCATTATATATATATATATATATAAAATAGCATTATATATATCAGATAGTAGGCATTCAGTAAATACAAATCATTACAGTGACTCGATTTAGTGTGGTGTTATAAAATAGAAATTAGAACACATAATAATTGTATTTTCAAAAAGTTTTAGTGGCTGAGTTAACTAGCGTAATATTTTAAATGTCTCTTATTTAACACCAAACATTCAGTTTGGTGTTAAAGGTGTAATCAAACTGTACACTGAAGTTACAGGGAGCGGTTCAGTAAGAACCTATTATACCTTTAACACCAAACAGGGTGTTTGTGAGCACATGCATTCTACCAGGGCTGAAAATACCGAGTTCTGTTCTAAACACATTATTTTTTTATGGTTGGATGGTTTTGCTATTGTAGAGACAAGCTGAATTTGTCTACATGGGGTGGCTTGTTGGAGATTTATGGTGCAGTTTTTTGCCACTTTTTGTTGACTTTTGTCTGTTTACAAAGATACACACTGAATTTAGAAATTTGTTTTTCACCATTGACCTACTAAAGTATGAGTGTGCACATGATATGAGAAGAAGCATCAAAGATATGAGGAAGCCAAGGTCAATGACCTCCAAATGTTTAGAAGCCTTTTATTTTTCCACTGAAATCCCATGGGGAGAAACTTGGTTTCAGCTCTGTGAGCTTTTTAGACATAGGTTGAGCAATGTTGCTAAACTATTCTCCTTTAGTCCATGGTCTTAACTTTTTTACATTTCCTCCATAAGGAGTGCATGTTTATCTCATATTTTGGGAGGTTCTGGCACTCTTCTTTCTGAACATTTTTCAAAGCAGAAGCCAAGCAATGATCAAAGAGTAGTTTATGAATGTTGTACATTTTGTTTCTAAGAGCATAGGAATGCTTCTTTTCTTCAGTCTCTGGCTTTTTTAGCCTTAGGGTGAAAAGACTAGAGTGATAAAAGGCAGAGACCTACTTTCTGAATATAGGTATTCCCCATTTTACAGCTGAGTCATTTTTCGAAAAGTGCGTTTGTAAGTAGTTGTTTGGAATTTTGAATTCTTTGCCCTGAGAGAAGATGTTAAAAATTGTGTTTAGGTTCCAGGCTAGTCCAGACAACTATATTAAATCTATGTTATGAACAGAATTTTGGAACTGCAGTATTAATGTTAGTCATGGAACTTTGGGACAGGAAGCCAAATGGTACCTCCCTAGATGGATAGCCTATGGTGAAAATTTTTGGATGAGTATATAGGGCTTTGCAACTTCCTTACTGAATCTCTCATATGTCTTCTAGTGCCCATTTCTTTGAGCATACTATCCTAAGTCAAATTTTTGTGCTCATAGTTAGGCATTCTTACTTTCCAAAATATACTCCTTACTCCAAATTTATTACCTTCTCTTTCTCAAATAAAACTACCATTTTCTTTGTTCTTCTGATCAAGTAACAGATAGGAAAGTAGTGTGATTGAATTAATTATATTTGCACAAAAGATTGATAACTCTATAATCCTTCCTTGTTATTTGCATTTAAAAAACAGAATGACTTGTGACTCAAATCAAATACAAGTTGTTGTACTTTCTTCAGTTTGATATTCATTTACCATCTTTTATGAGCAAGGTACTGGTAGACTATGAGAATTTAAGTGTGAATAAAATACGATGCTATCATCTTATAGGAAGACTGATATATAAACACAATATAAAGTGTGATAATGATGAGTGGCAAAAGATAATTTTATGAAAATACCAAATCTTATATGTCACTGGAGGGAAGAAGGTAAATTGATATAATATTGAAAAACAATTAGGCATTATCTTTTAAAGAAATGCATACTGTCCAACACAGGAGTTTTGCATTTCATTATATGCTATAGATAAACTCTTGCATGTATACACCAAGAAATGTTTCAAAACTATCCATAATAGCAAGAAACAACACAAATGTCTTTGGAAAAGAGAGTAGATAACTAAAGTATGGCATTTTACCAAATGAGATACGTACCACAAAAATGAACATAGCTATCAACCAACCACATGGATGAGTCTTTAATATTGTTGATTTTTCTACATTGCAGAAGATTACTTAACATAATAGCATTTTTATAAGGCTCAGAACTGAAAAACATAACAATATTGTTTAGGAAAATGTGACGGGAGGCAGGAGTACTGCAGAGGAGATGCAGCCATATTGGTGACATTCTCATTATTAAGTGAGAGTTCACAGGTGTTCATCTTTTACATATATATGTGTATGCATATGTATATGAAATATTGCATAATAAAAACACTTCAGGTGCATTTTTTTAGCAATCGCTCCAGTTCTGGGGAAATCATCAAAGAAGAAGCCGTTCATTTTGACTGGGATACTGGGAAGGATTCACAGGGGTGGCTGAGTTTATCCTGGACTTGAAGGAAAAGCAGGGTTGTGGGGTTCTGGCAATGTTGAGAGGTAGAAAGTGGAGAAAGAGCGAAGCAGGAATACAGATAGGAGGCTCGAGATTTAGAACGGTTGGAGTGATTCACAGGTGGGCTGTGCAGGAGTCGGGGTAACAGCTGAATTTGGGAGAGGTGAGGGAAGGGTGATGCTGTCATGGCTCTATATTTCTGTGCAAGGCAACGGATGATCCTCCTGAAAACCATGAGATTAGCAAGGGAAAGTGCTGACAATGAAAGGAGTAGCACCTGGAGAAATCCAGGGTAACCAGGAAGAGAACAGAAGACCTTCCTTCCGGAAGACCACCAGAAGGAAGTGTTGAGGTTCTGGAGGAGGACACGAAGGCACGGAAGTAGGATGTCCCAGTCGGAGGGGATTTCAGACCCATGAAGGGTGGGATTTCATAATTCAGATGGGGTTGTCCTTTGAGAAAAGGGAGTACTAAGAAGCCATGCTCTCTTTCTATTTTTCTCTCTGTTAAAAATTTTCTTTCTGTATATATATAGATCATAGTTACCTAAAAGTTAAACAGCTTTTGGGTGACTTATTGTGATAGAAGAAATAGAGGAAGAGACAGAGAAAAGAAAAGAACCATCATTTACTGAGGGCCTACTGTGTGCCAATACTCCACCCTGAGGGCTGGAAATATCTTTATTTCTGGCCTTTCTCACAACCTCTGGAGTGTCTAATGTTAAGAGATAAAACCAGTCACACTCCTCATTTTAAAATGTACAGTGAAGTTGTTTTCATATAGTCACCCTGTAGTGTTCTCAAATAGTGGGTCTTCCTCATTCTAAGTAGATGTTGTACCCATTAGCCATCCCCACCTCCCCCATGTATCAAAACATCTCATGTACCCAGTAAATATATATATATATCTTCTATGTACCCACAAAAAATAAAAATTAAAATAAAGAGATAAAGCCAAAGTTTACAGAGGATGAGTCACTTACCCAAGCCAAAGTCTATTCAAAAAAGACCGACTATCTCTGTGAAATCAGTTTCTCTCCATGTTTCATGCTTCTCAAAAAAAAAAAAAGAAGCAGCAGCTTTAAAAAGCAAGTCTGAATTAGATACACTGAGAAGTTCAATTTTGTGCATTTTTTTTGCTCTGATATCTTTAGCATTTTTAAAGCTTAGTACTTTTCTCTTGACGTTTAGCCATCTTAGTCTTGATGGGAGGTTCTAACACCTTATCAGTTGCTTCCTTTAGGGTACAGGCTGTCACCTAAGTTAGTTACATTCTAGCAGGCATCTCTGGAGAAAGTACTTGGATAACATTTTTGCTGTAACTAACCTTGTCCGCTGGCCATGTTCATATTCTCTTCACACACATAACCTGACCCTGACATAGCTACAGGTTTGTCTTTTCTCACTGATTTTACTAATGTATCATTATTTTCTTTTTATTAAAATCATAATCATGCTTTTAGTTGCTATTCATTCCTGGAAACTGCATATTAAAATAATTATTTTTATCTTGCTGACACTGAAGTTACAACTCATAAATTTTATAGTCATAGTGTATTCATGTTAGCTCCCTAGTTTCCTGTCGCTGGCTTCTCAGTGAAGCTGGAAGTGGATTATTTTCCTAAGAATGACGGGAGTCCAGAGGGGTTTGAGAATGGATAACGTTTGTAACAACTTCAGAGAGGAGAGGTACAAAAGAGCCAATGAGGGAGGGCAAAGAGAATTTCTAAAGCAGCAGAGAAGGCCTTCATGAAGTTAGAAAAGCCCATCTCCTATAGAAGTGGCCATCAACGCTGCTCCATTTCCACTTGCTTTGTGGAGAGGCTGCAGAGCAGGAGTGAGACCCTAATTCTGATTCTGCTTGAATATGGGAGGTATTGGGAGACAAAAGAAGCTCAACTATAAACATTTTCCATGAATCAACCAGAAACTTGGGTTTTAAAGGCAAGTACAGTTCAGATATGCATCTGATCATGTAAGGGAAGTTATTCATTTTGAAAGCAATCCTGAGATTCACTATAAATTGATGAAGATTTATGAATCAAAGTGGTGGAAAAGTAAGGTGAACAATTAATAATTCTTTACAACTATTGCATACAGAGGGAGGGACTATAATTCTAGCCTCCTACACCTGTGGACTATTGCAACATTGCTCTTGGGTAAAGACCAGAATTCTTCACTTGGTCACATGGTTTGCTCCCATCCACTTCTGCAGCCTCATCTTGCATCATTTGCCCTTCTGCTGTTTGTTCTAGATAATTAGCTCTCAATTGTTTTGGCCTCAGGACCTCTATACATTCTCAAAGATGACTGAAGACTGAAAAGAAATTTTCCTTTTTTTTTGAGATAGAGTCTTGCTCTGTCACCAGGTGCCAGGCTGGAGTGCAGTGGCACAATCTTGGCTCACTGCAAGCTCTGCCTCCCGGGTTCAAACACTTCTCCTGCCTCAGCCTCCCAAGTAGCTGGGACTACAGGTGTGCGCCACCACACCCAGCTAATTTTTGTATTTTAGTAGAGATGGGGTTTCACCATGTTGGCCAGGATGGTCTCGATCTCTTGACCTCATGATCCCCCGCCTTGGCCTCCCAAAGTGCTGGGATTACAGGCATGAGCCACTGCGCCCAGCCAAGAACATTTTTTAACATTTATTTTTTACTTAAAAATAACAATAATAAATCTATTTCATGTTAATATAAATATTTTTATGAAGTTAACTATATTTCCCAAAACAAAAATAGGTTCGGGTAAAGACTGTCACTGCAAATCTAATGCTGGCTTTGCAGAAGAGAGTGGATTCTCGTGTCTACTCTTGCATTAGAAACTGAGGGTGAGCTATCACACATCATGTAGTTTCTAGAAATTTCTACTCTAAGCTCATGGGAGAATGTAAGTGAAAAGGCAAATAAGGTCTTAGTGTAACCAGGAAAGTGGATTTGACCTCAGGAGTCCCTGAAAGGATCTTGGAGACTTCCCAGTCCCTGGCTCCTACTTCAAGAATCACCTATCCTAGACCCATGGGCCTTTATTTGGTTGGAGAGGTCAATAGGATCACTGACAGGGATAATGGAAAATAGGGCTAGGAATTTAGGTTGAGACTATAGCATATCTTGTCGCATTCAGACATTCCTCATCTTCTGAGAAGGAACTGAGCATTACTGCAAGAGGCAGACAATAGTTGGGGACATTCAAAAGTCCACTTTGAATTGACACTGTTTTGTGTTTGTCAAAGGTCTTTTACAGGAATAATTTCATTTGATTGTTACCATAACTCTATAAGAAAACCAGGACATTTATTATTTTCTTTTTTCCCTCAAGGAAACAAATGTCTAGTGGTTTAGTCAAGGTCATCCACTTTTTTAAGAGATGACTGAACTCCCACCTCATACTCCCTAAGACCTTTCTCTCTGCAAGTATGTCCTCTCACTGAAAGATTAACTCACCGTAAAAGAGACCCATGGATGCCAGGGACTGGTGATAAAATACATGGGCAGAAAGTGTTTGGAAATATGCCAGATGAGGTGGTTCATGCTTGTAATCCTAGCACTTTGGGAGGCTGAGGCAGACGATCACTTGAGGTTAGGAGTTCGATATTAGCCTAGCCAACATGGTGAAACCTCGTCTCTACTAAAAATACAAAAACTACCTGGGTGTGGTGGTGCACACCTGTAATCCCAGCTACTCACGAGACTGAAGCACAAGAATTGCTTGAACCTGGGAGGCGGAGTTTACAGTGAGCCGAGATTGTGCCACTGCACTGAAGCCTGGGTGACAGAATGAGACTCCATCTCAAAAAACAAAACAAAAGACAAAACAAAATGTGTTTGAAAACAGTTATTTATGCCTACCTCCATGACAGTAACTCATTTATGCACCAATATATTCCCTTTTTTTTTGCATCTTTAGCAAGTAAAACTAGATAATGCGTGGGAGAGGATCAACTGTGCTCTTCCTAGGTGCTCTTTGGCCAATACAAATAAAGTCTGGATGTCTGCAGTGAAACAAACAGTCACCATTCATTACCAGGACTAAGGAGAGTACGTTAAGAAACAAAACACTATCCCAAACTCAAGTTGTTCAACTTTAAAAATATTCAAAGGACATCAAGAATACCTTGCATGGACAATTTTCAAGGATTCAGATAGAATGGGGATGCCATAGGCGAGGACAGATTCCCCGAGGGCTCTAGAGTGAGTGGGGACAGCCCAGCTCATCTCTGGTCTTTGTAGGCATTTTTGTTATGATTTCTTTCAGTGTCCTTTAGGCAACTACTCTCATCCTACTATCTGCTGATAAGAAGACCAAATTTCTTGAATTAATGCTAGGCAGCTTGTTATTCTATTACAATTGCAGTCTGTTAACACTTTTCACCAACTGTTGACTTTCATTCATTCTTTCCTTTCAAGATTGGGTCTACACAGAGTGGCAAAATAGTTCTAAAACCATTCTGACAGTAGCTTTTTTGTTTTGTTTTTCCTAATTGTGGTAAAATGTACGTGTCATAAAATTTACCATCTTAACCATTTTAAGTGTACAGTTCAGTAGAGTTACATATATATTATATATATTATGGATTGACTTTATAAATTATATATGCATAATATATTATATACATGTAATATAATCTATACGGTTTCAATCCATAATATATATGGATTATATGTAATATATTATACATATTATATATGTCATATGTGTATGTCATATACGTATAATGTATATATTATACACATTATATACATTATATGTATATGACATAAATGCATATGTATGTATGCATATGTATGCTTACATATAATATATGTAATATACATACATATGTATGTAATACATGCATATATTATGACAACCACCCTTCCACCTTTTGTCTGTATGAATTTTACTACTCTGTACACCTCATATAAGTGGAATCATGCAGTGTTTGTGCTTTTGTGTCTGACTTGTTTTCACTTAGCATAGTGTCTTAAAACTTCATCCATTTTATTGCACGTGTTAGTATGTCCTTCCTTTTGAAAGCTGAGTAATACTCCATTGTATGTACATATCACATTTTGTTTGTCCATTCATGCATCAATGGACATGTGTAGTTTCTGCCTTTTGACTATTGTGAATAATTCTACTGTGTACATGTGCATGCAAATATTTCTTCAAGACCCTGCTTTCAGTTCTTTTGAGTTGATAGTAGTATTTGATGGAACTGATTAGTAGTGTACATTTGTAAGACAGAGGCCCAGGAGCCCTGAGTGGACCTGAGGCTCACAGAATTCCTCTAGCATGACCTTGACAAAGCCTGGTTTTCCAAGGTGACTGCTCATGTGGAAAGCTTATGACAGATGAGCTATTGGACATGAAGGCTCAGTTTGGGAGTTTCATCACTTGAAAATATGTTTTATGTGATTTTATGCTGTGAAATTTCTTCCCTGAAAGAGCAATTGTCATGGCTTGTAAGACTGAAAAACAATGCATCCTAGAAATTTAATGATGTGTTAATTATTTTTTACTGGGCCTTTATAAAAAGATAATAATAATAACTTATTTCTCTTTGGTCTCTTCTTTGAAGAATGCAAATTCTATTCTGTGGTTCTAACCAGTAGACCATCTAAACTGGGTTATAATTTATATTTTTTGTGAGTATGTAATTAGAATTGGTTTAGTCAACTGCTTGTTGGAATGTGTAAATAACTTTACTAGATTTTCTGATTATTATTTTCAGTCAGCCTACACCTATACCTTGCAGAAGCCCCCCATCCCCATTCTAGTCCAGACTTGCTTAATTTTTATGATCCTATATGTTTATAGAAATCTTTCATATTATCTTTCTTGAAACATCTATTGCATATTCAAATGTGGTTTGGGTGTATATCTCTTATTTGCAACTGTTAAGGAAAAGGTTAATGAGAGATCCCTTTGGATATCTCATGAATAATCTACCTTGTTTTTCTACAGAAATCTTCCCCTTAACTCCCACTGTACTGGCAGTTGGATGGCTTCCAGAAAGGAGGGAGCTGTCATTATCATGCTTAGAATGGGATAAGGTAGCACCAGTGGTTGAACTATGTCTAAAGTATTTTTTTTTTCTCTTTTTTGCTCACCCTTCCTGTCTCACTTGGAACATGGAATATGGACCTGCCAATCATCTGGAAATGTTACCTTTGCATGTTGGGACGTGGATAATGTGGGTGAGTCCTGAAATCTATGTTTAAGCTGTTGATTTCTCTCTTTGTTTGGGAAAGAAAAAACTGCCAGATGAATTGTTTGCTGGGCTGTCTTCAGCATCCCAATGCCTGTGTGCACGCAGCCCAGGCACCTCCGGTTAGACTCAGTCCTCCTGCATCAGAGAGGGAAAAGTCCTGAGGTATCCTTACAGCAGCACCCAAACTCAAATGAAACGAAGATGAATCATAGTCAACGGCAAAAGTTGCTATTTAGGCTTCAGCTGTTGGTTTTCTTTTTTTCTTCTGGGTTTATACCACATTTAATAATGCTTCTTTATGACAAAGCAATTTGAAAATATCCCACGTCTTGACACTGTATTTTCTAAGACTCTTGTTCAGTTGTTTCTATAAATCACACACCTCTCATCTTCACATTTACCATTTGTGGCAGATGCACATGTATGTATTTTTGTGATGCTGACATTGTTTCTAATATAAGTCCATTGGAAATGATACGTTGTTGATGTGTTGATATAAAATGAGTCATGCATCTTGACACGACTTCCCTGCTGAATTAGTCCTTAGTAGATGATGTCAAAACTCAAAGTAGTAAAACTATTAAATATTAAATTCTAACTTTATTCTTCCAAAGATGAGCAATAATGATGTACTAGACCCTCCATAGTTTTGCGTGCAGGACCAGGCGTGCAAAGGAAGGTTGTGGTCTACTGGTAGATTTCTTGCTATAGAATGCAGAGGAGACAATAGGGAGATTTTGAATACAAAAAAAATGTTTTTCAATATATATTTTTCTAGTTCTCAAAGATACGGTAAGAAAAAACCTAGGTTAAAGCCTTTAATTGGTATGATATTATAGAAGAGGCTTGTCCAGGATGATCTTCTATATGTTTCTTAAGGACTTAGCATGGTTGGTTAAAAAAAAAAAAGAAATTGGTTGAGGCATAGCTCCATAGGAAAGTTATTGTCTTGATTATCAATTACACTTTCATCCTGAGTCTCTGTCTCAATAAATTTGAAACTGCCATGTCACTGTCTTAGCTGGTGGAGGTAACAGGATTTCACATGCTTGGAGCAAACACATTTGTTGTTGCAATCTGTTATTTCTGAAATTTCTAAAAATGTAGTGAATGTTAGCATGAAATTTGGCATTGGTGTTTGTAAGATTTTCTATTCTGGTATAAGTAATTTGGGAATCTTTATGTTAGATGATTTAGTTACCCATAAATATCCTTAGGAATATGTGTCATTTGAGTTTAATCTGTTGAGCCGTGAGCTGTTGATTTGACACAATTATCACCTAATCAGCTGTTTTGCTTATTAAGTTATGTTACGATTCTTTAGTTCCACATCTAAAAGTCTCCCTCTGGGATTCACATGGTGTGTCTTCCTCTGTGTGCACTTTCGGGTCTTTTCATCTTCCTTCTGTAAGGGACCGATAACCACGTGGACAAACACCCTAAAAAAATCTCATTTTCTTTTTCAGTGATAATCGGTAGCCAGAGCCTACCCACTTTTAAATTGATCATAAGCCGGGTCTTGTGAATTCTCTGTCTGTCTGGGACCTTGAAAGCCTTCTGAAGATAACACTTTATTTGTGAGGTGCTCAAGGAATCCTCAGAAATCTCTCATCCTAAAAATAGCAAAGTCCAAGAGCAATAGGGTTTTACTTGATTATTTTCTCCTCCCCAACTCTGTTGCAGTATATGCTGTGCATGCTCATCTGCCTCTCCCGCTCCTTCTTCAGCCTCTTTCTGTTGAGGGGTCGTCTGACTGGGGGGTTGTTTGGTTTTCTTATTTGTTTTTGTTGTATATATAGGTGGCTGGCTGTACAGCCAAATGCCTACTGGTTTGATCAGTAAGGGATTGCCTTCTTCACAACAACAACAATGACAACAGCAACAACACATCTGGTGTTCCTGTCATACTGCCGTGGCTAACTTTCTGGGATGCACAGAATTGCTGCATCATCACCACCTTCCTTCCACCACCATCCCCATTGCTTTGTCTCTACCAGGGACTAAATTATGGACTTACAGAAATCTCATCTAATTTTCTTTTTCTTTTTTTTTTTTTTTTTTTTTTTGGAGATGGAGTTTCGCTCTTGTTACCCAGGCTGGAGTGCAATGGCGCGATCTCAGCTCACTGCAACCTCCGCCTCCTGGGTTCAGGCAATTCTCCTGCCTCAGCCTCCTGAGTAGCTGGGATTACAGGCATGTGCCACCATGTCCAGCTAATGTTTTGTATTTTTGGTAGAGACGGGGTTTCACCATGTTGACCAGGATGGTCTCGATCTCTTGACCTTGTGATCCACCCGCCTCGGCCTCCCAAAGTGCTGGGATTACAGGCTTGAGCCACCGTGCCCGGCCCCCTAATTTTCATACATCTAATTTTCTACTATTGTGGATGAACAGACTGCAGCACAGCTAAACCTGCCAGAGGCCACTGAGCAGTAGAAGAAGGGGTCTGCTTTTCACCCAGAAGTCTGATTCTAGAATTTTATCTACTGAAATGTTTTCACCATACACATTTCCTTCTAACTGGTTTCACATACTTTTGGACACTCCTGGACCTTCAAAGGTAGAATTTGGGTGTATGACAGATAATGCTTTGCCATGCACATCTGAATTTGTCTTTTACCTGGCAGTTACGTAAAGTTCTTTCGTGAGTCAAAATTGACAGTCCTATGGTCACAACGTTGGGGAACAGAAGGGATTATATTAAAGATAGTGGTTTCTGTCTCTAGATAAGCAAAGAACTTCACCTGAAGGTATAGCCATATTTTTTTTTTTTTTTGAGACGGAGTTTTGCTGTTGTTGCCCAGGCTGGAATGCATTGGCACAATCTCGGCTCACCACAACCTCCGCCTCCTGGGTTCAAGCAATTCTCCGGCCTCAGCCTCCCGAGTAGCTGGGACTACAGGCATGCACCATCATGCCCAGCTAATTTTTGTATTTTTAGTAGAGATGAGGTTTCACCTTGTTGACCAGGATGGTCTCGATCTCTTGACTTCGTGATCCACCCGCCTCGGCCTCCCAAAGTGCTGGGATTACAGGCTTGAGCCACCTTACCCGGCCTGGTATAGCCATATTTTAATGGAACTGATGGTAGCTAAGGAAGAAAAATCAAACAGAATCTAACTTTTTTTTTCTAAATCCAAACAAACCTTTGTACCTACAAATTTTATTTAGATTTTCAGCTCTTGTTATTAAGTGTTAGGGCTTCAAAAATCTAACTGTGGGTCCTTCTCTAATAGCCAATTTTCTGCTTTATCAGTTAGGGTACTAAGAGCCTTCCCAAAAACAGAGGGACATGAAAAGCAGAGTTATCCTGGTCAGCTCATCTTTCTTGCCTCTTTCAAGGAACTCCGTCATCAAGTGTAGGCACGCATAGAGCCTCACCGTGGAAGTGCTCAGCCAGAATGCTGCTGTTTTCCATCACTGACACTGGGTAGACCCTCATCATATCTTACCTGGGTTTTGTGACAGCTTGCTAATGACTTCTCCCAGCACATCTTTATCCCATCCTCTATCTGACTCCAGAGAGACAGGTCCCAACTAGAACTGACCATACCTTGCTCTTGCTTTCCCCATGCCACTCGCTCCATATGGCTTCTGGTAGTCCCTGAACGGCCCAGTGAATATTGATCATGTATAGGTGTCACAGGTAATGTGTTACTACTAATAAATCCAGTACTGCAGTTTAAAAATCATCTTTTAAGTAAAATAGACTGGATTCAAGTTTATCATGATAGCAACATTATTCATACTCACTTTTATTCCTGTATTATTTCTGCGTAAGGGGTTGAGGGGAAAGAGAGGGAATGACGCCATGGCTGGGCAGGTGCTAGGGACTCTGTAAATTCATCAGCCTTGCTTATCTATCCCATTTCCTAATGGTTACTGGTACGCAGGTAACAACTGAGGTCCTCAAGAGCTTCTGTAGCACTAGTGATTTATGATTGTTAATTTTGTCTATGAAATTTTACTGGTGGACAGTTTCTAGATAAGAAGGAAGGCAAGGATAGATGAAGAAAGCTCAAATGTTTGTATCGTATTAATGATGCTATGAACATTCTTATTTATGATGACAAATAGTTATGGCCACCAAATAAATAGCAAAATGATACTAAAATTAAAATGTGCAAAAAAATAAGCCTTACAAACAAAGGGTTAAAGTCTGCACATTTCATTTATTGCAGTAATAATAAGTAACATGTTTACTCATCAATAGTACATGGTCGTTTACCTTTTAGTATTATCTATGTAATGGAGGCCTAAACAAAGAGAATGATCCTTTTTTTTCAAAATAGAATCAGATGTTTCAAAAAAATTGTGTGTGCTGATAATTTTTCTTCAAATCATCTTCAAAAAATCAGATGATTTTGTGTTATAGATATCATTACTCACATGCTTATATAAAGGTATTATCATTATACCCCACCTGCCCTCTCAAAATGTCTGTGTTGCTGCTCTTCACTTTATTTTCCCAAATTATTTTGGAGACGAAGAGGAGTTAGAAAAATCTGGAAATATATGTTGCATGGAAAAGTCAATTACCTTATGTCTTAGTCTTTAAAAACATGGCCAAGAACCAAGCTCCACAGGATGAACTGCAAGTTTTTCCCTGATGCTATTATTGCCTACTGGATGCATCTGTCATTTTCACTGTTGCCTCTGCTTTCATCCCCAGCTTGTCACTCCCACATGCCCATTGGTGTGTCCTACGGTTAGCGGTTAGCGTCCCTGGAAGCCTCATGCATCTGTTATTTTTCCCATCCTCTTTCTTCTGCCTCCAACTCTTTACTTCGTCTTTACTAGGAACTCCTGCCTGTCTTTTACACACAGCTCCTACAAGCAGTCGATGCTAATAACCCTGCCCGCCAACCCCTCCTGGGACTCTCACAGCATCCAGCATGTGCCTTTCTCACACAACTTTGCATATTATGTGGGAGTGATGAATTTACTTGTATTACCTGCGTTCATTGTTTTCCAAAATCAGAAAGAGGTTGGACACAGTGTCTCACACCTTGTAAGCCTAGCACTTTGGAAGGCTAAGATGGAAGGATAGCTTGAGTCTAGGAGTTTGAGACCAGCTTTGGCAACATAGTGAGACCTAAAAACAAAAAATAAAAATAAAAATAAAAATAAAAACACTAGAAATAAAAAAAGACTACTAAAAAAATATTAGCCAGGTGTGGTGGTGTGCGCTTGTAGTCATAGCTGCTCAGGAGGCTGGGACAGTGGTTTTATTGCTTGCGCCTGGGAGATTGAGGCTACAGAGAGCCATGATTGCACCACTGCACTCCAGCCTGTGCATCAGGCTGTCTCAAAAAAAAAAAAAAAAAAGCAAAATAAAATCAGAAAGAACTGGGAGCTCATGTTTTAATGATTTCTGGGTATGTAACACTTGAAATTTGGTAGGCTGACATAGATTGTGGTTTATTTATTTGTTTATTTATTGTACTTTAGGTTCTGGTGTACATGTGTAGATCATGCAGGATTGTTGCATAGGTACATATATGGCAAGGTGGTTTGCTGCCTTCATCCCCCCATCACCTATATCTGGTATTTCTCCCTCGTTATCCTTCCCTGTCCTCCCCACCCCCTAGTGTCCCTCCCCTAGCCCCCCACAATTGACAGCAGTATGTGATGCTCCCCTCCCTGTGTCCATGTGTTCTAATTGTTCAACACCACCTATGAGTGATAACACGCTGTGTTTGGTTTTCTGTTCTTGTGTCAGTTTGTTGAGAATGATGCTTTTCAGGTTCATCCACGTCCCTATGAAGGATATGAACTCATCGTTTTTTTTTATGGCTGCCTAGTATTCCATGGTTTATATGTGCCACATTTTCTTTATCCAGCCTATCATTGATGGACATTTGGGTTGGTTCTAGGTCTTTGCTATTGTAAACAGTGCCACAATGAACATACGTGTGCATGTGTCTTTATAACAGAACAATTTATAATTCTTTGGGTATATACCCAGTAGTGGGATTGCTGGGTCAAATGGTATTTCTATTTTAAGTCCTTTAGGAATCGCCACACTGTCTTCCACAATGATTGAACTAATTTACACTCCCACCAACAGTGTAAAAGTGTTCCTATTTCTCCACATCCTCTCCAGCATTTGTTGTCTCCAGATTTTTTAATGATACCCATCCTAACTGGCGTGAGATGGTATCTCAATGTGGTTTTGATTTGTATTTCTCTAATGACCAGTGCTGATGAGCATTTTTTCATATGTTTTTGGCCTCATAGATGTCTTCTTTTGTAAAGTGTCTGTTCATATCCTTTGCACACTTTTGAATGGGTTTGTTTGTTTCTTGTAAATCTATTTTAGTTCTTTGTAGATTCTGGCTATTAGCCCTTTGTCAGATGGGTAGAGTACAAATATTTTTTCCAATTTTTTTGGTTGTTGGTTCGCTCTAATGATTGTTTCTTTTGCTGTACAGAAGCTCTGGAGTTTAATTAGATCCCATTTGTCTATTTTGGCTTTTGCTGCCATTGCTTTGGTGTTTTAGCCATGAAGTCCTTGCCTATGCCTATGTCCTGAATGGTTTTGCCTAGGTTTTCTTCTAGGGTTTTTATGGGTTAGGTTTTATGTTTAGATCTTTAATCCATCTGGAGTTAATTTTAGTGTAAGGTGTCAGGAAGGGGTCCAGTTTCTGCTTTCTGGACATTGCTAGCCAGTTTTCCCAACACAGTTAATTAAACAGGGAATCCTTTCCCCATTGCTTGTTTTTCTCAGGTTTGTCAAAGATCAGATGATTGTAGATGTGTGGTGTTGCTTCTGAGGCCTCTGCTCTGTTCCATTGGTCTATGTCTCTGTTTTGGTACCAGTACCATGCTGTTTTGATTACTGTGGCCTTGTAATATAGTTTGAAGTCAGGCAGCATGATGCCTCCAGCCTTGTTCTTTTTGCTTACGATTGTTTTGGTTAAGCAGGCTCTCTTTTGGTTCCATATGAAGTTTGAAGTGTTTTTTTCCAGTTCTGTGGAGAAGATCATTGGTAGCCTGATGGGGATAGCGTTGAATCTATACATTACTTTGGGCAGTATGGCCATTTTCACAATGTTGATTCTTCCCAGCTATGAGTAAGGGATGTATTTTCATTTGTTTGTGTCCTCTCTTATTTCATTGAGCAGTGGTTTATAGTTCTCCTTTAAGAGGTCCTTTACATCCTTTGTTAGTTGTATTCCTAGGTATATTATTCTCTTTGTAGCAATTGTGAATGGGAGTTCACTTTTGATTTGGCTCTCTGTCTCTTATTGGTGTATAGAAATGCTTGTGATTTCTGCACATTGTTTTTGTATCCTGAGACTTTGCTGAAGTTGCTTATCAGTTTCAGGAGAATTTGGGCTGAGACGATGGGGTCTTCTAAATATACTATCATGTCATCTGCAAATAGAGACAATTTGGCTTCTTCCTCTTTTCCTAATTGAATACCCTTTATTTCTTTTTCTTGCCTGATTGCTCTGGCTAGAACTTCCAATACTATATTGCATAGGAGTGGTGAGAAAGGGCATCCTTGTCTAGTGCCAGATTTCAAAGGGAATGCTTCCAGTTTTTGCACATTTAGTATTATATTGGCTGCGGGTTTGTCATAAATAGCTTTATTATTTTGTGATACATTCCATAGATACCTAGTTTATAGAGGGTTTTTAGCATAAAGGCTGTTGACTATCGTCGAAGGCCTTCTCTGCATCTATTGAGATAATCATGTGGTTTTTGTCTTTGGCTCTGTTTATGTGATGGATTACGTTTATAGACTTGTGCATATTGAACCAGCCTTGCATCCCCAGGATGAATCCTACTTGATCATGATGAATAAGCTTTTCGATTTGTTGTTGCATTCTGGTTGCTAGTATTTTATTGAACATTTTTGTGTCCATGTTCATCATGGATATTGGTCTGAAGTTCTCTTCTTTTTTTGCGTCTCTGCCTGGTTTTGGTATTAGGATGATGTTGGTCTCATAAAATGATTTGGGGAGGATTCCCTCTTTTTGTATTGTTTGGAATAGTTTCAGAAGGAATGGTACCAGGTCCTCTTTGTATGTGTGGTCAAATTCAGCTGTAAACCTGTCTGGATCTGGGCATTTTTTAGTTGGCAGGCTATTAATTGCTGCCTCAACTTCAGACCTTGTTATTGGTCTATTCAGGGTTTCAACTTATTCCTAGTTTAGTCTTGGGAGAGTGCCAAGTGTCCAGGAATTTATCAATTTCTTCCAGATTTACTGGTTTGTGTGCATGGAGTTGTTTGCAGTAATCTCTGACGGTAGTTTCTATTTCCGTGGAATCAGTGGTGATGTCCCCGTTATTGTTTTTTTATTGCATTTATTTGATTCTTCTCTCTTTTCTTTTTTATTAGTCTGGCTAGTGGTCTATTTTGTTCATCTTTTCAAAAAACCACCTCCTGGATTTGTTGATTTTTTGAAGGGATTTTTGTATCTCTATCTCCTTCAGTTCTGCTCTGAGCTTAGTTATTTCTTGTCTTCTGCTAGCTTTTGAGTTTTTTTTGATCTTGCTCTTATAACTCTTTCAATTTTGATGGTAGGGTGTCGATTTTAGACCTTTCCTTGCTCCTCATGTGGGCATTTATTGCTGTGAATTTCCCTCTAGACACTGCTTTAAATGTGTCCCAGAGATTCTGGTATGTTGTGTCTTCATTCTCGTTGGTTTCGAAGAATGTTTTTATTTCTGCCTTAATTTTGTTATTTATCCAGTTGACATTCAGGAGCCAGTTGTTCATTTTCCATGAAGTTTTGCAGTTTTGAGTTAGTTTCTTAATCGTGAGTTCTAATTTGATTGCACCGTGGTCTGAGAAACTGTTTGTTATGATTTCCATTCTTTTGCATTTGCCGAGGAGTGATTTACTTCCAATTATGTGGTCGATTTTAGAGTAAGTGTGATGTGGTGCTGAGAAGAATGTATATTCTGTGGATTTGGGGTTGAGAGTTCTGTAAATGTCTATTAAGCTCGCTTGGTCCAGATCTGCATTGAAGTCCTAGATTTCCTTGTTGATTTTCTGTCTCATTGATCTGTTTAATATTGACAGTGGAGTGTTAAAGTCTCCCACTATTATTGTGTAGGAGTCTAAGTCTCTTTGTAGGTCATTAAGGACTTGCTTTATGTATCTGGGTGCTCCTGTATTGGGTGCATATATATTTAGAATAGTTATCTCTTGTTGTATTGATCCTTTTACCATTATGTAATGCTCTACTTTGTGTCTTTTGATTTTTGTTGGTTTAAAGTCCATTTTATCAGAGACTAGGATTGCAACCCCTGCTTTTTTTTGTTGTTGTTTTTTTGCTCTCCATTTGCTTGGTAAATCTTCCATCCCTTTATTTTGAGTTTATGTGTGTCTTTCCTGAATACAGCACACTGATGGTTCTTGGCTTTTTATACAATTTGGCAGTCTATGTCTTTTGATTGGGGCATTTAGTCCATTTACATTTAATGTTAATATTGTTATATGTGAATTTGATCCTGCCATTTTATTACTGCTTTGTTGTTTTGTCCTTTGGTTGCCATAATTTCTTCATTGCATTGTTGGTCTTTACCATTTGGTTCTTTCTTGCAGTGGTTGGTACTGGATTTTTTTTTCTGTGTTTAGTGCTTTCCTCAGGAGCTCTTGTAGGGCAGGTCTGGTAGTGACAAAATCTCTCAGCAGTTGCTTGTCCATAAAGGATTTTATTTCTCCGTCACTTATGAAGCTTAATTTGGCTGGATATGAAATTCTGGGTGGAAAGTTCTTTTCTTTAAGGATGTTGAATATTGGCCCCCACTCTCTTCTGGCTTGTAGGGTTTCTGTCAAGAGATCTGCTGTGAGTTTCATGTGCTTCCCTTTGTGGGTGACCTGACCTTTCTCTCTGGCTGCTCTTAGTATTTTTTCCCTCATTTCAACCCTGATGAATCTGATGATTATGTGCCTTGGGGGTTGCTCTTCTAGAGAAGTGTCATTGTGGTCTTCTCTGTATTTTCTGTATTTGAATGTTGGCCTGCCTTGCTAGGTTGTGGAAGTTCTCCTGGATAATATCCTGAAGAGTGTTTTCCAGCTTGGATTCATTCTCCCCGTCATCTTCTGGTACACCAATTAAGCATAGATTAGGTCTTTTCACATAATCCCATATTTCTTGAAGGCTTTGTTCATTTATTTTCACTCTTTGTTCTCTTTTCTTGCCTTCTCACTTTACTTCATTGAGTTGATCTTCAGTTTCTGATATCCTTTCTTCTGCTTGATCTATTCAGCTATTGAAACTTGTATATGCTTCTCGAAGTTCTTGTGCTGTGTTTTTCAGCTTCATCAAGTCGTTTATATCCTTCTCTAAGCTGGTTATTCTAGTTAGCATTTCTTCTAACCTTTTTGCAAGGTTTTTAGTTTCTTTGCATTGGGATAGAACGTGTTCCTTTAACTCAGAGAAGTTTATTATTAACCACCTTCTGAAGCCTGCTTCTGTCAGTTCATCAAATTCATTCTCCATCCGGCTTTGTTCCTTTGCTGGTGAGGAGTTGGGATCTCATGGTGGCAGAAAGGCATTCTGGTTTTTGATGGTTTCATTCTTCTTGCACTGGTTTCTTCCCATCTCCTTGGATTTATATAGTTTTGATCTCAGGTAGCTGCTTGGGGAGGCGGCCTTTCCTTTGCTTGCAGAGGCGCTACTGGGCTGCCACGGGTTCAGTGGAGCTGCTGTATCTTTTATTTACTCGGGAAAATTAGGCTGGGTTCTGCAATGGCAGTTTCCCTTCCCCTCTCCAAGCTTGATCGTTCCTGGTTGCTCTCTAACTGATGTTCTGGGTGCGAAACTCTGAGTAAGAGTTTTTTAGCCTCCTGGGCTTTGTAGGGGAGGTATGGGCTGTTTCCCTGTTTTCAGTTCCCCTTCTTTCTGGGGGACGGGTGGCTCCATCCAGCTGGCTTTCTGGCTTTCGCGTCAGCCAGTGCTTCCACCTATATCTATGCTGATGGCCCCGGTGATGGCTCAAGTTGCTGTTCTGCCCTGTTCAGGCAGCTTGCTGAGGCTTTCCAGCCTGGTGAAGATCTCTTGTTCTGTGGGTTGTAGAGGGCTTGGATGGAGCACTGTATCTGAACCAAAGTCCCAGGGGGTGAGATTCCTCAGTCCTCCAGTCAGTTGCACGCACTTCCTGGGTGGGGCAGTGCCCCACCTTGCCTCAACTTGCCCTATTTGGTTTATACCCACTGTCCAACCAGAGCCACAAAATGAACCTGGTACCTCAGAATTGTGGAAACCACTCAGTTTCTTATTTCTGGGGCTACCTCTCATTCGGCCATCTTGGGATCCCCCATAGATCATGTTTGTTAAGATATTGACTGTGAGATGAGCATGGGTGGCCAAGGTGTTGATTGAGCGCATAGCTAAAGAAGAAAGCAGGACTGGGCCAAGGGAGAAATTGGGCTGGCTGTAGTCCCACCTGAGGCCTCAACCTACCCCACCTGGGGAGCACTGCAGAGGGAATGACTTCCAGGTTGTTTCTAATTAGAGTAAGAGGGCTGGAGCATTTTTTCCGCACAGAGTCTGGGCATTTGGGATGTTGGCCTTCCCCCGGAGGAGGTGTGACCTGGGGTAAACAGTTGTCTTCTGCAGAGGCAAGCCCCACAGATGGTTGACAGCTAAGGGCTACCCACTGACAGCACTTCTAGCAGCTAGAGGATTCTAAATCCTTTATTCCTGTAAGGGGATCTGGGAGGTATATCATAGTGTCCACCATATAGGTGTAACTTTTTGTGAAATTCACTGAAGAAAAGCAAAATGCCTGTGACTTTGGGAAATTAGGGGATAAGGAGAGGAAATGAAACATGGGCCATTTCAATCTGCTCTATTAACAGAAATGGTCTTTAAGGCTAGGCACAGTAGCTCACACCTGTAATTGCAGTACTTTGGGAGGCCTAAGGTGGGCAGATCACTTGAGGCCAGAAGTTTGACACCAGCCTGGCCAACATGGTGAAACCCCGTCTCTACTAAAAATACAAAAATTATATTGCTGTGGTGGTGAACACCTGTAATCCCAACTAGTCTAGTGGCTGGGACACAAGAATCACTTGAACCTGGAAGGTGGAGGTTGCAGTGAGCTGAGATTGTGCCACTGCACCCCAGCTGGATGACAGAGCAAGACTCTGTTAAAAAAAAAAAAAAGAAAGAAAGAAAGGAAAATAAAAAAAGAAAAGAAAGAAATGGTTTTTAATAAAATGGATTTCTCTCTGAATAAAAAGATATGACTTTTAAAGACCCTTGAAACTTTAATGAAGTCTTCTAACCCTAAAAACAACAAATGCCAAATATTTATATTTCTGCTACTTGTTCTGTAAACATTTATAGAGTACCCAAAATGTGCACAGCACTGTAGTAGCTGGTATGGAATCATTAAAACACAAAAAGAAAGAAAAAAAAGAAAAAGAGTAAGTCAAATGCCAAGAAGATTTTAAGCCATTAGTGGATAAGGACATTTAAACAATTGATCATAATACAAAGCAGAATAAAAGAATGATTCTAATACACTAATACAAGCAGAATATACTAGAGAAAAGATGTATTAAATCAAACTTGGCTGAGTGGAAGGTACGTGTGTGTATATGCATGTGGGAAGGCATATGTATGCATGTATGTTTATATGTATGCCTGTGTGTTTGTGTGTGTATGTGTGTGTACACTTCTGGAAAAAGATGTCAAATGAGCTAAGCTTTGAGCCTCCAGAGGTTTGAGTTTGATCTTTCCAGGAAATGCTAGGTTTTGCTTTTCTGCCCCAAATAATACCTTATTCAACTTATTTTTTTCTTTTTTGAGACAAGGCATCACTTTCTCTGTCACCCAGGCTGGAATACAGTAGCATGATCAATCATAGTTCACTGCAGTGTCAGCCTCCTGGGCTCAAGCCATCCTCCCACCTCAGCCTCCCAAGTAGCTAGACTACAGGCAGGTACCAGCATGCCAGGCTTTTTCCTTTTTTAGAAATAGGGTCTCACTATGTTGCCCAGGCTGATCTCAAATTCCTAGGCTCAAGTGATCCTCCTGCCTTGGCCTCCCAAAGTGCTGGGGTCAGGCATGAGCCACCATGCCCAGCCTCCTTCAACTTTTATAGCTCCTGCAATTGCTGACTCCTGGGCAGGGGCAGTCCTGGCCAAACCTGTAGTTGCCAACAAAATCAGAATTGTAACTCTTCGTCTTTATGCCACACCCAGACTCTAAAGGTACAGTGACCGCCAGGACTTGCAGGCTTGGTTCCTTTAGGAGGGCAAGGTTCCCAAACATGAGAAGCTGCTTCAGTTCCAGGGCTGGGCCTGCAGTCTTGTCCAAGTCTTGCCTTCTGACATTGTCCTCAAAGAGCCTCCCATGATTTGGGTTGGAGGTGGGCCTTAGCTCATTTCCACCCTGTCCAAAAGAAAGTGACTTTGTTCATCTTTCTTTCACTTAGAGGGGCTCCCCTTCCTTTTAATGACTCCTATGTATATGCACTTCCTTTGTTTTTTCTACCTTATCTTTAATTATTGCTCCGGTGATAACAGTTCTGATGAATAAGACATTATGTCTCCCTTTCAAAGGTTTAATGAAAAGGAAAAAATTGAAGCATACTGAATTACGATAGCAAGGTTCTAAATTATGCTTATGAGGCAGTGTTGATGATAAGGAAGTAGTTAAACATTACATTGCTTAGAAAGAAATTGTTCTCAGGACCAATACTGAGTGTCAGCAAAATGAAAAACAATTGATTCATGAAGTTCTTTCTTCCTTGGCATATAGAGAATGAGATTATTAGCTAGAGAAATTTGTTCTAAAATCTATTTCAGTCTGCAGCTTTCCTTATCAGCCATTTTCTTGTCAGTCCTAAAGTCCTATATTTAAAAATCTTTAAACATCAGTTACCTGTTTTCCTTTTGTGAACTTGTTACCCTAGGGATCAAGAGAGGAGGTCAGGTGAGGTGTGGTGGTTCATGCCTGTAATCCCAGCACTTTGAGAGGCTGAGGCAGGAGGATTGCTTGAGGCCATAAGGTCAAGACCTGCCTAGGCAAAAAAGTAAGACCTTGTCTTTGCAGGGGAAAGAAAAAATTAGTCGGGCATGGTGGCACATGCCTGTGTAGTCTTGGCTACTCAGGAGGCTGAGGTGGGAGGATCGCTTGAGCCCAGGAGTTTGAGGCTGCAATGAGCTATGATGCATAACAGCCTGGACAACGGAATGAGACCTGTCTCAGCCGATCAGTCAGTGAGGGAGAGAGAGCAGAAGACAGAAGGGCTGTAAATCTGTTGAGTTCCTATTGATCCTTCTAAGTGGATTAACATCACCTCCCTGGTATTGTGCCACAAGCAGGCGCAAGGTGCTCAGCTTCATCTTTTAGGGAAACATTTTGAATATAAGCTTTGCTATGATTAATTCTGGCAGGAAGGATGGAAAAAGTATAGCATTTAGGGGGCAATGTGTTAGTGTGTATACTACAGGACATGTTGGCAGTTTCCCCACACCCCATTTGAAAAACTAATTGAAACACTTGATGTTATTATAGCAGAAGGTCAAACTGCTTTACCATCAACATGAGAATTTGGTATGAAAATATACAAAATTTAAGGACCGATTTTACATAAAAGCTGTGATCAGTTATAAAGGCATTGAAAAAGCCTACTTCACATAATTTCTTGAATTCATCCGGTCTTTATTTTAGGCAATAAATGGCTGGAGAGCCTGAAGCCACAGGTCCTCTATACTAGCTTCATTTCTTTCAAAAAAATCACCTCTGTCATCAAAAAAAATCAACCACTCCAAAGTGCTATTCTTCTTTATTTCTGTTAGTTTTGCTTCTATTAATCATTTATGGTAACGGAGTTACAATTTGATTTAGTAATTAGTTTGCAAAGGGAAAACATTCAGCTTAAATATGGAAGGTATGAGGCAACATTAGAGGAAATTGGTTTTTCATAGTTGTTTTAGTGTAACAGGTGTAAATACCTACCGAAGAATGGGACTGGATTTCTGGGATAGTTCTAACTGCCTTCATGCTTATCTGACCCCTGATACAACCAGTTTCTTGGACTTCCTGGGTGAAATTTATGTGAGGTCAATGATTCATACTTGTTCAAAGGTTACTCTACCACGCAATTCAGTTGTCAGCAGAACTTTATCTTGCCTGGTCCAAGACTTTGTGGAAATCTGAAGGTTAAAAAAAAAAAAACAACAGCAAGGTTTTATTATCCGGTAATTGACAGACCCCTGCAGGCTATGTCAGCAGAAGCATGGGACAAGAGGTCTCGCTGCTGGTCTGAACTTTGCATTTCCAGCAGGTTGGGTTGGAGAGCCAGCCCTGAGATAGCACAGGGGAGCCGGCTTAGTAGCATTGGAGGGAGGTAGTGGTGGTTTTATCCTGTTGCAATGAGTGATCACCTAAGTTTGACGGTGTTATCTCTGAAGCCTTATCTCCTTCTCTAGTTACAGTCCATTAAGAGTCTCAAGAGTTAGAGCCTATTTTTAACTGCAAGTCCTGCTTAACCATAATTGAACATGTGGTTTGTTCAGTTCAGAAGCCCTCCCGGCTCCCGACATCCTAAAATGTCTGCATATTCCTATTTGCATCACGAAAAGCAAAGTGGTTTGCATGTATTTTGGATATTTTACCCTTTGTTAGTGCTCTGGTGTTTTAATTTAAGAGTTGGTTTTTTTTTTGACAACAATGTATCTCTAACTGAAACACCATGAATTATCTGAGTACCATGTGCACTTTAGAGCATGAGAGCATTAACATTGTTAAAACATTTTTAGAAATATCCAGAAAAGATTTTACCTTCCATGCCTTTTACACCTCCGCCTCAAATGAAATTTAATGTTTGCATTGGAATTCAGAGCCTTCTAGCACTAGACTCTGCAGTGGCAGCTTGGTAACTAGTGCTTCTCTGTAGTAAATGTTAGTGGTGCTCTGTATTCATGTTAATGGTTTTAATGATTAGAAAGAACGTTGGTTTGGGTGGTACTGTAGGTTTTAAGGATATATTTTTAAAACCAAAAAATGAATGCCTTTTTTGGTTTTGCTTGTAATTGTAATGTTTTTCTCTTCCCTTTGCTTTTTTTAAATCTCTCCCAATCTTGGACAAGGGGCTCCACCTAGTGTAAGTTTTAGGTTAAAAAAATAATATGGATTTAAGTACAGTAATATAGACAGGGCAAAAATTAGCTGAAGATTCTCTTCTTTTATGATGAGACTGTAAAGCAAAAGACATTGATATTTTATAAAGTGCTTTTATGGTTTGGATTATTCATGTGATTTGGACACATACAGACATTCCTTCTCATTCACTCAGTTCTCCACAGATTCTTATTTTTATCTATTTTTTAAAAAGGCAAAATTACATCTCTTATGTGCCCAAATATAATTTTCGGTTGTAAACATTGCCTTTGCCTGTGGTGAATGAATTTAGATTCAATTTTCTAGTGGTATAACAAGAGGAGAATCTTAAATGAGGCAGTTTGCAACACCTCAACCCTTGGTAAACTTAGAAAGTTACTGTCTGAAATTATTTTTCATTTTTCTTTCTTTTTATAAATAGGGTCTTAAATTTTAGATTAGTAATTTTATTTAATAATTTTAAGAATATCATCTAACTACATTTTGAAAATTTTTATATTGTATCCAACTTTAAGATTCAGAATTGTTTACTTAACAGCCACTAAATGGAGTTGTACTACAGGTGATGGTGTAATTTTTTACGATTTTGAAAACATCACTGTAGCATGGCATCCAAATTTTAAATATATATTTTTTCCTTATAGAGGAGAGTTTCTGGTGCATGTGTCTGTTGCCAGTGAGTTCCAAGAAGAGAATATAAATATGTCTCTAAGGGACTGTATTAGTCCATGCAGTGCTATAAAGAAATACCTGAGACTAGGTAATTTGTAAAGAAAAGAGGTTTTATTGGCTCACCATGCTGCAGGCTGTACATGAAGCATAGTGGCTTCTGCTAGGCTTCTTGGGAGGCCTCAGGAAACTTACAATCGTGGTGGAAGGCAAGGCAGGAGCAGGTATAGTCACATGGCAAAAGCAGGAGCAAGAGTTAGAGAAAGGAGGAAGGTGCTACACACTTTCAAACTACCAGCACTTGTGAGAACTTACTATCACGAGAACGGCACCAAGAGGATGATGCTAAACCATTCATGAGAAACACCCGCATGATCCAGTCACCTCCCACGAGGCCCCACCTCCAACACTAGGGATTACAATTTGACATGAGATTTGGGTGGGGACACAGATCTAAACCATATTAGGGACTAGATACCAGTCTGAGGTGCATACAAAGGAAAATGCCCTACCTTGATGATGACATCAACAGCCAAGGGATACAGAGAATTGAGAAGTTTTCACAAGAAATATGTCCCCTCAAATATTTTGATTTTCTGATGTGAAAAGTTTGCTCTTGCTTTGGCCCATTAGCCTTACAATGGGAGTAATATTTCCTGTGTGCATACCACAGGACAGATGTTGTACATGCTGATGCATTTAATTCTCCTAACACTCTGTGAATTAGGGGCTCCTGAGATTTACTTTATAGATTAGGAAACTGACACTTGGAAAAATCAAATGATTATCTAGGTTGTGTCAGGATTTGAACTCAGATCTCTGTGTTCTGCATAATACATGTTTGTTCTTCTGCACCATATTCTGCATGTCAAACTTAAATCCTCATGGCACGAACTCTTCTTTCCTTCCCCAGTTAATCACTGTTCTTATTCAAGATTCAAAATGTGCTAGATTCCAAGGGAGTTGATACTGTCTGTGTCCTCAAGAAACTTTCTGTTTAACTGAAGAGACTGAGCACAAGTGTATTTTTAATGATCCTATATCCCCTGGTGCATTTAGTTAAGGGCCGCATATATGGTATACTCCTAGCAAGAACAGCTACAACAGGGCAGTGATACTGTTCATTGACAAGGCAGAATTCTAAAGGCAAGAACATCTGCTTTTCTGCCTCCTATTCTCCAGCAATGAGAACCTTCCTTCTGGAAGGCAGGTGATACAAAGAGTCAATGGAGTTTATCTAATGCTGAATTCTAATACCATATTATCTAATGCGGAGGTTCTCAAAGTTTTGAGGGTTGACACCCTTTTTCACTCTTAAAAATTATTGAGGATCCACAAAGAGCTTTTGCTAAGATAGATTATACCTATTGATATTTACAATTTTGAACATGAAAACCAGTAGTATTTTAAAATATTTATTAATTCATTTAAAAATAACGTTAGTAAACCATGACGTGTTAACATAAATGAATGACATACTTTTATAAAAAGTAATTATATTTTTCAAAATAGAACAATTTAATGAGTAAAATGGCATTGTTTTACATTTTTATGAGTCTCTGTAATGTTTGACTTAATAGAAGACAAGCATATTCTCATCTACTTCTGTATTCAGTCTGTTATGATACACTGTTTTGTAGTGTAGTAAGAAAATGCACAGAAAATCCAACTTCACACAGAAATGTTACTGGAAAAGGGAAGAGCATCTTAATTAGTCTTTTCAGGCAATTCTTTGAGCTTGCTTGTTCAGATAAGGGTTTTGAGGACCCCCTAGGGGTTCCTGGGCCTCACTTTGAGAACTGCTGGTGTAAGTAAGATGAGACCTACTTTCAAGTCTCAGCTCTTTTATTTCCCAGATTTGAAGCCCTGGGAAGTGACTTCACCATTAACAGAACTTCTAGAGAAATTAGAAACAATGTGTATGCAGGATCTGGCACAGAGAAGGCACTCAAACAAGTGGTAGAGATGCCCATGGTGATGCGCTGCGGTTTCCATGGCTGGTGCTACTCTCCTGGTCATGAGTGGTGTGAAGAGCAGCTTCCAGAGTCAGAAAATGAAGTCACACCTCACTTGTGGGTGTTTAGGAGTAAGACGGTGTGGAAGAGAGTGATACTACAAATTGACAAGACAGGATCCATCTCTTCCCTACGTGATATGACTTCTGCCCTTCCCTTCCAGAATGAGGCTGATTTGTAAGATTTGCACAATCTTCCTAAATTCTGAATTGACTATACTTAGAGAACCATTTATGGTGGTTATTATTAGAACAAACTAGAACAAAGATGGGCTTTATATTGTATATTTACGTGTCATGCAAAATTCATTGTTTAATGTGTAATGAATAATTGTGACTTCTCCTAAAATAAACAGTAGAGTACAGGCTCCATGGGAATGGGAGAAAATAAAAATTCAGAAATTCTGGGAAGGTTTTACAAATACATTGTAAAACCTCAGAATTTTTGGATGAATACATTGTAATGCTGAGTGACGCATCTTTCATCTGTTATGGGCTGTGCCTGTTTTTTCCATTACACTTTGGAAACAGCACTGTCACTATGACTGGCAGCACTAAAGGGATATGGTCATGTCTGAGCAGGGCAGTGGAGGCTACTCCTAAGGGAGGGTCCTGAAGCCAAGTCATATTATAGAGGGATGAATTTGGATATTCTGGTTAAATCTGAGGTTATGAGACAGATCCAGAAATAAGGGTCTCTGAACTAAGAAGCAGAATGACTAAGGTGTAAAAACCAGTTGCACTTGAGGAGGGTTAGGTGGCATGAGGGAAAGATCAGGAACACATGGTAGATTGAAGCTACACCTGGGCTGAGGTGAGGCAAGAGGGTGAAACAATTTGGTCCAAGCCAAATCTCGTAGCCTATTCCTTTTCTTCATTTTTCTTCTTTTCAGAGATGGGGGGTCTCACAAAGTTGCCCAGGCTGGCTTTGAACCCCTAGACTCAAAGCAATCCTCCTGCCTCAGCCTCCTGAGTTGCTGGGATGGACTACGTTTTTATGTATCATCTTGCTTAGTTATGCGGAGAGCTGGGAGAGGACATTTCAAAATGCTGGAAAATATACTCCTTAAAAACAACTTTAAAAAATATATTTAAAAGGCTTATGGAAAAATTCATTATTAAAACACTATGAAAATGACCTCATGAAAAGAATCTGATTACTGCATTGTCAGAAGGATGATATAATGTTTTCATTTTAAAAGAACAGTTTAGTCACAGGAATAAAACTGCCACAAGATATTTATCATTTAAAGAAAGAAAAGAAAAACAAGAAAAAATGTTTTTCAACTTTGCCTGGGATGAGCAGGCATAAGGGGAATTCTTTTCTCTTTATAACCTCAGCAATATCAGGTAAAACTAGTATTGCTATCAAGTGTGAGTGTCTACAGCTGAGACACATTTTTGTGTCTCTGTGGTCATCTACAAGTTTCAGAAAAGGTGACTTGCCTAAGAGGACTCTGCTAATTATAATATGGTTAGACCCTGGGTGTCCTACTTAGCTGTTACTTTGGGTGGATCACATCCAGCTTCTGAAGGCCTCGGTCTGCTCATTTTTAATATAGGAAATAAGGTTAGATAAGTGGTTCTCAAAGCGTGGTCCACTGACCTGCTCATCAGCATCGCCTGGGACTTGTTAGAAATCCATGCCTGGGCCCCAGGACCCACTGAAGTATAAACTGTAGGGGTTGGACCCAGAAATCAGTGTTCTGCCATGCCCTCTGATGTGAACGCTAGGAACGCTTTTAGCTTCAATAATGTAAGATTCTAAGAAGTCACATATGACGCATTCTGGCCTTCAGGTAAGTGGTTGTCTGGACCAATCCGAACAGAGAATTGTTCTTTTGAAATATTCAGAGGGTGGAGACTGTGAGGTGTCTCATTCCGTTTAACCATCTCAGGAAGCTCTTATACCTCATTGTATATATACAAATATATTTAGAGCAGTGATTTTTAAATTGCTTTTTGGATTATAGTTACTTTAAAGACTTAAAAACAGTTGTAAAGATTCTCCAGAGAACGTGGAGATGGACTGGAGGATGGGAGCCATATACTAGAATATACATTAAATTTATCTATAATTTTTGGAGGATTACAGATTCCCCCAACATTATTCCATGATCCCCATGGACCTGCTTAAGAAGCACTGATTTAGGGCCGGGCGCGGTGGCTCACGCCTGTAATCCCAGCACTTTGGGAGGCCGAGGCGGGTGGATCACGAGGTCAAGAGATCGAGACCATCCTGGTCAACATGGTGAAACCCCGTCTCTACTAAAAATACAAAAAATTAGCTGGGCATGGTGGCGCATGCCTGTAATCCCAGCTGCTTAGGAGGCTGAGGCAGGAGAATTGCCTGAACCCAGGAGGCGGAGGTTGCGGTGAGCCGAGATCACGCCATTGCACTCCAGCCTGGGTAACAAGAGCAAAACTCCATCTCAAAAAAAAAAAAAAAAAGAAGCACTGATTTAGAAATTTTTTTTGGCAAACAGTTAAGGAAAATAAGCCCATTCCCAGGAATTCTGAAGTGGAGAATCAGTCAATACATTTCCTACAGCTGTCTTTTTTTAAAATCAAGTATGTATCAAACACTGATGAGAAGGCACTGTTTGAGATCCTGGGGTGGGATACATCCTACTCTCTGAGCTTTCACACAATTATTGCAGAAGTGGACACATCAGATACCAAATTAGCAACAGATTCCTTCCACAAGGAAGTATTCCCAGAAGAGATGGCACATGAGATAGCCCCCAGGGTCAACCTCGAGCTGGAGAGAAGGTGCAGGATTCCCTGCCGGCTGAGAGGGTGGCATGAGAAAGGACTGGAAAATGAAAGGTTGTCCAGGAGATGGTTTGTTCCTGGCTTCTGGGGAGGGTGTGCACAGCCCAGACTGATGGAGAAGCCGTCAGTGTGGAATCTGTGGCTCCTGCTAAGCTTTCTTCCAGGGCTACATGTAAATTCCTTGAAGGCGATGAAGTGGAATCTTTCCTTCCACTTATGTTGACATGGACAGTTGTCAATTTTCTGCTTTAACTCCAAGGATTCTCTTGGAAACAAAGCATTTATTTCAATGGAGGGTATTGGATCTTAAACAATTAGGCTGGCTCTCTTTACAGAGCAAGTTGTAACCATTTGCCCAGAAGTCATTGCCCAGAATTTTGAGCTATATTTTTACTTCCACATTAGAAAAGCCAAAAGATGGGTCATCTTTAGAGATCTAACAAATTGCTTATTCTCAATGTGCCTAATGTGGACTGATTAATTCTATGAGTAGTTGCTCATAAGGCATTGCCTTATAGTCTTTTCATAAGATTTTTATTAATTCTTGCAAGAAGATAATTTTCTCTTTATTTTCTGATGTTTCCTATTACAATTACAATAGTTTTGTCTTGATGATCTTACATAACCCAACATCATTTCCTGGTTGTTTAATTCCAGAAGAAATAGGGCTATGTGAAAGTATTTTTCTGACTTCCAAATCCTTATCCTTAGTATTCACTGCTGGACGAGATTAGGGCTTTAGTACTCCCAAAGACTGCTTAAATTCACAGTGAGGGGAGCAAACAATTTAAAAGCTGTGTTTTTAGTCTGCCTTCTAAAAGGTTGGGCGAAGGGGAAATGATGATATTGCCTAGTCTGAAGCTGGAAGATATACAATCTTAGGAATTGAGGGTGACACAATTAAAAGTTAAATTACCCATCTTAAAATTACCAATTAAATTAATTTTTATGAAGGCTACAAGTTATATTTTTCTGTATATTTTATTGTGATGCAAGGCATTCAGAGAAAAAGGTTGTTTTCTTATGTGTCTCTTAATACTAGGTCACACAGAGTAAAATATTCAATAACCTTACTTTGTGTGCATTAAATGTAATTGAGAGGTTTACCAGATGGGTAATGTGCCAATGGTGGATAACAGATATTTAAAATTTTGTGGAGAGGGAGGTGAGGTGGGTGGGAATTATGCATTGGAACCATGTCTACACAATGCTAAAAAAAAAACCAGTAAAACAGTAAAAGGTCTATGGTTTTGTCAGTGGTTCTGATCATTAGAATCAACTGGGCCCCATTGATTAAGCCAGTGTCTCTGCAGATTGGGCCCTGGCACTGGTTTTCAAAGGCTCCCAAATGACTCTCAAGCATAGCCCTGCCCTACATGATACCTGCATGTTTGGGCAGTGATGTGACTGATGGAAAGATGCCAACAGACACAGTCAAAAGATACAAAGTTGTTTTCTTTTTTAACTGCAATTGATTTGAAAACATCCAGAGACTATGACATAAAGCAAGAGATAACAAAGCATGTGCCCAAAGATCTGACTTTCCAGGCCCCCACAGGTGCAAGCAGCTGGCGCAACCCTCCCTCCTCTGCACAGTCCTGGGAATGTGCTGCAAGACTGCAAAGGAACGCCTGGGAGCATCCCTCAGACAGCCTAGCCAGGATTCCCAGTGTGTATGGTCTATTCGTGCCTCGGCCAGTTAGCAATTTATCTGACTTGTATTTTAAAGACTCGAATGAGTTTTCTAATTGCAAGTTTTTGTAGTGTAACTTTTTAGGTAAATTACTTATTATAATAGTTGATTAGCTCATTGGTTTTTTCTGTTTTTTAAGAGTTGAGATACTGAAGAAATTCACCATGGTCTAAAGCATTTTTGTATAAGTCCAAACCATGCTTAGCTTAGTATTCCTTTATAGGAAAGAAATCTACAACATCCCTTAGACAACAGTTGACCCAGCAGTTGCTTGGCAATTATGCCATTTTTCTGGGAAGGGGAGTGACTATAAAGAATTACATCACATATCTATTTTATATTTTATAGTGTTCTCACTTTCCTGAAAATGGTAGATTGAAATATTTTGAAAGTTTTTGTTGATTTCACTTTACTTTTACTCTTGACATTTCTTGTTCATCCTTTATTGAGGAGTCAGAATAAAGTGAGATTCTCATATGTTTTACAAAAGAAAAATGACACAGCCAAAATTGTAGTAATTGTTGCTGTGCTATTTGAAACTTTGTTTTCTAATATTTATTCCACTTTTTTTCTTCCAAGCAAGTATCTTCCCTTGTTAGAGTCTGAATGTTTGTATTATTTCCCCAAAAGTCATATGTCGAAATCCTAACACCTGCAGAGATACTATTAGAAGATGGGTCTTTTTGGAAGGTAATTAGGTCATGAGGGTGGAGCCTCCGTGAATGAGATTAGTGCCCTTATAAAATAGGCCCAAGGGATCACCCCTTGCACCATATGTGGTCACAGCGAGAAGGCACCACCTGTGAACCAGGAAATCAGCTTTCACTAGACACCAAATGTGGTGGCTTTTGTTCTTGAACTTCCCATCCTCCAAAGGTGTGAGAAATAAATTTCTGTTGTTTATGAGTTACCTAGTTTATGGCATTTTGTTATAGCAGCCCAAACAGACTGAGACATTTCTCTTAAGCTTGAAAGGTGAGGTATTGGAGTGTGTGATTCCATGGATATTTACAAATGGAAAAGAGTAGAGAGAAGAAGATATATAGATGGTGTTTTCATTTTGGATAATTTATTGATTCTTTTCTTCTTCTGACTCTCTTTAAGACATTTTAATTTTTTTACTTTTAATTTTATTTTTAAAATATCATATAGGAAATTTGACCTTCTAGTATGTACTTATGTATGTACAGATTTGTGAAATTACCGCCACAATCAGGATACAGACCAGTTCCATCACCATAAAAAACTCCCTTGTGCTACCCCTTTGCAGTCACACCCATTCCCTCACCCCAGCTCTGGCAGCCACTGATCTCTTCTCCATCACTAGGGTTTTATGTTTCCTAGGATGTCAAACAAATGGAATTATTTATATGACATTATATGCAACCTTATGAGACTGGCTTCTTTCATTCAGCTCTTTTGAGATTCATGCAAGTTGTTGCATGTATCAATTATATTTCTTTTTACTGCTGAGTATTCTTTAATTGTATGTATATGTATGATATGTATTTACCCATTCCTCAGTGAAAGAGATTTAGATTGTTTCCAGGATTGTGTGTGTGTGTGTGTGTGTGTGTGTGAACATAGTGTTCTTTAGGGTAAATGCCCAGGAGTGTGGGATTGCTGGGTCTTATGGTGAGAACTTTGTAAGAAACGGCCAAATTTGCGGATTGGCTCTACCGTTTTGTGTCCTCGTCAGCAGTGTATGAGAGTCCAGGTGCTCTGTATCCTCACCACTGCTTGGTATTGCCAATACTTTTTCTTTAGCCATTCTAATACACATACAGTGGCCCAGGCTTGAATTTTAAAGGACAGGAACAGACTCCCCGCAGAGTCAGAGGTGCACTGGGACCTCAAACAGAACTGCTCTCCTTGGGAAACTCTGATCTAGGCAGCTCAGAGGTCCCTGTCCTGGTCCACTCCTAGCCAAGCTCGGAAAGCCCAAGGTGAAGGGGGTGGGGAAGATGAACAGAATCAGAGGCAGCTTCAAAAGAATGGAGAAGTGTGTATTCTTCTTCTTCTTTCTCCAATTTTCTCCTTCCTCCTTCACCCTCTGTGAAAAATAAATGGATGGTGCTCCTTTTAATCCCAATTCAAATTTTAATTTTAATTCCAATTCAAATGTGGAAATTGCTCCTTTTAACTTAAATTGCTATCTACCCCAAAAAGAACAAAACACAATTTTACTCCACTGAACAGTGGTGGAAGGAAAAAGTTCTGGTGAGAAGAAGTTGAAATAATCAAAGGTTCTCTGTGTGTTTGTCTAGATCACTGTACCCAGCTATGAATCTGATTAATGTCCTTGAAGCATCAGCAGTCATTCTCCTGCTAGGAGTCCTCATTTAAAACAGCAGCAGGCCCAAAAAAACTGGCATACCTTTTTCTTTTTCAAAATATTGGAAGAAAATATTGGCAAAATTTAAAATTTACGAAACTGATAATTAAAGCATAGGTATGAGAAGACTGGGGTATATATAAACTATGGAAAGGTTTCTGGGTTTTTTCAAACATTTTCTTTTTATAACAGATTTGGATAAGACTACACAGAGATAAAGACTCATCTAAACACAATTAAGTGTGCCTAATGGAGCACCATATCTTCATATGTTTTATAGGCACATGATCAAAAGGTATATTAAATTACTTGCTTTATTGCTATTTTTTTTTACTGTCAAGTCATAATCACCTTGAGTAAAGAGATAAATAACTGCATATTATTACAAACCAAATACCATCCTTACTAATCTTTTACAAGAGACTCAAGTAGTTTAGTAATTATTTTTAGGTGCGGGGGCGGTGGGGAGTGTTACCTAGGGAGTGTTGACAGAAAAAGAAGGCTGATACGGTTTGCTGAATATTTTCATGGCTTCCTGTAATCATTGGCATTTATAAGAATACAGTGTATAATGAGTTGACCCCATAAAGTTAGCTTTGAGTTCTCCTCAATGGAGAGAGGAAATTGTGGTAAACTCTTTTTATGTCTTTAGTTGTAATAAATCCCTAATATCATCTGCCTACTCATTTAATTGTTTGTGAGAACATAGTGTGCCTACATCCCTCTAAGTGCAATGTAGCACAAGTATTGAAATATTCATCTTTCAAATTAAATACACTTTCTCATCTACAGAGTAATCATTTTTTATTGAACTGAGAAGTCCTAAATACCTGGGTGCCTGGAAATACATCTGTAATAACTGGCCCTACTCTTTATTGTCTTCAAAAATAAAACCATCATATTTATTAATGGATTTCACTTTGCACGTCTCAGGGTTTTACTTAGATATATTGCTTTTTTCAACTCATCACGAAGCCTGGAGAAACAGGAAACTGTTGCTTTAATTACAGTGGAGAGATAACCTTTAGCTCTTGGGCATGCAGTCCAGGTAACGGACTCTGGTGTTTGCTTAACAGTAAAGCCTTTCCGACCTTGGGCAATGTATTTAACCTCTCACACCTTACTTTTCTCATTTGAAAAATGAACACGGGACTAATACTTAGTTGAATAAAGGAATGGATGGATGTACTGTTTCGTTCTACGTTTTCCCTCAAGATTTATGTGTATATATATATATATATATGGCATTAAAATTTTTTTAATTTATGTTAATCATATATTTATTATTATAATATATTATATCTTATTTTATTATATAATATATATTATTTTATTATATATTATATATTACTTCATTGTATAATATATATTATATATTATTTTATTATGTAATATAATATATATTCTTTTATTATATAACAAATATATATTATTTTATTATGTAATATGTATTTTTTTATTAATTTATATATTTAAATATATGTAGTTTATATATTAAAATTAAATATATGTATTTAAATATATGTTAAATACATATATGTAAATATATAAAACTACATATTTTAATGTATATATATTAAACATGTACTAAATACATGTATTTAAATATGATATAATCAATTATATTAATGTGGTTGATTAATTAATATAAATAATAATTCAGTTATATAATTAATATATAAAACACATATATTTAATATATATTTAAATACATGTATTTAATATATATTAATATATATTTAAACATATATATTAAATACATGTATTTAAATATATGTAGTTTGTATATTAAAACATTGTTGAAGTGTAATAATAATATATCAGTTTTAGGTAACTCATTTGTAATTAAGAAAAGGCCATTTCCACACTATTAAAGGCATATTTAAAAAATTTTTTGTTTATATAACTTTGTTTTGAGTTTTATCTTGAGGATACTGGTTCTAAAATTGGAATTCCCAAGTCCCAGGCTGGAATCAATATTCTGGCTCCTACTAACTATTGCGTGGTTGTTTTCCAAGTTTATGGCACTCATTTACAGGAATGTATATGACTCCCTGCAATTCCTGCTAACATTAGATTTGTTATTTTAATTTGTGTTTCCTAGCTCAGTAGGTATGAGACGGTATCTTATATTTATTTAAATTTGTGTTTCCTTCATTGTCTGTGATGCTGAATATTGTTTTAAAGTGTGCCATGTTAGTATTTTTTTGTGTGAACTGCATTTTACTCTTGTCTAAGTTGAGGTTAGATATTGTCTTAAGAGATTTAAGCAGTTATTTCTAAAAGTCTTACATTTGTAATATGGGAAACCTTATTGTCATAATTGTATCTGTTTTTATCATCATCAGTTCTCATTTTTACATCATACAGAATTATTTTATTTCATTTAATTAGAGCCATATAATAGATGAATCAAACAAACAAACTCTAGCTCCTCTCTGGAATTAAAATTTTCTCATCCTTTTAAGCTTTGGTTGGTTGTTTTGACACTATTTGGAAATTATTGTGAATTTCATGTAAGGAACAGAAGCCTGAAGGGAAGGAAGGAATTTTACGTCTGTTTGTGGTCTATGCTACCAATGTGCCTTCACTGGGATAGTCTTCCAAATACAGTGGTCCCCCATTATCTTTGGGGGATACATTCCAAGACCCCCATGGATGCCTGAAACCTCAAATAGTACTGAACCCGGTATTTACTATGATTTTTTTTCTATATATACATACCTATGATAAAGTTTAGTTTATAAATTAGGCACAATAAGAGATTTATAGTAACTAATAATTAGTTAGAACAATTATAACAATACATTCTAATAAAAGTTATGGGAACGTGGTTGCTCTATCAAAAGAATATTTTCAGACCACAGTTGACCATGGGTAACCGGATGCGCAAAAGCTAAACTGCTGGTAAGAGGGAACTGCTGTCTGACACCCACGGTCACTTGATTAACTTCTGCCCTTCCTTGCTTCTTCCTGAATATTCCTATTTCCACAAAGCGGCCTAAGATTTTTCTCCTTAGGAATTGATTTTTAGCAGATATAGTAACTTATATGAGTGAATTTTCATGTCCAAGATATATATTTGCACCTATTTTAGCAAATTTTATAAACATTGCAAACTAAAATATGTAATTTATTCATAATTACTCATTTTCTTTTAATATGTTAGGGTCTTACTGCTTATTCTTGCACAGGTACAGGGTGAATGAATTGTGATGTTTCTGAACAGATTCAAAACTGATGACTATAATTACCTGGGACCCTTAGGGCTCAAATACTGAGTCTGGTTTTTCCAGCACCTGACTGTAAATGTGTTATGTTGTCAGGCTTCATGGAGCAAACTGAATAATCAAGCTGCTAAGTAGTTATCTTTGGAAATAACTTAAATTGCTATACATGAACTCCTATTTATTTTAATTAATACCACACACAGAAAATCACAGTGTAAGTTTGGCACTGTAGTTTATGCCTGTAATCCTAGCATTCAGGAGGCTGAAGCAGGAGGATCACTTCAAACCAGGAGTCTGAGACCACCTGGGCAACACAGTGGGATCTCATCTCTACAAAAGTCAAAAAAATTAGTCAGGTATGGTGGTGCACACCTTTGGTCCTAGCTACTCGCGAAGCTGAGGTAGGGGGGTGGCTTGAGCCTGCCTGGAAAGTCAGGGCTGCAGTGAGCTGTGAGCCTTGTACTCCAGCCTGCATGACAGAGCAAAACCCTATTTCAAGAAAAAAGAAAAGAAAGAAAATCATAGTGTAATACATCACTTTAAAAGAAATTATTTAGCCGGGCGCGGTGGCTCACGCCTGTAATCCCAGTACTTTGGGAGGCCGAGGCGGGTGGATCACGAGGTCAAGAGATCGAGACCATCCTGGTCAACATGGTGAAACCCCGTCTCTACTAAAGATACAAAACATTAGCTGGGCATGGTGGCGCGTGCCTGTAATCTCAGCTACTCAGGAGGTTGAGGCAGGAGAATTGCCTGAACCCAGGAGGCGGAGGTTGCGGTGAGCCGAGATCGCGCCATTGCACTCCGGCCTGGGTAACAAGAGTGAAACTCCGTCTCAAAAAAAAAAAAAAAAAAAAAAAGAAATTATTTAGACTATTTACTCGTAACATCTGCCTCTTGAATCTTTCAGCTTCTCTGTCTACTGTCTACTGTGGCTTGGTCAAATAAATACCTTTTAAAAGTCTAGCATATGCCAAAATATAGAATTTTGCCATAACTCAATTATTGAAGTAAGGAACAAATTTTACTATCTATTGCCTTAATTTCCGGATGTATCAATTAGGACCATCACATTATAGGAAGCAGGAGGCACATTTAGCTGTGAGTTTTGGAGAATGAAATGCAGGGAATTTTATAGAGAGGTATGAAAAAAGAAACTGACATTGGTGTTGAGCTCCAAGGACTAGTAATGGTGGGAAGCTATTTCTGTCCCTAGGGCTGAAATGGTAAGGGGAGGTAATAGTGTTAACTGAGCCCACTGAGAGCTGACTTCCTAGGAGACCATTTAACAATAGCTGTCCTTGCAGAAGGATGAGGCCACTGACAGAAACATCACACTCAAGCAGGGAGGAAGCCTGGGGGAAATACCCTGGATTCTCAGCCTAGTTCTTTAGTCTTCAAAGTGTGTCCCATTGGCCAAAGCCAACCCATGCCAGAGGGTCAGAGAGCCTGAGTGATGCAGTTCATGAAGTGGACCATCCCCTAACCTATCACAGTACCCAGCAGAGAAAGGTAGGAGATAGATCTGGGACCTAATGGCAAAAAATAAGTGTACTAGAATTTTGAGGTTCTCTTTGAGAAAATCTCTTGGTTAACACATTCAGAAGAGCAGTATTCAATAGAATCTTTTAAATAGATCTGGACTTGCATTATTTGTTTCAAATGACTTGTTGGCCAGCCTGGCCAGCATGGCAAAACCCCATCTCTACTAAAAATGCAAAAATTCGCTGAACTTGATGGTGCATGCCTGTAGTCTCAACTACTCCAGAGTCTGAGGCAGGAGAATTCCTTGAACCCGGGAGTCAGAGTTTGTAGTGAGCCCAGATCGCACTACTATGGCATTCCAGCCTGGGCGACTCAAAAACAAAAAAACATCGATATTTAAGATCTTAAGATTCTTCTGACTTATTCGAGTAGCAGTAGCAAGTAGAGACACGATCACACATTGGCAATCGTTTTAGCACAGCTAAGACTCAACATCCACTTCTTATAGCTTGGAAACTCAGACTCCAATCAGCAAAATTGGAAGAACTCAGAGCAAAAGTTAAAATTTAACTACAGCACTTAGGCGTGTTTATTTATTTTCCTTTTTCTTTTAAATTTCAGTTTCTGAGTCTTCTTTCTTGAGCAGTATCAGACAATCCCTGAAGGGATTAAAACGCTCATTATGTTAATTTTTGGGAAACTGTACCTCCTCTACACAAGGCAACCATTGACTGAGACAGTAAGAGTCACACAGTCCTGCAATCCAATTTTCTGAGTCATCGTCTGATGCTGTATATTCATTTTTTTTTAATTCAAGACAATCTTCTCTTTGAAGCTGTATGTCTTTGGTTTTAATTTGCTACAGATTTTAACTTTGAAGCAGATGAAATAATTTGATACTTTGGGATGTCTCACCATTGGTGATTGTAAGTTATTTTCATGTATTTGTTGATTACGGTGGTAAAATTCTTCCCTTTGCAACAAAAAGAAGCATTACTTTTACTCACAGAAGGTAACTAACATTTATTGAACATATATTACATGGCACAATCCTTTTATCTTTTTGTTTATTCTTTCCTTCATTCCTCATTTTATTCTACAAAGAATTTGGGGATAATTTTTGTTAATGTGTAACAAGTTTCAGAGCAGCTATATGCTGTATGTACCACTAATTTCACATTACAGATGAGGAAAAGAAGGTTGGGAAAATTAATTTTGTAAAACTATGAAATGACCTATCTATTTATGTTAAAGCTTACTGTCCTTAATAAAAACTAGATGATCTGCTAATGTTAAACCGAAACCATGGAAGCAATAAAATATGACTTTCACCACATATTGAATGCTGTCAGATTACGCTTGCTTCAAATGAGTTACGTTCTATGGTAGCAAATCCATGCAAGGGATGTTGGAGCTCCTGCATAGGCCCTAGCCAATCCTTAGGGATTTAATCTCAGAGGTAAAGGACCCAGCTATTGGCTGTCTTGGCTGTGCTTATTTCCAGTGGCATTATGGGTAGAGAACCCATATGGAGTTCAGGAATCCAGGTCAGAAACATGTTGAAGAAGCATTTAAAAATTATTTTCTAGACCTATGTCCCTTAAAATGGTTAACCTGAAAGTTTCAAAGGCATTTATCATCTAAAAAAAAAAAAAAAATATATATATATATATATATATATATATATATATATATATATATATATATATATGGCTCTTCAATTTTAAGATGTGGTATGATTGCCCCATCAATTTAATAACAGCTTTTAAGGGCAAAAGCATTATTGCATTAAATATATGAATCATTTTCACATCCTGATTTCAGACATGTTGACGTATTTGCAGAAAAGTACATGTTAGAAATGAGGAAATAAGAAGCTGCTCCTGGCATAATTTTCTGGAATTAAACTTTTCCCCTTGTGGTTAGCTGAATGCATATGATGTTCTGAGAACCAAAAGGAAGGAAAACAATCAAAGCCTGTTGATTTTGAATCGTGCTGCTCTTAATGACCTGTGCAGACTTCGGTTCTGATAAAAGGGTCATGACTGGGGCTGTGGGTTTTCTGGATAGGGAAGAGCTCTTGAATCAGGCAGACATTGATTAAAATGAGGAGTCAGCCATGGGGTCACTGAACTTCCCCAGACTTCCTTTATGCAGTGAGTAGCGGAATATCTATTTTGTGAGGCTAGCATGAAGTTATGAAAATTACCATCTGTTGAGTACCTTCTCTAGTATCTGGCAGGCGGTTGGGACAGTTACTGTGTTCTACGACAGTTGTCTGACTGTCTCAGCCACCCTACTGGACAGTTAAAATAGTATACACTAAATATAATCACAACATGTTCTTTTCCTGACTCATCTCTTCACCTGCATCTCAGAAATTCCAGAGTCTTTCCAAGCTTCTCCCTCCTCTCTTCACTAACTTTTCCCCCATAGCGATGAGGGCTGTTTCATCTGCAGGGTCCCTGCAGTTACCCTGTGATAGCTGCGTCACCAGCCCTTGCTGTGATGTGAGGTCTGCAGTGGCTCCTGGAAGTGGCCGCCTCCACTTTGAGGCATGTCTCCCTGCCTCTGCTGACACTCCGGCGTCTGACTTTGCACTGACACTGTTTGACAGCCCCTGTCATTCCATGGAAAGTTAAAATATTTACAGTGAAAATGACTCACTTAGATTCTACTTCCAGCTCAGTCATAAACGATTTGTGTAGGATCAGTAAGTCCCTTAGCCGTCGGGACTCAGTTTCTTCCATTTCTAAAGTGGGAGCTAAAATAGCTCATTCCATGAGTCCTTTCTAGCACTCACGTTCTCTGTGGTAAAATCATCTTGGACCTTGTAAAAAAAAATACCAAGTCTCATTTGTAACATTTAGAAAACATTAGTTTTAGAATATCTTTAAACATATACTGTTTAGCATTTACATAGTAAACATCTGTTTAACATTGGGAGAAATTAAATTGTAGGCTCCAGATGTGGTTCAATTCTGTGGATATATGTATTTAAATCACAGATCTCTAAGCAGCCTTGGGGCAGCTGCCGCGTTCTTGGTCTCCCCCACCCCCATCTTCTCCTTTACCTGTTTTCTCCTCTTTGTAAGATGCAGATTGTGTGAAGCAGGCCCAGCTGCTCTGTTGGCTTCTCCTTTTCTGTGTTGGGCAGCTTTCTAGCCCGGTGTTACGTTACGGTCTCCTCACTGCATTTCCCAGGATGTATCAGCAAAACGCAGTGACTGTGGAGCCCCGCTGCCTTGGCATTCAATTTGAGAAAAAGCCCCTGTGGTCTTTGAATTCTAAATCTACTGAGGCTTTCTACTAACAAGCATAAAACAAATGTTTCTAGTTCAATGTAAAACTGAACATCCCAAACCTTTATTTATGTTCCTTTTCATCCTTTTATATGAAACCACAACATCTTAATCTTTTTTGTTTGTTTTTAAGACAGGGTCTCCCTTTGACACCCAGGCTGGAGTGCAATGGTACAATCATAGCTCACTGCAGCCTCAAACTCCTGGGTGGCTTGTACTTGGGACTACAGTGCATGTCACCACACTGAGCTAATTTTTAAAATCGTTTTGTAGAGATAGAGTCTTGCTATGTTGCCCAGGTTGGTCTTGAACTCCTGGGCTCAAGCAGTCGACCCGCCTCTGCCTCCTAAAGCGCTGGGATTACAGGTGTGAGCCACCATGCCTGGCCTTAATTATTAAAAGTTGCATTTCTATGTATTGAAGAACTGAACTATGTTTGATGGGATGTGGCAGAACTAAACTGTGGAGTGAGTGTGGCTGTTGGAGAAGGCTCAAGCTCACCTTTTCCCCTAGGAGTAACTATTTGGTTCTTATATGTCAAGATATTAAGGGTTTAGAGAGGTTTGAGTTTGTTTGTTTTGCATTTCTTTGTTTTATTTCTAACTCTTATCCATTCTACTTACTTACATCAACAGAAAATATTGAAAATGATAACCTATTTACCTTTTCATTATCCTCTAGAGTCCCTAGTTTCTTAAAATTTAGTTTAAGAGACTGTTCTTGTAACTGAAATTAAACTCACTGAAGTACTTTATGTTAGACATTGTAAGGGCAAACCCCAGAATCTGAAAAGCTCAAAAATAAGATATGGACAGCTAAATTTAGTAAAACCAGATTCTTCATAAGTAATAATCATATTCTTTTCATAATTACATTGCTATTGTTCATCAAACACTGGTTACATTTTAGACTTCATCTGTTACACGTTTATGTAAATAATGCTACATTTTTCTTCATTTGGTTGTGTCACACCACAAAGACTTGATTAGTTTTTTGAAATTTAGAAAGATCTGATTTCAAATATTGGCTATTAAGCTTTCTCCAAATTCACTTTGTGTGGCCACTCACAGATGTGGCATTTACTCTCCAGAGAGGCAGAAACTGAGGTACCATAAGAGACTGCTATGGCCACTGATGTGGAGGGACAGGCTGTGCTAAGAAGGATATGCTGCAGACACAAATGATGGTGTGAGAAGCAGCCCCAGGATGGATGTCATGGGGCCAGGTTCTGCAAGGGGCTTACATTTATTTATAGGCAAGTTGCTTTTCATGTGGACTACTCTATGTGGTATGTACTAGAGGGAGACGAAGCAGGAAGTTTTAACAGCAGTTACTGAATCTCTTGAGCAATGCCAGAAAAGCAAGGCAGCGTTTCGTGTGTGTGTATTTGTGCATATATGTAAGTGTGGGCATGTATGCAATGTGTGTCTGTACATATGTCTGCATAAGCATGTGTCTATATATAATGTGTATGAATATGTGTTGATACTAATGGATATATGAGTGTATATGTGTGTGTGCATATGTACGTATCTATATATGTATACATATTTGCTATGAATGTGTATATATACATGTGTGCCTATATGTGCGTATATGTGTGTATCTATATATTTGTGTGACTGTATCTATACACATGTATGTATATGTATCTATACATCTGTGTCTATACACATGTTCATGAGTATGTGTCCACACATTTACCTATACACATGTGTATGAGTATGTATCTATACATGTGTGTCCATACATGTTTGTACAGGTGTGTGTCTATGTGTGCTTGAGTGTATATCTGTGTGTATGAGTGTATCTATACATGTGTCTATACATAGGTGTGCATGAGTGTATCTAACCCATTTTTGTGTATCTATACATGAGAGTATATGTATACATACGTATCTATCCATAAATGAGTGTCTGTGTCTGTACATATGTATGCACTTTTCTTAGAGGTTTAGAGCATGGGCCATGGAGCCAGGAGAGAGCCAACCATCTTTCATCATAATTGTATGACCCTGTGGAAATTTCTTAAGCTCTTTTTCTTTCAATCACCTTACCCTTAAATTGGGAATAATAGTAATTCATGCCTTATAGGTTGCACTGAGGGTCATATTTTAAAATGCTGATAAAACTCTGGCTTATAAGCAACCAAAAGTGTCAGTCTTTATGATTATCTTCACTGTCATCTCTAATCCTCACATCCGAAGGTAATGGAGGCTGAGAGTGTGAAACATTCCCCTCTAGGGACATTGGTTACAGTGTGTGGTAGGTCCAGGATTCTAGCTTAGCTCAGACTTTGTGTTGCCCAGAAGTCTCTGTCAGACTGGTAATATCTTTCTTGTCTTTCTACACTTCTGGAAAAAATAAATTTATCAACTCTGGCTATAACCCATAGACAAGGTCATTCATCATCATGAGTGAATGGGAGTAACTTGTACTGGCTTTGGATCTCTAGTTGACAAAGGAAGAGCTTGGGCTTTGGAGTCTGGCAGGTCTGAATTTGAGTGCCTGAAGCATCACTAGATGACTTGGGCCTGATTTGTGTTTGTTGTTTTTATCTTAATCCTTTGGGCGTTTTTAGGACCTCAGAGGTACAAAATTAAATTACTAATAATCTTTGGTTCATGATACATACTCATTGGTGTTTCCTCTTTATTTATTAATTAGACATCTTAAATAAAAAGCACCTGTGAGCCACCTGCCAAAACAACATCTAGGCTTTTGATGATAACCTTCATCTCACCATTTAGCAGTTCCCTTGTCTTAATCTCTCCCTCCACCTAACAGAGACAGCATCCTGAGTTTCATGTTTGCTATGCCTTTACTTTCCTGTTCATGCAATCTTATTACACTCTGAAAAGGAAATTTAAATTATAACTTTTTAGGTTTTTAAAAAGGACATCTTGTAGATAATCCTTTTTTTATTGTGAAGTTTCATCTACATTATGATATGCTGTAGTAACATTTGTTTTGTTCTATTGTTAAATATTCCAGTGTGTAAAATATACTGTAGTTTATTTCTACAATGTCTTCTTGATGGGTATGTGAGTGTCTTCACAATTTTGCTATTGTGGAGAGGGCTGTTTCAGCACTGTTGACGGTAACTGTAACTCCTGTGCACATGTGCCAGAGTTTCTCTTGGGTGGGAATGGAATTGCTGGGTTGTGGGGTGTATGAATGTTCAGCATCAGGGGACAGTACCGAATTGTTTTCCAAAGTGGTTGCCTGCATTTTCACTCTAATTGGAATGTGGATTCACATTCCTTCCAACATCTGGAATTGTGAGACTTCCATTTTTTGCTAAGTGAATGGATATGAAATTGAGGCTTTTGATTGCATGATATTATCCCACACTGAGGTTTAATTTACATTTCTCTGCCTACTAATGGTGCTGACCACCACTTCTCATGCTTATGGGCATGATGTGCTTTCCCTGCCATGAAATGTCTATTCTTATCCTTTGATCATGTTTCTATAAGATTGATTGTGATCTTCTTACTGGTTTATAGGAGATGTAAGCAAATTTCTTGATCATTTTGAGATCATTTTTGTGTCTGTAAAAATGGGGATGTGGATAATACAACGTTCACAGAATTGACTTAGGATTAAATTAATGTTTACAAATGGAACTGTAAGTGCTGGCGTACAGCATAATAGATGACCAAAAAATGGTATTTTTTGCTCTCTCCTGGGCCCTGCTCCCTCCTGCCCCCTGGAGCCTCCTATCAGTGGACTGGCTTGGTTGGAATTGGCCTCATTTGCTTAGTGGAGAGTACTCCTTATTGGTGTGGCCAGTGTAGTCCTACTAGTATTATTGAACTTTAGAGAATAAAGCAAGTTAAATGAGCTCAGACTCCTTTGAAGGAAATACAGGGAAAGAAAGCAGAAGGGAAGTGTTTCAATGCAGTCCTTGACAAAAATAAAGGGAAAAATCAGTATAACTATTGTGTTGATCTCAGTAGCCCTACCTGTAAATGTTTGAAGTGTATGTTAATATGACAATTGTGAAAGATAAGGATAACAATATATACATAACTAAACTGAAAATTCAGTACGAAGCAAAATGATGATGCTCAGAAGCCAGTGGTCATAGGCGGCCCCATGACACTTCAGGTTTTCTGTTTCTCTGCTGCTGGGATCTACTTCCACAGCACTTTAGAGAATGCTGCACAGTCATGCGGAGAAGCCACACTGGGAACCAGGGGAAAATATTAGAAGAAGAATCTGAAGGACACCATCAAATACTGTGCAGTTATTGCTTCCTGCCCCGGCTTGATTTTTGGAGTGTTGAATTTAAGGAGAGAATCTGGATGTGATAGAAAGCAATTGATTTTACCTTTCTGTGTTTTACTGAGAATATTCCTGGAGGAATAGAAGCCGGAGAGTCAATGCTACAGTAATTTTGAAATTGCTGCACTGCAGCATGCCATCTTTCATCTGTCTCTATCTGTGCTCAAAGTCTCTCTTAGGATTTGGAGGTAAAATTTTTGGATTGCTAACATTAATGTATGCTTGTGAGAAGTGGCCATTGTTAGTGATTATAACTCTGCATTTGATACATATCTAAACAAATCCACATGTAAATTCAACCAGGAAAGGTGGAATTCTTCTTTAGTGCATGATGCCTCTTAAAATATTTGTTATTCATGGCTTTGCTATGCTAATTGTTCTCTAGTTTTTCTCTGATTTGAAAGCTCTGCTTTTCAGTTTTAGTAGGAAAATCCAGAAATGAAAATAGATGCAGTTTAGCTACAATGTCATCTCACCTTTCCCTTTGTCCTTCTTACTTAGTACACACCAGCCTGACCAATACATCCGAAAGTCTTCGCTTTGGAGACACTCACTTGAAGCGTTTGGAAACAGCTTTCAGTTGTGATGGCAACTTCAATTTAGGAGGTGGTTAAAAGTTTGAATGTTCTCTAAAGACAAGAATGCTGTGTACTTATGCTTAGACTTTGCAAACCACAAGTTGTAATTCATTTTCCTTTGTGCCAAAAATTACACAGAGGTATAATGAAATATAATTAAGTTTATTTTATAAGTAATTGTAAAAACAACTGGCCACCCAACTTCATTGAAACATGGATGTTTCTTAAACCTCAGAGGCATGGGGCTGTCCACAAGCCCAGCTCAGGAACCTATTTAAGGCTTCAGAGCGTTACATATGGGTCCCCCAGTGAGTTTGTCTGTCTTCTGTTGATCCTTGGGAAAATATATTTCAACAATAATTGGTATTAGAAGTGACTAATTAGTGAGATTTGTATACAGAAGCAGTAGTAAACTCAGTGAGGTATTCCTATAGGCTCTTTTGTTGAAACCTTTTGATCTTACTATGAATTTAGCTAAGGGATCCTTAATGTTTCGAAAGGGACTGTTTCTTATCTGTGTCATCTGCTTCATCCTGAGGGATGAGTGTCAATGTCTAGACAGAAACTCCACCCCTTTCCTGCCAACTACTATGTTGCTGTTATCTTTTATTTATTTATTTTTTCTGACATTAACTTTCAAAAACAATTCTACTATTTGGGAGAACTTACTTGTGGTGAGATATTTTGAATGTTTTTCCTAAATTGTAGCATATTACATATTTTTTAAGTGTCTAATTTTCCTTTAAGTGTCTAATTTTTTAATGATTCCAGAAACTTTTACAAAACTATGTAAAAATTACTTTCCATATGGATGTTACTGAGATGAGCCTTCCTTAACAGAGCTGTTTCACTTTACAATAAACTTTGATAGAATGTGCCTTTCAGTAGCAAACTGGTAAGATATTACTGAAAATCAAAATCACACATACAGATGTTATTCATACTTGTGGTTTTATTCAGATCTTGTGTAAAGATACTGTTTAGTTCGTTTTGTGCCACTATAAAGGAATACCTGAGGCTGGATAATTATAAAGAACAGAGGTTTATTTGGCTCACAGTTCTGCAAGCTGTACAAGATGCATTTTCTTCTGTTGAGGCCTTAGGAAGCTTACAATGATGGAGGAAGTCAAAGGGGAAGTGGGGGTGTCAAATGGCCAGAGAAGGAGCAAGAGGAAAAGAAAGGAAGTACTGGCTGTTTTTAACAATCAGATCTCCTGGTAACCAACAGGGGTGAGAACTCATTACCATGAGGACAGCACCAAGCCATTCATGTGGGATCCACCCTCATGATCCAAACACCTCCCACTAGGCCCCACCTCCAACATTAGAGATCACATTTCAACTTGAGATCTGAAGGGCACACACGATCCAAATTAGATCAGATATTGAGAATGTTTTATAGGTAAGGATTTTAAGAGAGATTGTGAATTACTCACAATTAAACAGCAAGTGACAGAACAAACAGGGAACTAAGAACAGAAACCACTTTTCATGGCTGAGAACCATCCCCCCAAGAATTGCCATTCCCTACTGCATAAACCGTGATGTAACCCTAGTAGTGGGCACATGCTCATATCCAGTAGTAAAGCTTGCGGAAGTGATGGTGCAGGCAGTTATGAAGGGCTCCTCAAGTTAGACCGAAGAGGCTAGAAATGACATGATTTCTGTAAGGGCTGTGTCAGGGTCCCGGGTTTGGTGACTGGCTTGGAGAGCTCTCATAGGACTCAGCATATGGTCATACTCACAGCCAAGTTCTATTACAGGAAAATGATACAAAACTAAGGTGCACAGGAGCAAAGTCTTGGGGAAACCAGGCACAAGCTGCCAAGGTCCTCTCCCAAAATAGTCATAAAGGATATACTTAATTCTCCACCAGCAAACTATGACAACACATGGTATGTTGGGAAGCTCACTAGAGACTCAGGGCCCAGGACTTTTACTGGGAGCAGGTCACGTAGGCAGGGGGTATGTATCAAAATTTCAGACTCCAAGAAGGAAAGCAGGAGTGCAGTATGAACCACATTATTTAGGGTGGGGAGCAGATACATTGTAAGTTCTGGATATACTGACTCTAAGATCACAGAGGGAATCAAATTAGGAAGATTGCATGTCTAAAAAACTGATTCTAATAAAATAAAAAAATAATAAATAAATAAAATGAAGTTGAGGTAGGTCTAACAGGATTGAAAAAAAAATAGAAAAAATAAAACTGACTCTAGCCAGGCTTAGGTAGCATGTGCTGATAGTTTCAGTTACTCTAGAGGCTGAGGTTGGAGGATCATTTGAACCCAGGAGTTCAAAGCCAGTCTAGGTAATGTATCAAGACCCTACATCTAAACAAGAAAAAAAATCTGACTCTAATATAAAGTTCGTTTCCATGGTTCGTTTATAGTATAATCACTAGAGAATTAAACTAAATCATATAATTACAGAAATAGAGAGGGAATTTAGACTTTGTATTAGCTGTGAAGGACACACTGTTAAGAGATAATCTTAACATGAAAATGTTAATATTATTAAAGGGTATATATATTAGGTAAATTTTTCAAAGTACCTAAATTTATGACTGCTTATTGAAATTAGGTAATTCTTCATCTGAGCTCTCTTAGTTTTGATTTTTTAAAAGCATAAGTAGCAGCCTGGTGTAGTGGCTCAGGCCTGTAATCCCAGCACTTTGGGAGGCTGTGGTGGGTGGATCACCTGAGGTCGGGAGTTCAAGACCGGCCTGACAAACATGTAGAAACCTCATCTGTACTAAAAATACACATTTATCTGGGCATGGTACATGCCTGTAATCCCAGCTACTTGGGAGGCTGAGGCAGGAGAACCACTTGAACACAGGAGGCAGAGGTTGCAGTGAAACAAGATCATGCCATTGCACTCCAGCCTGGGTAGCAAGAGTGAAACTCCATCTCAAAAAAAAAAAAAAAAAAGTAGCTAATTTTTTCTTATTTGTGTGTAAGGATAATGTGACTATAATAACATTTATAATAAAAATTCCCGAGAAATTTGTTTTCTACATGAGATGAGGGTCCTGATGGGTATAGTTGTAGGAGAGGAACGTAGGAAATGGTGTCTTCTGGGAGTAACGTGAAGTGCTGAAGTGCCTGCTAGTCTTCGAACCAACCCAATGAACTGCCATGTGTACCTAACCTTCTAAACATTCTGACATAAAACCTCTTCCCCACTGATGATGTACACATATGAGTAGATATCATGTCAGCTACCTAGGCATATCTATACCCTATCTCTAGGCATAGTGGCTTCTGAGAGTCCATAATTATAGTTACATTTCCTCTGTATAGCTACTAAATTATTCAAGTCCTATTTATTGGGGGTATATGATTGCTTTTGATTGGCAATATTACCATATTACTCAGCCAAAGCAATTTTTCTAAATTCCTCATGTGTTTTGTTTTTTAATGAAGCTGTGCTCTTACTTGTGTGGGTGGAAAATATAGTAACAGGTTTGGGATGACTTTGAATTGCATATGTGTGTGGGCCAAGTGGTGATGCAGTATAGTATTGTAGTTATATGAAGAAAACTGCTTTATAAATATGCATTCTGGAGATGACATTTTTATGTTATACAAATTGGATGTGTCAGGATTTTAAATGTCACCCTTGCATTTAATGCAAGAAGTTTCTGACTTGCACTTTCTTGACTTTTCTTAGACGTGACCATAGAAACTTTCTTTATTCCTTGCTGCCAAAGACTGAGACATCCTTTCTTTTCCTCTTCTGTGCCCTCCTGGCTCCCTCGTATTCCTTTTATGCCCAGCTCTCAGCATCTCTCTGAATACCAGGGCTCTCACAGCAGTAGTAAGTGGGGAGAGTACATGGGTATCTTTCTTTCCATTTGGATTCACAAAACAGGAAAGCTGACAGATACAGTGGCTCATGCCTATAATCCCAGCACTTTGAGAGGCCAAGGTGGGAGGATTGCTTGAGACCAGGAGTTTGAGATGAGCCTGGGCAACATAGCAAGACCTTGTTTTTACAAAAAATCAAAAATTAGCTGAGTGTGGTGGTGTGCACCTGTTTTCCCAGCTACTTGGGATACTAAGGCAGGAGGATTGCTTGAGCCCAGGAGTTCAAGGCTGCAGTGAGCCATGATCACACCATTGCACTCCAGCCTGGGAACCAGAGTGAGACCCTGGCTCTAAAAACCAAAACAAAACAACAACAAAAACAAGAAACAAACTCAGAAGTTCAAATAAGACAATTAACTTCTCTCTCTTCCATGTGACTGTTTTGTTTGTTGTTAGTTGTTTAAACTTACTCTAGGTAGGCATCCCAATTATTCCAGTAGCACAAATATTTGATGATGTCAGTATTCAAAGAAAACATGGGAAGCAAAATTAAAGCCAAGGAAAAACAAGTATGATAAACATATACTTTAACGTCTTTTATAGTTGATAAAGGTGTGTTGAGAATTTGGCTCTTAGATTCCTAGCAGTGAAAGTGAAGAGGAAAACATGAACGTGAAGATACGAAATATCTGTGAGATAAAACCCCAAGTTTTCCTACTACCAAAACCTAAGACAAGTTTCTTCCATGGATGTTCTTAATGGATAATGTAATAAGCAATAACTTAGCATCCTTTTACAGAGGTAGAGTGAGACTCCCACGCCTACTGATGAGACTGTCATATGACTGACATCATCAATATATGGTTATTTACATAGTGTACAAACCTAAGTGAGGACAAGCAGTTCTGAAAGGGCCAATGATTCCAAGTACACAGGTCTAGCCAAGAGTGAAATGCAGGAAATGTGAGGAACAGGCAGTCCCCATATCCTTCAGGCAATTACTTTCATGGGTATATTTTTCCCAACTAAGCTTTTGATAAGAATTATCCAACCCAGAGTCTTGGCTTATAATCTCTGACCGAAACTTGGAGTGTAGTGTTGCCAACGTATTTGGGAATGGAAGAAGGGTGGAGTTATTTTTCCCTGATGAAATTTAAGGACATATCCCTAAATGGATAGCAGCTGTGGTTTCACTGAGAGATGAAATGGAGGATCAACCAGCAGGAATAAAAATCTCTCCAAAAATAACTCTGGATCCACTTTAAACCAACGTTGGATATGATTCTAACTCAGGTCACTTTATCTTTATAGCAGTAATTAGTAAAAGTTTAAAATTTGGACTAGGACTCATTAAACCATCCCATTGCCTAGAAATGAAATACTATGAAAGCCTATTGTGTTATCCCCACTAAAGAAGTCTTAAACTGTGCCATGCTGAATGCAATTAATCACCCATGAGCAATAAATCCTTAGGAACCTGCATTTGGTACAGAGTAGGCTGAAAAAAATAAACTCTAGAGATGATGCTTAAATCTTGATCACATTCCTTCCCATTTCAAAATAGATACAAGTGAACCTATAGAACATTTTTCATTCCTTTCTCTAAAGAACAATTTTTTAATAGGCAGGCCGATGTATTTGGAAGTAGAATTTAATTCAACCTTAACTAATGGTTCAAAGTGAGGATATTATTTAGAGCCAATATTTGTTTCTGATACTTCTTGGAATGCTTTCAAACGTGTTCACAACTACTTTTGGCATAGTACATGGCTTCAGAATGCCAGTTTTTCACTTTAACCTTCAAAGTATGCTAGTGTAATAGAGAAGCCCATTTCAAAATTTCAAAGCAATACACATAATTATAATTCTCCATGTGTAGTGGACTTATATTCAGAAAGAAAAAATGTCTCTAAATACTTGGCATTTGATAAGAAACAAATTACAGACATTTAATACAATGAAAACTATTTTATTTCAAAGATTACAAAGTTAGATGGAAAATGCTGATAAGAGCTTGCTTTCCATAATGACTGTAGTCTGCTCCTTAACCTCTGACATCTCTTGCCACATCTCAGTTGCCAGGCAACAACAGAGAAATAAAAACCTGTGTGAGTAAAGGAAGCTCCCAACATAAGAATGGACTATATTCTAGGAGCTGGTGAGCCAGTTATTTAGAAATTTAAATACATTTTTTAGGTTAAAAATATTATACATGATAGTTTAGTACCCAAGACAGCCATTGCAAGCCTAGTTAACTCATAATTCCCTTGAAGTATTGAAAAGCATCACTTTTCCTATTCAGTATAACTTGATTCTCTTGTTCAAAATGCCATTTTCCAGGAAATGAAAAAATGCCACTGAACAGCTCAAATAGATATTATAAAGCCCTTGTATTACAGCATGTCCTTCTTACTCAGAAGGAAAAAGTTAGATGAAGCCACAAAACATGTATTCTCATTCTAAATATAATTGTAAAGCTTACCTATTTGATTTGAAGGGTGACAAAGGATGGTAAGAGGCAGCATGCAGAAAAAATAAAGATGTGATCGCTGACAGCCTGAACGCAGGATAGGATAGAGAAGGCAGACAAATCAAACCACAGTTGTCTATCGCCTTTTCCAGTAAGGTAGGAAGTGGTATAACTGTAGATATCCTGAGAGTATCACTGTATTATATCTCCCTATAAGAATTACAATAACCGTTCCTTAGCCGACAAGATGTGCTTTTTTTTTTTTTTTTTTTTGAGACGGAGTTTTACTCTTGTTACCCAGTCTGGAGTGCAATGGCGCGATCTCGGCTCACC
>NW_022436969.1:16236665-16358923 GCF_009761245.1 Sapajus apella | reverse complement strand
ATTCTCCTGCCTCAGCCTCCTGAGTAGCTGGGATTACAGGCATGCACCACCATGCCCAGCTAATTTTTTGTAGTTTTAGTAGAGACGGGGTTTCACCATGTTGACCAGGATGGTCTCGATCTCTTGACCTCGTGATCCACCCTCCTCGGCCTCCCAAAGTGCTGGGATTACAGGCTTGAGCCACCGGGCCCGGCCAAGATGTGCTTTTTAAAAAGACTCACAAGTGTGCATTTTAGAAAATTTGAAACATAAATAGCTAACATTTAAAACAGCATTGACTACATACACATTTGAAAGGAGTATGCATTCAGCTCTGAGCCAAGTTCATCCAGCTAGAGTAACAAAAATCCGAGGGCTCTGCAAAGCCAAACTTTGCTATTTAAATACAATCTAGGGGAGAGAGAACTGGGCCCGCGCCTGCGTGCATTCTCTTCTTCTGTCCAAGTTGATCGCTTCCCTGCACCAAAGTGAGCAGTAGCCAACATGTCAGGGTGGGAGTCCTATTACAAAACCAAGGGCGATGAAGAAGAAGAAGAAGAGAACCTTGAAGCCAGTGGAGACTACGAACATTCAGGAAGAGATAGTTTGATTTTTTTGGTTGATGCCTCCAGGGCTATGTTTAAATCTCAAAGTGGAGATGAGTTGACTGCTTTTGACATGAGCATCCAGTGTATCCAAAGTGTGTACATCAGTAAGATCGTAAGCAGTGATCAAGATCTCTTGGCAGTGGTGTTCTATGGTACGGAGAAAGACAAAAATTCAGTGAATTTTAAAAATATTTACGTCTTACAGGAGTTGGATAATCCAGGTGCAAAATGAATTCTAGAGCTTGCTTGACCAGTTTAAGGGGCAACAGGGACAAAAACGTTTCCAAGAGCTGATTGGCCACAGATCTGACAACTCACTCAGTGAACTGCTGTGGGTCTGTGCCAGCCTCTTTAGTGATGTCCAGTTCAAGATGAGTCATAAGAGGATCATGCTTTTCACCAATGAAGACAACCCCCATGGCAATGACAGTGCCAAAGCCAGATGGGCCAGGACCAAAGCTGGTGATCTCCGAGATACAGGCATCTTCCTTGACTTGATGCACCTGAAGAAACCTGGGGGCTTTGAAATATCCTTGTTCTACAGAGATATTATCAGCATAGCAGAGGATGAGGACCTCAGGGTTCACTTTGAGGAATGCAGCCATCTAGAAGACCTGTTGCAGAAGGTTCGCGCCAAGGGGACAAGGAAGTGAGCACTTAGCAGGTTAAAGCTGAAGCTCAACAAAGATACAGTGATCTCTGTGGGCATTTATAATCTGATCCAGAAGGCTTTCAAGCCTCCTCCAATAAAGCTCTATCAGGAAACAAATGAACCAGTGAAAACCAAGACCCGGACATTTAATACAAGTACAGGCAGTTTGCTTCTACCTCGAGATACCAAGAGGTCGCATATCTATGAGAGTCATCAGATTATACTGGAGAAAGAGTAGACAGAAGAGCTAAAACGATTTGATGATCCAGGTTTGATGCTCCTGGGCTTCAAGCCCTTGGTAATGTTGAAGAAGCACCATTACCTGAGACCTTCCCTGTTCATGTACCCAGAGGAGTCTCTGGTGATTGGGAGCTCAACCCTGTTCAGTGCTCTGCTCATCAAGTGTCTGGAAAAGGAGGTTGCAGCATTGTGCAGATACACACCCTGGAGGAACATCCCCCCCATTGTGTGGCTTTGGTGCCACAGGACGAGGAGTTGGATGATCAGAAAATTCAGGTCACTCCTCCAGGCTTTCAACTGGTCTTTTTACCATTTGCTGATGATAAGAGGAAGATGCCCTTTACTGAAAAAATCATGGTAACCCCAGAGCAGGTGGACAAGATGAAGGCTATTGTTGAGAAGCTCTGCTTCACATACAGAAATGACAGCTTTGAGAAGCCCGTGCTGCAGCAGCACTTCAGGAAGCTGGACGCCTTGGTCTTGGATTTGATGGAGCCTGAACAAGCAGTGGATCTGACGTTGCCCAAGGCTGAAGCAATGATTAAAACACTGGGTTCCCTGGTGGATGGATTTAAGGAGCTTGTTTACCCACCTTATTACAATCCTGAAGGGAAAGTTACCAAGAGAAAACACGATAATGAAGGTTCCGGAAGCAAAAGGCCCAAGGTGGAGTATTCAGAAGAAGAGCTGAAGACTCACATCAGCAAGGGCACACTGGGCAAGTTCACTGTGCCCGTGCTGAAAGAGGCTTGCCAGGCGTACGGGCTGAAGAGTGGACTGAAGAAGCAGGAGCTGCCGGAAGCCCTCACCAAGCACTTCCAGGACTGACCAGAGGCCACGCACCCAGCAGTCCTTCCACAGTGTGACCAGGCTGCCTGACCTTGTTCTCAGCCAGTTAAAATGTGTTTCTCCTGAGCTAGAAAGAGTCTACCCGACAGAAGTCGAGGGACTTTATGTTTTTGAGGTTTTCTGTTGCCATGGTGATGGTGTAGCCCTCCCACTTCGCTGTTCCTTACTTTACTGCCTGAATAAAGAGCCCTAAGTTTGTACTAGAAAAAAAAATAATGCAATCTAATTACACCCATACTTTATGTGATGTTGCCATGGAGAAATATATTATGAATTCCAATTAGAAATGCCAGAAAAACCACTCCCTACCTAGAGGCATTGGGAAATAGCTATAGCAGGTCATCTGCCCTTAGCCAAGGTACATAGAAAAAGAGACATTTTCCATGTAAGAGTGAGTCGTGTCTCTAGGTCAGTCACCACGGGTTACCCACAGTGCAGTAAAAGGGATTTGCCTTTAAGGAGGCCACGAATGTGCACCGTTCTCATCCCTCCTCTCATCCCTCTCTCATCCCTGAGGTGCTCACTCATGTGGCTGCTCATTCACAATGGGGGCATCTCTAATTAGGGGGACTACTTTATATGTTACACCCCAGCAACATTTTAATCTAATTGTTCATGAGCCCTGCTGACTCTTAATTACTGTTTTGGTCATGCACACAGCAGTGACAGTAATTCCAAATTAAAAGGTGAGTGATTGGTATTAAGCATTGGATTAACTTTGTATAATAAATACCAATACTTGCTAAATATACTGGAGCCAGCTGACGACCTCTTTAAGATGCAGCCATCTAACTAAAAATGCTCTGTTTACCAAAAAGGAGTTTGATGTTATTGTCTTGTTTTGTTACTTCTGCCTTTAGATTGCCTCTGTATCTGAAAAACTAATTTTGAGTGTTCCTGTTTCAGATGACTGAAAATTGTTCTAAAATGCTATGCAATCCTGCCGAAGGAGGCATTGTCCAATCAAACCGACAGATTATAATAAAGAGGGATTTTGTAAGATTATATTGATAAAATTTTGTAAGATTATATTGTTCCTTCGGAAATGGCATAACCAGCATTAAATCAATCTTCAAATAGTTCCTTAAGTTTTAATAATTGAAAGTTTTGGGTTTCCTTCCCTAATTATTCATCTTGAGCTTTTTATAGAATTTCTTGAGTTCAGAACACATTAGGGCCATGCGAGGGCTCTTCCAGTATCTGGTGAGAAGTGATTAACACACAACAAAACATCGCCTGTAACAACTTCTAAATTTGGGGAAAGTTGGAGGTCTGAAGCTATGGGCCTTAGAAGCAAAATATTTAACCTGCTTCCTCCATTCCAGAGCCAGTGAATGTTTTGAATAACTATTGCTAGGAAGATACCTTGGGGAAAGTTACCGGAACTTCCTTAGTTTCTCCTCATGTTGACAAATAATCAGTATCACCCACAGACGTTTTGCATTTAATTAGGGCTTGCATATACCCTGTGGTGCCCCTAGCAAATGTGGGCATACCTCTGGGAAATGGAGATCCTATTTCACATTTAGTGTTTCAAAAATATTCCTCCATGTGTCAACAAAGCCTTTGCTTTATCTCATATATATATTTTTCAAACATCCAGAGGAATTGGTAGAAACACAGTGGAGAGAGAAGGGAAACTGTGGGAATGGATGGAGTTGGTACTCTCTTGAGGACTAATGGTCTTTACTTTTCACTTACATGCCACCTAAAGAACACTGAAAACCTATGGACTCCATGCACATTTTCAAGTTCACGTCTAAAATTTTTATCTTAAATTTAAATGATTATACAGTATGTAATTTCAGATATTATGTGTCACTTATACTTTTTATGACCAAACAAACATCACTTTTGTTATCTTTTAAATACTAGAGCAATTTTCTATCCTTCATCATATATTTCACAGTACAAGAACAAACTTTTATAGATATTTTGCATCATTTCTTTTCCTACATAAACTTCTGTTTCCATTCTATTTCCTCCTCAAAATATTACCCTAATGTAATATTTTCATGCTTGAAAATATTTTATTGGTTACCACCTGCAACAAAGTGGATATATAAATTGAAACAATTTTTCTTTCTATGTGACTATAATATTCTAAGTTTTAAAAATATTTTGTGGATTAAGTGATCATTACAATTAGTAGTATACACTTACATATAAATGACACAAACATATTGCAATCTATAACAAATATTACACAGAAGAAGTGTTCTTGGGAAACAATCTCTTAGTAATACAGGCAGAGCATTTTTTCCCACTAGCTCATGTACCTGTGAATAAATATTACATACTGCTAAAATGAAACAGGGTTTAGCAACAGTTTGTTCCTTCCTTCCCCTCCATCCCTTCCTTTTTTCCTCCTTCCTTTCCTTTTTCCTTTTTCCTTTTCCCCTTTCCCCTTTCCCCTTCCCTTCCCTTCCTCTTTCCTTCTCTTTATCACTTTCTGAGATAAGCACAAATGAACTTGTTAAGGTACAAACCTGGATGGATATAAATGGAAGGAGAAACATATGACAGCATATACCCTCCAATTTGCATTAATTTATTAGTTACTTCATTTTCTCCTTCTTCAATTTGGTTGGAAGGAAAAATTTAGAATGCATTTGCCTCAGGCTAAGGATTTGTTAATCAGTCATTGAAGTAATTCTATCTGATTATTGAAAAAAAATTGTTTTCTCAAAGTCGGTACCAATCTCTTAGACAGTTTCTTCTTTTTGCCCACTAGAGGTGTTGTGTCCTGGGACAGTGCACTGTCTGCCTCGGGGATGGGGCCAGTTTGCTGTTGTATTGTCAAGTGGAAGGAAGAGGCTTGTGGGAAAAGCAAGCCTTCGGATAGCAGCCACTTTCTCCAACAAGCCGTGTGAGGGTCAAGAAGCTGAAGCTCTGAAAACTGAGTCTCTGCTGGGTGCAGTGGCTCACGGCTGTAATCCCAGCAATTGAGAGACCAAGACCAGCAGATCACTTGACTTCAGGAGGTCAAGGCCACCCTGGCCAACATGGCAAAACCCCGTCTCTACTAAAAATACAAAAATTAACCGGGATTGGCAGTGCGTGCCTGTAATCCCAGCTATGCGGGAGGCTGAGGCAGGAGAATCACTTGAATGACTCATCCCAAAGCTCTATGGAGGTGGAGGTTGCAATGAGCTGAGATTGTGCCATTGCACTCCAGCCTGGGCGACAGAGTGGAACTCTGTCTCCAAAAACAAACAAAAAATCTACAATTAAAAAGCAAATGAGTCTTTTTTTTTTTTTTTTGAGACAGAGCCTCTCTCTGTCACCAGGCTGGAGTGCAATGGCTTGATTTCAGCTCACGGCAACCTCCACCTCCCAGGTTCAAGCGATTCTCCTGCCTCAGCGACATAAGTATCTGGGATTACAGGTACACACCACCACACCCAGCTAATTTATGTGTGCGTGTGTGTGTGTGTGTGTGTGTGTGTGTGTGTGTGTATATATATATATATATATATATATATATTTTAAGTAGAGATGGGGTTTCAATGCCAGGCTTGTCTCGAACTCCTGACCTCAAGTGATCTAGCTGCCTCAGTCTCCCAAAGTGCTGGAATTACAGGCATAAGCCACCGTGCCTGGCCCAAAAACCTTGAGACTCTTAAAACTAGACAACTGCCACCATATACCTTTGAGAGAAGCTATGTGCTCCCAGGGGCATGCGTGATCCAGTCTGAATATCATTATTGTAAATAATAAATATTTTGCTATGTGGCTGTTTGTTCTAAGGGAAAATTTCTCATTATGAATTTAGTTGCCCTACAGATGCTATTTAAAAAGCCGCATTAGGTGGAGTTCTGGTATCTGTGTACCACCTTGCCTTGTCCACTATCTCCCCAAGCCCACTTAATACACAAGCCTTTGTCGAGCCTGTGGGTAGCTGTAGGTGGCAGGGAGTCCAGTAGGAATGGGGGGAGTTGGGGAAGGAAGTGAGAATTTTGATGTCCTTGGGAACTGAGATGAAAGGCTTAGGTGATACGGTTGGCCTATCTCAACTTCCTGACCCATTTTGTATGCGTTTATTGATAACTGAGCTCATCTTCCTTCTCATTTCTGAGGAGAAGCCCTCAGTCCAAGGGCATTACCTCCACCTGTGCCTTTATCTCCTCTCCTCCAGAACTCTGCCCTGTGACCCGCCATCGGCTCCATAATCCCAACCTTTCCTTCTCTGTGATTCTTTTCCTTTAGTTATGATTATGCTCAAGTCTGTCTTATCCTTCAGAAACAAAAGCAAACACAAAACCCCCCTTTCCTTGATTAATTTCTTGCTAGCTTCCTATCTCCTTCCCTTTCCTAGTTCCTCATTTCTAACATGACAGAGATAATAGTAGCTGCATTATAGAGTTATTGAGGAAATCAAATGAAATAATACCTGCAAAACATACAAAGCTCTGTCTTTACCAGTAGGACATCACTAAACCGTAGCAATTATTATTAGTAGTAGTAGTATCCACACTTATTTATATTTAAACGTCTCCATTTCTTTAAAACTCTCATTCACTCCTTGATCCACAGAATTATTAATATTTATCCCCAAACTCAATTGATATTGTTCTGGTGAGGCCACTTGCGACCCCATTCTAAATCTAGTGGACTCCTCTGAGCCCTTACTTTTGCGGATGCCTTACTTAGATCTGCTGTCTCTCTCTCTCTGACAGTTCCTTCTTGGTCTTCTTCAAACAGCGCTTGTTCAGCCACTACCTGTTGGTGTTTCCCAGGGCTTCATCTTTGACCCAAATTGTTATTTTTCTCCATACTGCTTTGGGATGAATCTTAATTTCTCCCTAGTCTCAACCTCTCCTGAGCTGCAAGTAAATATTTTATGGATTGTTAGAAATATGAATTAGATGCCTCATGGGCAACTCAGCCTGAAGCTGTACACAACAGAATTTATCATTTATCTTGCACTCTTTCAGTCTTTCCAACAACATATTTCTCCCCAAGCCCTTCTCCTTTATCAAAAAAATGGCACCACTCCCAGTTAGGTGTCATTACGAGCAGTTACCTAAGCTGGAAAGCGGGACTCAGGGCAGACCTCTCCTCTCCTAGTCGGGCAGCTAGTGCAGTCAACACTAGTGCACTGAGTGGAGACTATGTGTCAAGTAATGGGACACCAAGTCCTGTCAGTTTTTTCTCTGGCATATTTCTCAATCCATCTTGCTTTTTTCCACATCTACTATTATTGCCCTAAGAATAATTTATTCCTATAGTAATGATAATACCTTCTTTGTTAACATCAATATTATTATTTCTTGCTTAAAGAACAGCAAAACCTCCTACTTGGTCTTCCTGCCACTAACTAGTCTTAAATGTCTCCAGTCTTTTCTCCCAAATGCTGTCAGAGCGGTAGCTCCAAAATACAATTAGGACTGTGTTGCTCCCCTGACTGCAGTCCATTGCCCGCAAGATAAAACTCTAGGACTGACCGCAATATGCATAATTGTCAATCACTTGGGCCTTACCTGCCTCTCTTCAAAATGTTCCTGCCCTTTCTTCTTACAGATTCCCCATACTAATGCCAAATTCAAGGATCCTGTGGCTTTTCTAATCCAATTGTTTCTTCTGTCTGTATTCCCTTCCCCTCATCCTCTGCCCATTCATCTGGTAAGACTCAGCTCAGGCTGGGTTAGGTGCTCTCATACTACCTGGGCTTATTTCCAGCAAAGCATTCCCTGCATTAAAGGAAAGGATTAATTCACATGGCAGTTGTCCTAGTAGACAAGGAGCACATCTAGACCCACACTTTTATTTCATCTTTGTGCCCCTGCTACCTAATATGGTACAGTACTAAGTCAAACACTAAGTGCTCAATAAACATCTAAAGAAGGCTGGTTGGGAAGGGGACACAGGGAAAGTACTGGAGGGCTCTGGTGGGACCTGCAGCAGTGTGGGGGGGATGAGACATCCTCAGGGCTTCATGGAGAGAGAGTGTCTCAGCTAGTGGCTATCACATACAGGCTATGTTCACTTCATCATTGTCAATACTTCCACATCATTGCCAACACCATGGTTAACATTGATTGGGTTCTGATGATGTGCTAGGCACTATTACATTCTTTAGATAGCTGAATTTATTTAACCTTCATTTCTAGCTCTGCAAGGTTGGTACCCTGACTCGCCTCCTTTTTAAATATTGAAAAACTTAGAGAAAAGTAACTTTAACTTGCTCTAGGTCACACAGCTCATAACTGGTTGAGGAAGAAATAGAACCAAGTCATATGACTCATGCTTCTCTTTTCTAAGCTACTATGATCCCTACCTTCATTGTTGTTAACTCCTGATCATCCTTCAAGTTACCACTCAGTGTGGATACAGAGCAACAAAGCAAGTTATGTTTTTTTAATCTTTTTTTATACTTTTAAACTTTTTATTTTGAAATCGTTTTAGACATACAGAAGAGTTATAAACTCAGCAAGGAGAGTTCCTGTATATACCACATTCAGCTATCCCTAAGGTTGGCATCCTACAAATATGCAGTACAATGGTCAAAACTAAGAAACTGACATCGGTACCACACTATTAACTAAATGCAGATTTCGTTTAGATCTCACGGTTTTTCCACTGATGCCCTTGTTTGGTTCCAGGATCCAATCTGGGATCCCACTTTGCATACTAGTTGACTCACTAGGATCTCCTTGGTCTCCAGTCCCTGGCGGGTCTTCAGTTTTCCTGTCTTTCATGACTTTGACACTTTGGAAGACTAACTCATCATTCTGCAGAATGTCCCTCAATTTGGATTTGTCTCATGTTTCCTCATGGTTAGATTGAGGTTATGCATCTTTGGAAAGAATCTATAGTGGCAACATGCTCTCTGTCAAATCGGGCACATGATGTCTATATGTCTTGTTACTGATGATCTTAACTTTGATCACTTGGTCAAGGTGGCTTCTGCTAGCTTTCTCTACTGTACTGTTAACATGTTTCCCTTTGCGATAATAAGTATTTGGGGGATATACTTTGAAACTATGCAGCTTAAATTTATAACCACTAACGTTACCATTCATCAGTGGATCTTCTCTGTAGTAATTATTACTGTGGTTTTCTAATGGTGATTTTTCTATTTTCTTCATTTATACTATAGCTATTAATTGGAATTAGTCTATAAGGAAGAGTTGTTTCTGTTCCTCCTTTTGTTTATTTGTTCAATCATTTATTTTTAGTAGTATGGACTCATGGATACTTACTGGATTCTTTGTGTTATAATTCAATACTACCCTCAGTTTACATTTTTTTTTTAGATTGTTCAGGCGTGGCCATCAGGAGCTCTTTCAGGCTGGCTCCTGTGTCCTTTCTTTATCCTCCTGTACCCTTTTAAAAGTGTTTCCTTACTTTCTGGCACCAAAAGGATGCTCCAGGCTGAGAAATGAAGCAAATTTTAGAAATTAATTACAACTATGTATCATATGAGAAAGTTAAAATTTCTCATTGGACATGTCATGCAGTCGATCACTAGTCTTTTAAAAGCTTGGTGCTTCTCATAAAGGATTTGTCTTATGTGACCTTAAGAAAACCAAAGAAGATACTAAGTCCTTCATTCTTCTCCCCAGCCCCCAATATAAAGCCTTGGAAATTACCATGTAAAGTATGGAATGTAACATTGCAGTCACCTAACAATACTTGCCATTTAATTTCCTTTCAATAAATGTGCAAATGTTCCCCTTCCTGATCAACGTACCTGAACAAATGTCGATTTTCAGAATGGTGTGGTGAATGGTGCAGCAGGCATCCTGCGGTGTTCTCTAGGAATTTTAGGATCTGCATGCTTAATTCCCCTATCTAGATGAACTTGTACTTTACCTGAGGCTTTGACTTAGTTCATAGCCAGTTGTCTCTTCCTGCAGAGTGAATTAAGTTTGAAAAAGTTAAAATTAAAAAGTTGCTCTTATCAAGTTGATTGTACTGCCAAAATCGTTTAGACTTTCTATATGTATCTCTGAGGGTGCTTGTTCTTAAAAATAAATTTTATGGTAGAGATGAGAGTTCTTCACTTTTAGAGTTACTGAATCTAGATTAGTGTCAATTATGGCTGTTCTTCACCCATCACTCATCAGGCCGTTGCTATGCCATTAATCAAGGGAACCCATCTAATTTTAGGTTTAGCTTTAATCAGCTCTTGTGCTATTTCCATTTTTATATCATCCTTTTATACAAACACCTTAGATTACTTTTAGCATTTTTGTAAGTCATAGTTGGAGAAAAACCTAATCCAGCAAATAAATTTTGAGAGGACTTGTTGGAAAAGGAAATCATACTGGGAAAGGGTGTGTTGTATAAAGTCAATAGAGATATATTTTCACATCTGGATGGTGTCATAGTAACTGAGCCAAAGATCAAAATATAATGAAAAGAAGAATCATATGAAGGAAGGCTAAATAACATGCTCATTCTACAGAGTGCATAAAGGCAGACATTTTAAATATAGTAACTAAGGTCATAGTATAGGTATAGTATACCAATTTTTTTTCTGGTCTTACTAGGAATACTGTCAATTATGTGGTAGATGAAAAAGATTTTATTTGGATTATGTACAAAGAATCTGAAATAGTAATTAAACCATCCATAATTTTGTTTAGCCTTTGTAGATTTTTTTCTAGGGAGGTAAACAAGTAAATGTATGATTGATATGTACTGCAAGAGGGTTTCAAATTACATCAAATAATTATGAGCTTATAAAAACATCTATAAGTTCATTTGTGGAATGATTATTCGTAACTCAGAAGATATTTTCCTTTAGTAAGATCGTTTCACTTCTTGGTGTCCCACGTGATTAGACAAGAGCCTAATTAATCCATGATATGCTTAAAGTATGGACAAACTACAGTGTTTCAATTACAGTAAATTGCCATTTTTTGTATTGCTGCTATGAAGCTCTGCCTTTAGCATCCTATCTCAAGTGGCTGTTGGGTTAGCTGGATGTTCACAGCTCCAGTGTAAGATTTCCCTGTCCTTGCAAGGCGGGTGGAGAAGTAAGGACTTCCTACAGTTAAGGTAGACACTCCCTTTGTCTTTCTCTCTTTGCTAAAGGTCTGTGTTCCAAATTAAGAAATCTGAGAAACTTCCCTTCTCCATTTATTTGTAAACAGAGCTTTTAATAAGTCAAGACTTAATGATAAAACGACATTTCACTGTCAAAACCTCATCATCTGTTTTCTTGGTCTGCAACTTTGGAGTAACTGTTCAACTTTATAAAAGTAAAACTGTAGCCAAATATTTTGAAGATCAAAACGTCCTCTACGGGAAAAAAAAATGTTTATTCATCTTCAGTAAGGAGCACATGCCAAATTATTCTTTTTTGAGAGCTTATACAGAAACGATCCTGGACACTTCACTTTAGTAACAATCACTTAATTAATTCCAGACACTGTGTAATGTTGGCAAGGAAAATATTCATAATGTTAAAAAAAACTCATACTTGATGTAGCCTAATTGAATTACAACACTGATGTTAAGGACTAAGTACACTTGTAGAATATGAATGTTTGTCCTGTTATGCCCTCTTCTAGATAATGACTCTTAGGAAAATTAATGTATTTTTTACTTAAGTATTAATGATAGTAGCTAACTGGTATGTGCTTACTATGTGTTAGACACAATTGGAAGAGCTTAATACATTTGATGCTGAAATAACCCCATGAAGTGGGTAATGTGGTCATTTCCATTTTGCAGTGAAGACACTGAGGCCTTGAAGGTTATATAACTTAATTCGCAGCCAGCAACGTTCAGAGGCAGATTTAAACTCAACTCTGACTGCCCAGGCTCACCTCCTAACACCCAGGCCATGCAGCTTCTACATACCTAAATAAATATATTACTATTCTGGATACTATTGACATTCACTCTCCACAAAGGCATAATGGTGTCTAGATACCAATGTCCTTATCTGTCGCCTATTTCTAAGTGTTTATTAGGCTCATTTCGGCTTCCCATTTAAAAGGGTCTCGTAAGTTGTTCCTCTAGGAATCGGGATACACTTGTACATCCCTGTAGTGGTTTGAGCCCAAACTCCAGTAAGTCCTCACATCTGTCACAGTGTTCTGTTTCTGCATTGACGAAAAGAAGCTCAACCATTAAACAAGTATATCAGAGTGCATTCTTTCAAAGGCCTGTTGTCTTCTTGCAAGTAAAAATCCATGCTGATAAGTGTAGTTCTACGATTTACCTGGTTGTAACCTCAGATAAGTCACTTACCTTCTCTTCTGTAAGATGGGTATAAAAGACTGGCAGGTTTTCTGAAACTTAAGTGACAGAATGTATGTCAAATACTTGCAAAGTGCCTGGCACATACTAAGTGCTCAATAAATTAGTTGCTATTGTGAGTGAAGATGGTTCCGTGGTTCAAAGTCTTGTTGGAACTACTTTTTAAAGTCCCTCCAAACTAGTACATGGAACTATTGTAAAGAATTTAGTTGAGTTTGTTTATGGTTACAACTCAGGGTTTTGTTTTATTTTGGTGCTCAGTGGATCTGACCCCACTGATTCCTTTATTCATTAGCCCAGTGCTAAATCATTTTGGCTCCTTCCAAAAACCAGTCCATCTCCAACATCATGAATATTTGCAATTTTTAAAAATGATTCCAAATAATGAGGCATGTGTTCTTGAGAAAACTTCTCAAGTAAATGCTTTAGCAAGTTTTAAATGCCTGGGCACAGGGGCTGATGCCTGGAATCCCAGCACTTTCGGAGGCCGAGGCGGGTGGATCATTTGAGGTCAGGAGATTGAGACCAGCCTGGCTAACATGGCAAAACCCCGTCTCTACTAAAAATACAAAAATTAGCCAGGTGGTAGTGGCTCCTGTAATCCCAGCTACTTGGGAGGCTGAGGTGGGAGAATCGCTTGAGCCTGGGAGGCGGAGGGTTGGGGTGTGCTAAAATCCCACCACTGCACTCCAGTCTGGGCAAGAGAGTAAGACCCTGTCTCAACAAAACAAAACAAACAAAACAAAGAAACAAAAAAACAAGTGTTTTGAGCAATTTTTAAACTTTTGAATTGTGTGTGCTACAAGACGAAAAAAAAGCATGTTAGGAAAAGCCCACGTGTTGACATCTATTTTTCCATGCTTATTTAAATATCTGAGGCCTGTTAACCTCAGAGCAGATGCCATTTCCTGCACTTACCCCTTTCTATCAGGCAACATTATCAAGTCTGCAGACCCAGCAGACCCACTAATCAGAGTTCCTGGCTGCTTCGTCCCAGGTCTTCTGGGAAATGGATTTATGAGCTCAGCACACCTCCCGACCGTCAAGAGCCACATCCTTCACTTTGTCAAATGGGTTGGCTCTCCAACCGCCTTCCTCCTCAGCTTTTGCAGCTAAGTGTCCACAGAGGTGAGAGGAAGGAGGGAGACCCCAGAGGCCCCCCGCTGCGCTGGCAGAGACAGAGTGGCTGTGTGGTATTATTGTGAGCCCCCGTTATCACTGTGACACATCATTATATGGCATTGAGAGATTAGCGAGTGCTTTTTTCATGAATTATTTCATTTAATCCTCTCGGTGATCCTTGAAGCAGGTTTAGTCACACCGTTTAGAGGAGATGAGGCAATGTAACCCAAGCCAAGGTCAGGGAGCTGGGAGGGAGAAGTGGGGCAGAGGGCAGGTCTGTGGACTCCATGTTTCCTGCTGTGTCCCCCACACTGGTCCATGGGCAGACAGAGAAACCCATTGTCTCTCAGGGTTTCTCTCAGTCCATCATGGATTGCTGTACAAATGCCGCTTATTTTTCTGCACTCTAAATTTCCTAATGAGATTAATCACTGGCATCCAGGGAGCAAATGTGAATCAGTATCAAAGTTTAGAGGCTGATCCTCTGAATTGAAGAATAGTTGAGTCATTCTCCCGCCTCCTGTGGCAGCATTTCAGCCCCAAACATTCCTACTCCAGCAGCACCAGGAGGGAAAATTAAGGTTTTGGTTCCCGGAAGATAATGTGCTGTCAGCAGCTCTGGCTTGTCCCCTACCCAGAGTAGCTGCTCAGTCCATGTTTGCAAAGGATATTGATAAATATTTGAGTGTCCATTGCAAGCTTCACTTAAATGTCCAACATCCGAAAAGCCTTGTTGATTTTTTGTCTGTTTGTTTGCTTTTTTCCTTTGTATCCAGCAGAAGTGGTGAGTCTCTGGCTACCAACTGTGCAGGCTGAAACCCAACCATTATGTACTGCCTGGTTGCAATAATGACAGTCCATCAGCATTTATTTGTTGTAAATATTCACTGAGTGTCTCTTACATGCCAGGCGCTGTGCAGGTTGGGGACACAGTGGTGAGTGGAAGCAACCCAAATTCCCTATAGGGACTTGCATCTAGTGAAGGGAGACAGTGGTTCGTGGAATCGTCACACACACAAACGCATTGATGACATGCTGGAAGCAGAGGGACTCGTGCTACCAGAGCCCTTGCTGAGGATGTGTGACCTAGTTAAGCTGTAAAAGAGGAATGGAAAGATGGCTGGGTGGACGGGAGTGGAGGAAGGGAGCACATTCAGTATTGAGGCTGCATTTGAGAGTGTTGTTCTCACCTGAGAACAATGGGATGGGAAAGTTCGAGGCAGGGGTGACAGCATCACCTCTGTTTTCTGAGTGCTCACTCACGTCCCGGGAAGCTGGATTAGAAACCTGAGAAGAAACTATTTCAGGATGGGATGTTGGGCTGGGGTGGAGGAGATGTGGACAGAGCCCAGAGATTATTTAAGGTGAAGTACAGCAGACTTGGTGACAGATCTGACAAGGGGGTTAGGGAGAGTACGGTGTCCAGGAGAGGCCTGGGTTTCTAATTTGCATGACTGGGGATTAGTGGTTTCATTCACTAAGCTCTCTACTACCTTGTGCTAGGATGTTTTTCAGCTCCTTTAGGGCCAACATACCATGCTACTTATTCTGAAAAATACAAATATGAGTAAAAGAGACCTGCTGTCCTCACAGAGCTTACAGTCTAGCAGAGCGGAGCAGGGGGAGTGGCTGAGATATACCTCTACCAACTCACTATCTCCTGATGTTTTCTCCAAGTATGGAGGTTGCATAAAGTTGGCAATGGTCAACACACACGAATGCCCCCTCCAGAGGGTGACTAGAGGATGAGAGGCCCTGGGACTTGGGTGCCCTGGTGGAGGAAGAGGCTGGGAATGAGACAGAAGAAGGAATGACCTGGTGATGTTTGAAAGGGCACTGTGAATTGCTGAATAAACCTTAATGCAGACCGAATGGAAAGACACAGCACAGGCTTCAGTCCTGAAATGACAGAATCTAAAACTCATCTTTAGTAGGCATGCCAAGCGCAATCAAAGGAAGTGAGCCATGTCATGGGAGCAAGTGAGATGAGAGTGATTTTTGAGGATGAAGGGTGGATTGTGACGTCTTCGCCTCCAACAGCGCTTTAAAAGTATTCACTGCTTGATGGTGGCTAAATCTTTATAAATATCACCATGGCAACTGTTGATATGAAAAATAACATTAGCCTAGACACTTCTGCTTCAGTAGATCTGACATTTTCCACTGTAGTGGTCATTGCCATTGTTCGTGCACAGAAGCCAAGAGGGCCCTGCTTCGATCCTGTCACATTTTCTTTTGTCCACAGAATATAAACGCTCATTAAATTCCCCCGACGTTAACAGTGGCCAAGTAGCATATGGGGAGGGGTGGCTTTACTATTCTTCCCTCTCATCTCTGGGTGTGTGGTGGAAGAGGAACCCTACTGATATCACCAGGGTTGCCTCAGGAGTGAGGAATAGGGTTTTCTTAGGGTGATTGGGAGGTCCTGCCTACATCAGTTCCATGGTTGGAGGGAACCAATACATGCTGCATATCACTATGTCACATTTTTATCACATATCCACCATTCCCTTAGATTTACTTTCTTCCAAATTTCCTTCCTGTGTCTAATCCCAATCCTGAGAAAGCTAACTCTTCAATTTTATACTGGGATCCCTCTAATAACACGGCCCCCGGAGGCTTTGAACAAGAGTGACGTGACCTGGTTTATGTTTTACCAGGCTGACAGTATCTTCTGTTTGGAGAGTGACTATAGAGGTCTCAGGGTAGCAGCAGAGACAAATGTGCTGAAGTGTTGCAGGAACCCAGACAGGAGATGGTGATGGTTGGCACCAACGTGCCAGAGGCAGGTGCAGTGAGAAGTGGCTGGTTCTGGGTATGTCCTGAAGGTAGAGCCAGCAAGATCTACTGGTGGATGAGACTATCCACCTTTGGCCTTTTCCTCAAACTCTTAACTTGTAGAATGCTCTTCCTGGTCAAATGGATACACGTTTATACAAGGATCCCACCTGGGGCACAGCTTTTTGAAATTAATATCCCCTTTTCTGTAGAGAAAATTCCAAGGGAACCTATGTAATTGTATAGGGGCAGTTTAGTATCATGGTTAAGAGCATGGACTCCAAATTAAAATTGTCTGATTCTACTACTCACCAAATATGAGGCCTGAGACAAGCTACTCAACCTCTCAGCTACCTCAGTTTTTTTAATCACTTGTAAATTATAGATAATTATAGTTCCTACTTCATGGAACTGTGAAGAACAAAGAGATAATGTGCACACGAACCCCTTAAAACACTGTGTGGCACACAGCAGGGGTAAATAAAAGTTAACAACAATAATTACAGGTTTATTAGCACTTGCTTTAAGTTCTTTTAGTAGCTTCTTAGACTATAAGCAACCTGCATATTCTTTCTAAATTGGTGACTTTTTAGAAAACTTCTTCTGTTCTTTAATGTGTCCTTAGTAGTAGATATAGCCTCTCCTTAATTCTGTTTCTCTTCTTTGTAGCCAGTGCAATATGTTTTCATTGCAGTATATAATTGTACTCTAAATTTCCTGCTCTGAAAGTCAAAACAGTTGAATATTGGCAATTTCATATGATTTAACTGAATATCTGTGTGTATGTATTTATTTGACTGTCTAGTTAGAGGCTTTATAGGACTAGCTCAGAAGTCAGGCCACCTGAGCTTGCATTGGGGCTCTGATAGTCACACCTGTGTAACGCTGAGCACCTTGTTGAAGCTGCTTCTGCCTCATTGACCTGTTTTGAAAGTAAGGGTAATAATAGATTCCACCTTGCAGGGTTCTGGTGATGGTGAAAGTTATTCTCAGCAAATTTTAGCTATTAGTGAAAACAGAGGTTCCCTGGGTCAGGTGCCACGAAGTAGCAGTATCCCAATACCTGAAAACACCTGGGGAAAATCACTAGATCCAATTCATAAAATGTCAGGTTATATTCACTTAGACATTTCCTACTGGCTCCTCTAATTTTTCAAATATTTTTATCTGTTTCATCCAAAAGTACCTGCTGGAAACTTCTATTATTCATCATCTGAGATAACCACAAGTGCTCGTGTGTAAGTTCTCCATATCACAAGGAAACTTGGAATAAAACCACAAATGATATTTTTTTCTTTTAGGTGTTTGAAGAGTTGTTGAAATTCTAGTCACGATATTTAACGTGTGATGAGTTCTTTAAGCCTGTTGTGAAATATGCCAGCATTTTATTGACACATTACTATGAATTGGGTAGCCAGCTACAGTAATAGGTTTCCCCTAGAGTGTGAGAATCAACAATCTGATGGCAGGCAGTGCCAAGCAAACCCAGCCTGTTCAAAATTGACTCACTTCGCAGAGAATGGGCACATGCATGTGTCAGGCAGTGGCTTCTATCTTCAGGTAATTTTTAAAAAGATATAAATAAGTGCTTGTTATCAATATTTATTTTTATAGCCTCTCTCTTTTGAGGAATTCTTAACATTCAATTTAATTATGTGCTTTAGTCTTCATTTACCTGTTTCTCAACTCCACTTACTCCTAAAAATCACTTGGGGAATACTGAATGATACTGTTGCTGGGTCCCACTCTCCAGAGCTTCATATCTAATTGATTTGCGATATAGCGCAAGCACCAGTATTTTAAATTTTTTTAATTTAAACTTTTAATTATGAAACCTGTCAAATATACACAAAGTAGAGAGAATTGTATAAGTCCACATGTACCTATCACCCAGGTGTGATAATTCACTTCAGTGGCTTGCGTTTTTGTTGTTGTTGAGACAGGATCTCACTTTGTTGCCCAGGCTGGAGTGCGGTGGCACTATCATAACTCACTGCAGCCTCAACCTCTCAGGCTCAAGTGATCCTCCTACCTTAGCCTCCTGAGCACCTACGACCACAGGCAGGCTCCACTATGCCAGGCTAATTTTTAAATTTTTTGTTGGGTTCTCAATATGTTGCCCAAGCTGGTCTCACACTCTTAGGCTCAAGTGGTCCACCCGCCTTGGCCTCCCAAAGAGCTGGAATTACAGGCATGAGCCATTGGGGCCAGCCTCCAGTGGGTGTTTTTTAAAAAAATCCCTCCATGTGATTCTGCTAACGTGCAGCCGTAGTTGAGAACCACCTGTTTGTGGTAGTAAAACAGAAATGGAGGGAATATTTCAGTAGATATTGATATCGTATCAAGAGAAGCAGAAATTTGCTGAAGGTTATACAATGATTTTCAGATATTACTTGGTGCTCTGTTCATCAAGCTATAATGTCATTGAGGAGGATGGCATGTGCTCACTGCACGCCTGTTTGATTTTGTTCAACAGTTGGATAATTTGGGAATAGGCATTGACACACCCAGGAAAAATTCCAAAATGCGCTTCATGGTTTCCCATTCAGAATATTTATACCTTGACTCCAGGAACAAGGTATAAATATTCTAAACCATGTGCAACTACTTGTGTTGAATCAGCAATGCTTGGCTCAGAGGTAAAGAAAGGTTTGATTAGAGAGGTTGGGGACTCGTGTCAATCTAAGCAGATTAGAGTTGATGGATCTGAGAAGATGTGGGAGGGGAAGAGGTGGTGGAAACTGTCATGAGATTTATGGAGAAAAAGCACAGAGCCAATGACAAATTAATCTCAACCTATAATTGAGAAGTTGTTGGGGATTCAAAGACCATGTACATACGTACACGAGTGTTCCTTCATGAAGTCAGTGCTTGCGTTGCTACCTCAAACTGGGTAGGCAAATCCTGGTTCCTGAGTGGCAAAAGTTTGGAACACAATTTCATCTCCCGGTTGAACAAGATTTTATAGCTGATCTTGCCCAAGTTCCCTCCTGATAGAAGAAGCCCTATCTGGCTTTACTGACAAACGTCATTGGTATCTCCTTAAAAACTGTAACTGGAAGCTCACTGCTCATAAAACAGCCTGGTCCGTATTAGAATGATGGGCCTCTTTTCTTGAGCTGAAATCTCATCCTTTAATGAAAGAAAATATTTCTAAACATATATAGATGTAAAACCAGATTTAAGTTTGTCGGGCTCATCAAGTATAAAAACCAAAATAATCTTATAAATTGATATGAGAAATGCAAGGCCTGTACAATAAAATTAACAATATACTAATTTAAAAGGATTAATGATATTGTTTTTCTGAAACAAAATTCCTCATGTTGTGCTTCAGAGTCGAAGGATGGAGCCTCTGGTCAATTTCCTTGTTTAATTTGGTTCACTAAGTTTTACTAAGCAGCACAGGGAATGCCTGTTTGCCTAAGTATGGTATATCAAAATGTATTGAAATTCTCTATTTGCGGGGTTTAAGATAGTCAGATCTCACACTTAACTAAAACTGCTGGCAATTAGTCCTCAATTTCCCATTTTAATGAGAAATTGCCTTGGCAACTTTGTAAAAATTTGGAAATTAAGGTCAGAGTTGCAGTATTACTGCAATCTTCAATAAATAGGCATCTAATCCAACTATTGCTGGAACTGGGAACAGAACATCTTTCATTGTTATTTATTACTATACTTACTGCTAATGAACTCCTGCTACAGACTGATGCATGCAATCACAGGGTCCAAGCAAGAACTCTTGCAAACTGCGAGGCGTGGAGTGTAGGTTATCTTCAGTTCAGCTCTCATGTGTGTCTGAGTGAGGCTGTTCTTCCACCCCCTTTCCATTCCAACTTCTATGAAACATCTGCCTGCACATACTTTGTCACCTGTGGGATTGTTGGTATGGACTGGTTGCCTAGATCAATGGTTCTCAAGATTAAGTGTGATTTATAATCACCTGGGGAACTTGTTAAAAATGCCTGCTCCCTGGACCCCGCCCCAGAGCTTCTGATTCTCTTAGTTAAGGCTGGACCCCAAAATCTGCATTATTAACAAGCACTTTGAATGATTCTCATATCAATGGTATATATCTGGCAGTTTTATTCTTTTTAAGATTTTTATTGACACAGAAACATAAAACTAAGAAAACTGTTCACAAGCAACGTAGTTTGAGAAATTCTGGTATCCTCAGATTTGTACCATTTACAAATGAGTCAGCCCTGGATATCAGACAAATCCCTAATAAACATCTTGCATAGGAGAGTGTCAGTAGCCAAGGCTTTCTTTCAAATGGCTTTGACCTATTAAACAAATTTATTTTAAGGGACAAAGATATTCTAGATGATGTTCTCAATGATTCCCAGAGCATTCTGGAAGCTGTGGACTACAGTGGAATGACATTTTCGGGTTGTACCCTCACTGTTGAAATCTGCAAGCCAGTGAGACAGCTGGAAAGGGGGAAAACACATGCTGGAAAACAGCAATCAAATTAAGAAACAAAGCTGATGTTTTTTCCTTAGTTATTGCTGTATGTTTATTAGTTTATAAAGTTAATCGTCACATATTTGCCTAAAGAGGAGACAGTATTAACAAGTTAATAAGCCCGACTTCTTAATGTGTCTTACTATCTACTGTTTTCCTCCTCAGTTAATTTTTGTTGATAGCTTCTGGGGTGAAACAGAAGAGCTGATTAGGATTACTTACAGCTTTACAGGGGATGGACAGGCTTCCTGGCATTTATTTTGTCTTTTGGGGGAAAGTGATTAAAATGTTAAGTGTCTTGGCATATAATTCAATAGTGATCATCTGGTTGAGAGTTGAATTTAATATTATAGATTAACAATTTCCATTCTTTATATTTTAGCATTCATATTTTACCATTCAATATTTATAATATATAAAATCCTTAAATAGAAAACATTCTCAATGGATTTTTTATTTTTACTTGAGAATAGAATTATTGAGCATTTACATTTAACAAAGAATTGATCACTAGAATAACCCTTACAATTTTATTGTTAAAATTATTCCATTTAAAAGTGCTGAGACTTATTTCTAAAACTTACTAGAAATGGAGAAAGTAAAAAAAAATCGATGAGGATATGTTTCAATACAATAAAACTTACACACTATGTAGTGGTCCACCTTTAAGACTATTCTTTATACAAGAATACAAAGAGAAGGAAGGCAAATATGGAATTCTGATGAATAGGAATGATTTTAAATGGTGTTAGTGTGCCTAAACTTGCTCCTTTTCCATGTTTTTGTACACTTTGTGCTACATTTATACTTATCAATACTTTATTTCATTTTGTATCTGTGCCTTGCATGTAGACAGACCCCTGAAATGGTGTATACAAACTTGATATGAAGAGAGCATCTGGAAACCTTAATGAGCTATAAACTTAAAGCTATTCTCAGAACCTAGAAACTCTTCAATGAATTTTTATTTCAGAAGAATAAGCTTGTTGCCTTTGAATTATGCATTCATCCCTGTATTTCTCTTATTTATGGTCCCCAGTAATGCTGTGGCTGAAGACTTTATATCCTGATTTCAAGAACTTGATATGCAATTCAGGTGCCTGACATTATTCTGAGCATAAAATAAGCTTCAACTAGTTATTGCCAGTGTTGTTAACATTTTACTAAGGCAGCAGATCAGGGTTGAATAAATGAGGCCAAATGAGTGTGCATGCCTATTAGAGTGGCATTTGTAGGGTTTGGTCAAGCATCAATATTCTTTCAATTTTAATGTATGAGAGCAAAGTTCAGATAATTTTAACCAGACTGATTCTCTATTATTTCTTCCTGGAGTCTTGTCCATAAGGCTGACGATATGGCTGTCAATACAAATGCAAATTCTGTCCTTCTTTTGGCTGTCATGTTGGAGTTATCATTGCTGTTCAGGTAGCAGAATACCAGTTACTCACTCACTCACTCAAGGAGTCAGTACTCTATTGGCATCTGTGGTGGAATAGAGGTTCATGGGGGATCCCATCTCTTCAGCTTGGGATGAATTTACACACGTACCTTACCTGAAGTAAGCTGCACCCTTTTCTCTGCACCATGGCTAGAATTCTTGATAGCTGTTGGCTTTCAGTGATGTATCTTATATACAGTAATTTCAGGAAGCCCGTAAATAAAATTAGTGTTGAGGAAGCCCAAGTTATGGTGTTGGAGACCAGAATGGGCATCCTAAGACCTAAGCTAGAGTCATGGAATGTTTCCTGACTTTCCATGGATTATTTCAGTATTTGCATAACACTCCTTTTAGCACTGTGTGGACATAGTGAATTAAACATCTGAAGAACTGAGTTCCCATGACAAATTGGCACTAATTCTAGGACTGTGTAAAATGTATTTACTGGGCCCAAGAACTACTTTTCTATAGCTTATTGAAACAGCACCATGAGGGGGGTGACATTGACAGGAATAAAGAATTCTCTGGGGCTATAGGTGACTTCATTTTTGATTGTGAGAGAGAAAAAGAGAGAAATTAGTATTCTAAGAAAACATGCAAATTCAACTGTAATTGTATCTTTACCTTGCCTTCTACTTTGTTATGTGCCTTCTCCGTTCTATGTGGAAAAGCTCATTACTTCCTGATGAGAGTTAAATCGTAGGGTTTTCATTATTGCTTTTATTCAGTAAGTAGTAAGAGGTGATACATCTTTTAGTTTTATGAAACCCTAATATTATTGAACCATATAGAATTGTAGAATCAGTCCTTAATTTTATACATGAGGAAGCTGAATCCCTGAAGAAAAGTGACAGCTTAGTTCATGATTCAATGTCCATTCATTCATTTAGCAAAAATGTTAAGTGCTCAGCTTGCAATGTGCCCAGTGAGGCACTGTGGGGAGACAGAGAGGACTAAGAGAGAGGCTCCTGCATGAGAGTCACAGGAAAGAATGAAGACAGGGCTATTACCAAGATGCAGGCAAGCTGCTGAGGGAGCTATGCACCACTCATGAAGCTGGCATTTCTTTTTCTCCCTGTCTGTGCGGGGGTGGGGGATGGGGGAGGAGGAGGGGGAGGGGGTTGGATAATAGAGGAGAGCCTTGGTCAAATCTAGAGGATTCCAAAGTAATTGCTTCCAGATTTCCTATCAAACTATGCAGGAGTATGGTTTTTACTCCAATTCATGGAATATTATCATAATTAGATAGGTATTTCTAATTAAAAAAATACTTAGTTGTCTAACATTTTTCTCCCAAGAAAATTGCCAAACACTATTGCTGATTTTCATCATCACAAAGATTAAGATTCATGAGTCGTAAGAAAAAGTTTGCTTTCAATTAAAAAAAAAAGCAAAACTACTGCAATAAAATGAATGAAAATATGGAGCCATCTGTGTCTTGAATGATAATGCCAAATGAGTATTTATTGTAAACAATACAATTTATTCAAGTCCACTTTCAATGGAGAGTGCTTTAGTGTACATGCAAAAAAGGAAAATGAATTCTTTCTTCATTCATAGATCTTATATGCTACACACAGTCATACAGGTGCATATGTGATACATGCATATATATCTCTAATACTCGTATGCAACACTTCCTGACAGGAAATGCAGTTAATTCCCAAACATCCACTATCGGAAGTGTAACCTTTATCTGTCACCCGAAAGACAGTTCAGGCCCTCATTACCTCTGGTAACTGTCATAATGCCAGTCTCCTCCAATCAGCAACCTGGTATTTGCCCATCTGTTCCAGTCTTTGCAGAACCATAAGATTACTTTTCCTAAAACATGACTTAAGTCACACTTTCTTGCTCAAAATTTCCCAAAGCTGCACATTTATAGAATATAGTCCCATAAACTCCATAGCAACATAGTAACTATAATTTTCCAACCTTCTCCCCTTTCAAGCTGAAAACACCCTTCCACTCCAGCCAAGGAAATCAAATGCCATTCCCCTTTCCTACTGAAGTTTTCCCTGTTCTAGAAGCCTGTGCCAAGTTTCCCCACCTCCCCAACCCTCACTGACAGATCAGGCCCACTAATCTCTGCCAGAGGTACGTGTCCCGTATCCCGTCTTTGGCACCCAGTAGTAAATGCAATATTTTTGTGAATCCATTTTTTCCCTCTTTTAATGAGTCCCTAAGCTCCTGAGGGGTGACTGGATGATTTGAAGAAGCCTCTATTAAAAAAAATAATAATAACGTACAACATGATAAGGATCTAATGTACAACATGAGGACTATAGCTAAGAATAGTGTCTTATATTCAGGATTTTGCTAAATGAGTGTATTGTAGCTACCCTTGCCACAAGTAGAAGGGTGTTGGGGGAAATGCGTAACTACGTGAGATGATAGATATGCTAATTTGTTCTATTATAATAACCATTTTACTATATATGTATCTTATGTTGTATGCCTTAAATACACACAAAATTTATTTTAAAAATTAAAAAATATGTAATGTTTTGTAATTTTTGTGGGTACATAGTATGTATATATATTTATGGGGTATATGAGATGTTTTGATACAGGCATGCAATGCACAATAATCACATGGAAAACAGGGAATCCATCCTTCAAACATTTATCCTTTGTGTTACAAACAATCCAACTATAGTTTGTTATTTTCAAATGTACAATTAAATTATTTTGACTATAGTCACCCGTTGTGCTATCAAATACTATATCTTATTCATTCTAATTTTTTGTGCCCATAAAAATATTTCTTAAATGTCTTGGTTACTTGGTTAGATCTTCAGATATTGTGAGACCACCAGGACCAGGCATTACTTCTTTCACTTACAAATCACTGAAATCTTCTCCATTTCAGTGGAAAGCTTTATAAACACTGGGGAGGACCAAGTAGCCGACCTGCTGAAAGATGGGGACTTGTCTTATCAACCATTAGTTTAGATCTTCTCTATTAACATTACTTCAAGACACCACCAACTTTATTTTTTTTTTTCTTTCCAAAAAGAAGAAGAAGAAGGAAAAAATACTGCAGTCCCTGGCCAATAAATAACTCACCTGAAGGTCAGGAACACCCCCCCCCCGCCGTCCCTCCTTTCTCACAGGGGATGTCTGGGAGGGGACAGGGGGCTGGAGAGGCCGGGCCATCATCTAAGTGGGAATCAAGGGCTAAAGCTATAAGCATTGGCAGCTGTCTCCCGGCGTCGTCCGCGGAGCCTGACCCTGTGCCAGGAAGGAGGCTGTGCCCATATAACTGTCCTGAAGTACTGCGGTGCCCCCCCTCCCCCGCGGCTGGGAGGGCAGGCAGGACGAGGTTGGCTTTCCTCGCACGGTCTCTGGGCGTGGGCCCCCGCCGCAGCTCCGCGGAGCCTCGGTGTCTCCTGCAACAGGGGGCGGGGGGAGCCGCGGAGAGCAGCCCTGGGCTGCGGCTTCCTCCCCACGCCCGAGTCTCCTGCGCACCGCCGCCGAGGACGCGCGCCCGAGCCTGGTCCCCACACCGCGGCGCGCCCGGGCTCCCCGCCGATCAGGTAACTTTTCCGTCTCCCGGAGTGGGGGACTGCGAGGGGGTCTCGGCTTTACGAGGTGCGGAGGAAGAGCCCGAGGCCTGGAGCGAGGCGCGCGGGGCTGTGCGGCTGTCGCGTGGCTCCGGCGCCTCGCGGTCTCCCGAATCCCGAGCCCTGCGCCCGGCTTGGCCCCGGTCCCTACCCGCCCTCCCGCTGGCCAGGACCCCAGCCGGGCCGAGCCTGTGCGCCGCGCCCAGCGCCCGCTCCGTCCGCAGCGCTACAGCGGTGGCTGGGCCGGAGAGCGGAGCGTGAGCCCCGGCCTCCGGCCTGGGGGCCTCCCTGGGATCCTTGGCCGAGGGCGCGACTCGGTCCCGGTGTCCCTTCTCCGTCAATTTGCGCAAATCCCCCGCCCGGGGCGCCATGTTTTAAGTTGCCCCGTGGGCTCGGGGCGAGCGCCGGCCAGCCCCTCCCGCGGAGAGGTGCGGGCGAGCGGGGGGGGCGACACTGCGGCGCCGCCCGGGCGGGTGGAGGCCGGCGGGCCGCGGGAGGGGCCCTGCGCCCAGCGCGCGGCGGCTGCGGGCTAGTCCCGGGTGCAGGCGCGGGCGGGCGCGGCTCGGGGCCGGTAAGGTGCGCTCCGCACAAAGCATCCCCGCTGGGCAGCGGGGCCGGCCGCTTTTATGTAACTTGCCTCTTTCCCCAAACTGGGGCAGCGGCCCCCGCCCGCGACGGGGCACAGCCGGGTCGGTGGGGAAAGAGGAGGGAGCGTCCAAGCGGGGTTGCCTGGGGCTTGGGCACCTGCAGGGCCCCCCCGCCGCTGGCATCCGGCCGCGGGACCGCGGGCGGGCTGGGGGCGCACAGGTCGGCCTGCGGTGGCCGGGGGGCTCGGGGCTGCGCGACTCACCTGACGCCTGCGGGGCTGCGATTCGTCAGGGGAGGTGTCTGCGAAGGCGGCTCTGCGGCGGTGGGGGTGGGGAGGCTGGGACTTCGGACCGCTGGAGCTGGGGGTCTCAGCCAGTTCCTGGTGGGTGTTTCCTGGCTGCTGCTGCAGGGGCTTGGTTTTTCGGGTTTCCCCTGTAGTCTTGCCCGACTTCTTCCCCTTCCCCGCCACACACGCGCCAAGTTCATGGCTTCTGCAATGCGGTGGGTGTGGTTACCTAGTAAATTGTAACTATGGTCCCTTGCAATGAGAGTATTCTTCAATTTTCTTTTTATATTACGGATCTGAAGTTTCCTAGGGTTTTCCTTTAGTTGCAGTCCAGGGATAAAGTTGGTAGAGATTGTTGCAGAACAGAACAAATAGAATGATAAAGGAAACATGTGGTATTAATTACTTGTGGAGGTTGGGCTGGGAGGTCCTGAGAGGGCCAGGCAGTCCTGTTAATGCACTGCTTCTATTGCGTGTTTAAGTTGTTTCAGCTTCTTTACGTTAGTCCTGCGAAATTGCTTTTGCAGATATCCTGCCTGTCCTTTTTTTGGAGGGTGGTGGGGAGTGGGAGTTTTAGGCTCTCTGAGGAGGCCAGGTGTGCTGGAGTTTCTCTTGGTAGCATTAACTTCTGTAGTACAGAAAGCGTCACACCAAGTGCTAAAAGCATTATTTTTGAAATTTATCCTGATTTTTAACGTCACAAGGAAACAAAAATGATAAAATTCCACTTACGTCTGTGAGCCATGGACGTAGTCTCAATTAGAACAAATTAAGCAGAAAAGCCCTATTAAGAAAAGAGAACAGCACATTAAGCTCCACTGAACTCTGGGGACTGGGAGGTGATTTCTGTCTTGGCTCAGAGAGGGTGTTTAAAAAATGCATGTTAATTTTGGTATCAAACTTTAAAAACTTTAGAGTAACAAAATTAATGTGAGAGGGAATAAATTCTAAGTTGGAGAAGTGTGACTTCAGTTTGTTAATTCGTGAAGCATTGATAGCTGGCTGAATGCTTAATACTGTCTGATTTGCATTTTGATTTTCTGATAGTTTAGAAACGCAAAATATCAGATGCATAACTTACCGCATAAAGTTTATTTAGGGAGAGTACACTTTAGCCAAAATAAGTTTTTCAAAACAGAACATGTTTTGTGAATAATTTATCCATAACAAGAGTGGCCACTTGAATTTGTAAACCTCTTTTAGGTGAAGGATTCAGTTGCTATAGGTCAAATGTCAGTGTCTCGGTGAAATATTTACTTTGTGCTAAAATGCGCTAAAAATATTTATTTTTTAGCACATTTCTTCTGCATAAATACGACTTAGGTTAAAAGCAATTTTTTTTTTAAATCAATTCTTGTACAGTGCTTGGACTTTGGCTAACTTTGTGTTGAAATACAAGATCAGGATTTTTTTTAACTTGACTGGATGCAATTTTATTTATAATTGTTTTTTTAAAAAACTATTTGGTCAGATGCATTAGGGGCCACCTAGGTAGAAGAGAGGCAACTATCCATGTACAGAGAGATGTGATGCTGTTATCATCTTATGATTCTTTTCTGGACTTACTATGGTATATTGGATTAAGTGTGGCAGGAACTTGCGATAAAAGTATTTTCTTCCATGTTGTGTGATGTGCATTCATCTTTTAAGTTAGTGCTTTCCCTAAAATTCACAAATTAGAATTCATGTCCTCTCCAGTAAAATAGAACTGCAAGAGTAGACTGAAAAATAAATGTTTCCTTTCTGTGAGAATTTGACTATATAAAGAGAGAGAGTTCTTTTTTTTTTTTTGAGATGGAGTCCTCCTGTGTCACCCAGGCTGAAGTGCAGTGGTGTGATCTCAGCTCCCTATAACCTTCAACTCCCAGGTTCACGTGATTTTCTTGCCTCAGCCTCCCAAGTAGCTGGGATTACAGGTGACCGCCATCATGCTCGGCTAATTTTTTTGTATGTTTAATAGAGATGGGAGTTTCACCATGTTGGACAGGCTGGTCTCGAACTACCAACCTCAGGTGATCCGCCTGCCTCGGCCACCCAAAGTGCTGGGATTACAGTCGTGAACCACTGTGACTGGTGACAGGAGGTTCTTAAGTAATCTACCCTGGCAGTCTTTAATTTCCGTAGTCTCCTCTAAGTACCCCATCACCAGTTTTCCATGGAATATAGACTCACCATTGAAACCCATGAATCAAATTTATCTTTAGCACCACTTCATTTAGAGAGATACTTAATGGTGCAATTGCTGCATCTATTTCTTTCAAAAGGCTAGCTAACTGCTGATTTGTTGGGAATTCATCGGGCAGTCAGCTCCCGGAGGGTTCTGCTGTTGTTTGATTTGCCTTGGCTGTGAGGAATTCTGTGCTCTGAAGCAAGGACTGGAGCAGTGAAGTCATTGTCCTGCCTGGTGTTGTGACATCACTATGGCTCAAAGGAAACAAGGGTGGGGCAGGCAAAACCAGACCATCTGAAGCATCTTGCTGGCTTTAAAACTTTGCCTGATCAATGAATGAGACTCTCCTTTCTCAAATTGAACTGATTGAGAGGTATTGTTTGGAGAACTGGAAGATATAAATGAATGTAAGATTGCTTGGGAGAATGTGTCCCCAAGAGTAAGGTAGGAGAGTTTTTTGTTTTGTTTTGTTTTGTTTTTGTGAAATAGTAGAAAGCATTGAATATTCCTTCAGTGGAGGAAAATACTGTAATTTTTTTAGAAAGCCATTTACAAAATTAAAGAACAAGAAAAATGAGTCTGAATTTTTATTTACACATTGAGTCAACATATTTCTTACTGTTTTTTTTGTACTAAAAGAGCATTCTTTCTAAATTCTTGATTTAGATTATTTGTAATGTCTTTTTTAAAAAGTATGTGGTCTCTGTAAAGATTCAGTTTTCTCACTGGGCAGGCCATGTTATCATTTATTTTTAAGTGATGAAATTGCAGTTGGCAATTGGAACAAATGGAAAAAGGTATTTCATAAGTATGGAAGCTATCTGCAGTGATTTGGAAGAATGGATTTCCATTTACATTTTTATTTTATTTACTAATTATTTTATAATTTAACATTTTAATCCTAATTTAGAATTCTAGTGCAGAGATGATCAGAGACATGTTTCACCCAAAATAGTGTTGAATAAATGATAAGACTGAAATTCAGAAACTGTAAAGTACATTTCATGTTTTCCTTTCTGAATTTATAGTAATACCAGCATAAAAAATGAAGAACCACAGAATGGCTGCAGATGTTCCTTGTCTTTTCCTTACCTCCTTGCTAAGATGAATGACATTTTTTACGTGAGTGTGTTACATATATAGGAGCTCTGGACAGGCCTTTCTTAACTGTGTAGCTGTTCCAGAGCACAGTTTCAAAGCGTAAGGAAGAAACAAATTGAGAAGAATGGCACATGTGGAGAAGTTGAAATTAGGTGCCAGAACTGCAGATCACTTGGTTGAAATGTCTTGGTATTGCATTTTTAGTCCTTGTGATGATTGGTTAAATCGCATACTTTGGAATTGTAAGCTTCTATTAGCACCAAACCCCTAATTCTTTTGTAATTTGCAGTATAGAGAAAAAGCTGACAACTTAATTTTTAGATTGCTGACATTTTGTTACGTTGTTCTTATAACCCTGCTTTACAAAATAAAAACTGAGAGAGAGAGAGAGAGAGAGAGAGAGAGAGAGAGAGAAAGCAGAAAGGTCTATATTAGACCTAGAAAACAAATGCAATATTTAACCTGTCTTGAGTGTATATTTTTCTCTTCGGTTATGTTGGGTAGGTGCTTGAGGATAGAAAATTACTTCTCTTGAGGTTTATTTCCCAAACCAAGTAGAGGTCTAGACACTTAAAGCGTTCAGTAAATACTTACAGAATTGTCTAAAAAATGAGGCGATTTATGACTTATGTTTTACTACCAAAAAAAAAAAAATCTTGGAGAAGGCTTAAAAAGCACCACTGCTTTATTTAAAAATGAGAATTACCGGACTCTTGTGTGTAGTCATTATTTTTAATGGCATGGTCCTCTTCATAACAAGGTTGTTACCTCTGTCTACAGCTCAAATTGGTTAGGTCCTAGAGGTTTTGCCATATGAGGGAAGAGAATTCTGCAGGTACCAAGAGAAAAGAAGAACGGTTTCTTTGAGGGGAGAACTGCAGGGAGTCAGCTTCCTTTCCTGCCAGCTCTAATTGGTGTCATGGAAGACATCAGTGTGGAGGGAGTACTCTGAAGAGGGGGGGATCAAATGGGAGGGTGACAAAAGCTGAAAAGGATTAGGGCTGGGAGATGATATTGATCCTAGCATTGAACTAAAAGGAGGAAAACTGTTTTCTGTTTTGGCTCTCTCTTTGGTCATTTTTGTACATCCTTGTGTTTACATTTTCAAATAGCGAGTTTCTGTGTATTTGAGTCAAGCCCCAAAATTTCATCATTTCTAAAAGAAAATTATTTTTTCACATTTAACGTCTTTGAAATTGGGATATATCTTACATGGCTCTCAGCCATGTGGCAGAGAAAAAGCTGGCAACTTAATTCATTGATTGTGAATGTGCATCAAAAATTGGGGATTGGAAGTTAGTGGACTGGAGAAAATCCTGGAGACAGTAATGGAGCACTTTTTTTTTTTTTTTTGAGATGGAGGCTCGCTATGTCACCCAGGCTGGAGTGCAGTAGCATGATCTTGGCTTACTGCAACCTCCACCTCCCAGGTTCAAGCGATTCTCCTGCTTCAACTTCCTGAGTAGCTGGGATTACAGGCATGCACCACCACACCCGGCTAATTTTTTTGTATCTTCAGTAGAGATAGGGTTTCACCATGTTGGTCAGGCTGGTCTCGAACTCCTGACCTTGTGATCTGGCTGCCTTGGCCTTCCAAAGTGCTGAGATTACAGGCATGGGCCACTGCGCCTGGCCTGGAACACTCATAAGAAGTGATGCATTTCCAGTGCTCTTGGTGACCCAAGATGATATTGTGTGGAAGAAGCATAGACAATAGTAACTCTTAGTTGATGTGCAATTTGGAAGAGTTGGATTCTGAATATGTAAGAATTTTTAGGAATACTTTGGCCAATCTATTTTGTTTATATTTTCTTTATGCATTGAAAAACTAAATCAATTTGAGTTTTTGAAGAAGAAAATGAAAATTCCAGTTTCTAAAAATGTATGAGTCATGGCTTAATGGACAGAGTGCTATGTAAGATAATGTTATCTCTTATAATCAGTGTCATGAATCTTAGGGAATATGGTTTATCATTTGGCTCTGCAATTTTTTAAAAATATATTTTATAATATGTAGTGCTTATTTTACACTGTCCATTCTGTGTATCAGTGATTGTTTTTCTGTGTATTATTGTTTCCTATAAAAGGATACGTGCATCTTGGGAAGGTAACCTTATTTCCCAAGATTCATGACACTGCTATAAGAGATTATGTTATATAGCACTCTGTCTATTAAGCTATGACTCATACATTTTTAGAAACTGGAATTTTCATTTTCGTCATCAAGAACTCAAATTGATTTGTTTTTCAATGCATAAAGAAAATATAAATGAAATGGATTAGCCAAATATAGATATGTGCATCCTTTTATAAGAAAAACCTTTTCGTTGTTCATTTTGACTTTTCCATTTCGGCCTTGTGAAGATGACAGGATTTTGATAGAGAATCTCAGTTAGTCATTGAGAAGACATTCCAGATAGACATTCCAGAAGTCAAGAGGCCTACATTTAGCTGAGATATAGCCTGTGTGCTGCCAAGTAATGGGAGATGAGTCTAAGGAGGTAGTGTGAGGCCTGATTGTGGGTTTTTGGATATGAGACTAAGGGATATTTTGGACTTTGCTAGGTAGTGGGGAGTCATTGAAAGTGGTTGAGTAGGGAAGAGTATGGAAGAAGGACATTTTTCTGGTGATAAACGTAGGATGAGTTGGAAGAATAGGAATCTGGAGACAGATGGTCCTTAGTTAATGGACTTAGCCAAAATTTTGCAGATATTGAATATAATTTTTTTCTTTCCATGATTGATATTTTGGCAATTCATTCCACATTTTTGTGGGCGTATTTAACTGAAGATTAAATACTACCTTTGGACTGTTTAAGGTGGAAGATGAGATATACGAAATACGGAAAAATTTTCCTTCTTATTTATGCTTTCAATGAACATATCTCAGTTATTTGAGACATCATAGATAATACATTCCCACTTTAAAGTATATTCTAACAATACTGAAAAAACAAAAGAAGAACTCTCATTATCTACTTTCTTTTTTTTTTGAGACGGAGTTTCACTCATGTTACCCAGGCTGGAGTGCAATGGCGCGATCTTGGCTCACCGCAACCTCCGCCTCCTGGGTTGAGGCAATTCTCCTGCCTCAGCCTCCTGAGTAGCTGGGATTACAGGCACGCACCACCATGCCCAGCTAATGTTTTGTATTTTTAGTAGAGACGGGGTTTCACCATGTTGACCAGGATGGTCTCAATCTCTTGACCTCGTGATCCACCCGCCTCGGCCTCCCAAAGTGCTGGGCTCACAGGCTTGAGCCACCATGCCCGGCCCTCATTATCTACTTTTCTGAATGTATCATCTATCAGAGTGGAACAGGACAGACCTGGATTGGACTCCCGGTCCTGCTATTTAAGAACTGTGTGGCATGGTTCTTTTAACTTCCTAGAGCCTGTTTGCTCATTTATAAAATGGGCATAATGCTTATATCTCAAGGATATTTGAGGATTAAATGTTGTGTAATACATGCAGATACTGAACACAGTCTCTGGTATATCGTAAGTGCTTCATAAATAGCAGTAGCATAATTTTGCACATATACAGACTCATACATAGCTTACATAATATTTTACATGGATAGTCTTCAATCTTAAATACTTCTACATTACAGTTTTTTTTTGTTTTTTGTTTTTTGTTTTTGAGACAGAGTCTTACTCTGTTGCCCAGGCTGGAGTGCAGTGGAGCAATATAAGCTTACAGCAACTTCCACCTCTAGGGTTCAAATGAGCCTCCCAGGTTCAAGTGATTCTCTTGCCTCAGCCTCCCAAGTAACTGGAGTTATAGGCACCACCCCACCCAACTAATTTTTTTGAATTTTTAGTAGAAATAGGGTTTCATCATGTTGGCCAGGCTGGCCTCGAACTCCTGACCTCAAGTGATCTGCCTGCCTTGGCCTCCCAAAGTGCTAGGATTACAGGCGTGGGCCACCACACCCCGCCAAACTTTTTTTTTTAATGTAACAGTATGTCTGGGGGAAGCTTTTTCATGCACACAAATCTATACCCACATCTTTATTTTTAACGGTCAATAAATATTTTCTTTTGGTTCTGTGCTATACTAGTAAAGGCTCATCACCTTAGTGATGGTGTTAATGTATAGCCTTGTCCTCCGGTCCCTCCGACTCCTGCCACTTGCTGTCTGCACTTCACGGCTCTCTTTCTATTATACACATCAGGAGGCTTGTGGTAAGACAGGATATTTAAAAAATTAAAATCTCTGATGATGATTGTGTATATCTCAGTATCGTGTGTGAATATTTCTAACTAAATATTAAAGAAGCAAACTTTCACTATATATTTCTTGATTTTTTTAAAATTCAAGTTTTAATGTCATCTTTTCATAGAGGGCTGAGCTCACTCAGCAAAGCCTAACCTGAGTTCTCAGGTTGTCCCCATTCTCCCATGTGCTTCCCGGCATGCCTTGAGGGACAGCAGATGCAACAGCCTAGACCTGAACTAGACTCTCCAGAGTCAAAACATCCAGGGTCTGGGATAGTTCAGTAGGTGAGGGAGGGTCATTGGGCTCCCAAAGTTGGAAAAAATTAAGCTTCCTTAGATCTGTCTCTGAGTTCCCAACCCTTCCTTTGTCCTCAGCAACAGAATGCTAACAAATGTCGTATTCCATTCGCAGATTCTCTGCCACTTCTCCAGGGATGTGGGCAGCTCTGTTATTCACAATCCCATGATTTTGGCTGATCTTCAGTGTATGTAGAATCCAGCCTTCATTTAGCCATTTGAGGAGAATAGCGTTATGACCCTGAAGGTGCTAGCTGGAATGGTGCACCCAGGCTTCTGTGAGGTGATGCCATCAGGGAGTCTAGAGGCCTAAGGCTGGCCCTGACAGTTGCACACTTTATGTAATTTGTATTTAGAGTTACTAACATCCCAGAGATATAGGGAGTTTTGGGCAGTTTCATTACAGAGAATTATTCTTGAATTTTGGTGTGCTTTATACCATTTTGTGTGATTTGGTAACAACTTTTATTAACTTTAAAAGGAATATGTTTACTGGCTAAGTATAAGACTTAGAAAATAGAGGTTGACAAATTTGTATGCTCAAGACATCTGGAAAGCTTTTCCTCTGAATTCTTGAAATGAGAGCAGTAATTCATGGGAGGGGGAGTTATATTGTAGAAAAGCGGTCCCCAATGATTTTTTTAGCACCAGGGACCCCCATTTTGCTCGCCTCCTGCTGTGTGGCCCTGTCCTTGGCCCAGAGGTTGGGGTTTCATGGAAGACAATTTTTACATGGACGGAGGTTGTGGGGGATAGTTTCAGGAAGAAACTGTTCCACCTCAGATCATCAGGCGTTAGATTCTCCTAAGGAATGCACAGCCTAGATCCCTCCAATGTGCAGTTCACAATGGGGTTCGCACTCCTATTAGAATCGAATGCCACTTCTGATCTGACAAGAGACAGAGATGAGTTGGTAATGCTCACTCACCCACCGCCCACCTCCTGCTGTGCGGCCCTGTCCTTGGCCCAGGGATCGGGGGTCCTTGTTGCAGAATAAAGAAAATAAAGGAGTTAGAGAAGATACAGATGGAAACATCTGCTAACATTGAGGTAGGTAACTGTGGGCAGGGTAACTCCATTTCTCTAGGCAAGGTTCCCCAGAGTGAACAGATGAGGATGCTGCCTGCCTCAAGGATGAAATGAGATCTGTGTTTGAAGACATCCAGAACCGTTCTAATGAGAGTATATGCATAGTACATATTTTCTCATTTCAGTAGTATATGCTGTTGTCCTCTTTGCTTGTTTTTAGGGACATGTGTTTAAGAATTATAAGATCCAAAGGTGACCCTCAAGATGAGCATAGAATTTTGTGACATTCTACCACAAAACCCATAATCCAAAAATGACCCCCAATGAGAATGCAGAATTTGACTATGAAACTCGAGATAACAGTAGAGGTTTGCAAAGAATGAGACACTGTGGTTTTCAAATTTTTGCATACAACAGGATTACCTGGTGAGTTTCTTAAAAAGGAATCTTTAGAGACCAATCCACAGAATCTCACCTCATAGATCTGGAATGGATCCAGACATCCTTTATGTCCAACAGGGACTTTGGTGAAATCTGATCCAAGTGGTCCCTGGACCACATTTTGAGATACACTGTCTTAAGGAATTTTGTCTTAATGACTCTCCAGCTTCTTCACTATTGTCAAATAAGCATGTAACCTGGAAAGAACATAAAATATAAATAAATAGTATGAGTGTTGGAGAGAATGATTAGCAGAGAGCATAGAAGCCTGGCCTTGGACTCAGAGTGCTAGGGTTTCTTTATGGCTGGTCATCACTTCTGACTTTTGTGGCCCTAGGAAATTATGTAAAATTTGAAAGGTTAAGGAAGTAGGAAAGAAGGTTAATTTTGTTATCTATTAAATAGGGATAATGATAATTATGTAGCAGAATGGTCAGAATGGTTGAATAAGAATCCAGGTAAAAGTACGTAGCTCTTAATATGTCTTCAGTTGGGGTCATTTTCTTTCTTTGTGATTGGTAGTAGAGTGAAATGACAGTGAAGAAGAGATGCTTCTATGAGTACATGTGATTCTGCTGGTCAAAATCATACTGAGCTATTTGGGTTCTGCAGATATTCTTAAGATACTATGAAGTTCTTCAATTACATATGTGAAACTTAAGATGATGAAAAGCTTTCTTTACAAATGTGGCTATGTTTAGTGACATTCATATCAGTGGTAAATGGTCAGAATACATTATAATTTATTAGCATTTTTTCCTAGGCTCGTATCTGAGAAAGACACACTCACGTAATTCAAATAGAGAGACAACAAAACAAATGTCACTGTATATCACATTTAAATTGTGTCAGTTTCTTAGACTTCGAAGATGAATTCGAGAAGGAACTTTGGTCTTTGGAGCTGTAGTTGCCATTCAGCCTTAAGGCCTTAAGCTTGTCTGACAGCGTGGCCCTGTCTTGGTGCAAAGAGGCGGCAAGCTGGATAAATTATGTAACCATTTTCAGACATCGGCTTTTTTCCCGTCATTGAACCTTCTCCGGGTATCATCAAAATTGCGATTTTTGGAGTTACCTCTAAGAGGGTTTTCACATCAAGACAAGGCACGTGAAAAGATCTTTGACAAAGGGTAGAATATACACATATTAACAAATTAAATTTCATTTCTCTTTTGCTCACTCAGTGTCCAGTAAAATGTTCTTCTAAAACAATTACTGGTTTTATTGGCTTAGCCTCATACCTCTTATTTCTCCACGCTCTTAAGAGTTGGATTCCAACATGATCTCCTTGCCTGAGGCTTCTCCTGGCTAGAATTGTAAAGGATGTTATTCAGTCATATTAGAGAGTGTAAGAGCCTGTGTGCTGCTCAGATCAAGGACAATCCCTTTGGCGCCATATCTCAGTGAATGCTTTGTTGACCCCCAAGATGAATCCAGGTCTTCTCTACTCAGACCAGCTTCTGTATGATGTCTTCTCCAAATATTCTAGTTCAAGCATCTCCCAGAATAAAGAACCAAGGAAAATTAAACCAACCCATCTTTTGACCCAGTTTCCTCCTTAGGCTTATTGCCAGTATTTCTTCCCAGCCACTTGGTTGTCAGACACGTCTTTGAAATTAAGATTTGTCTAGGCAGGATACTCATTTGGCGTCAATGATAGTTAAAAGACTCATCAAAGTACTGAGATACGCTGAAAAGACTGGACTGATGGCATGTGCCAATATGTGACTTTTGAGCCTTTGTGAAGTTTTGTTCCTTTCTCTGTTCTTTTATATGTTTATTCCACAAATACTTACATAATGCTTGTTATGAACCTGGCACCGTGCTCAGTGCTGGAGTTACAGTGATGAACAAATCTGGTTCTACTCTCTGGAAACTGTATTTTTTTTTTTTTTTTTTTTGGAGACAGAGTTTCGCTCTTGTTACCTAGGCTGGAGTGCAATGGCACGATCTCAGCTAACTGCAACCTCCACCTCCTGGGTTCAAGCAATTCTCCTGCCTCAGCCTCCCGAGTAGCTGGGACTACAGGCGTGTGCCACCATGCCCAGCTAATTTTTGTATTTTTAGTAGAGATGGGGTTTCACTATGTTGACCAGGATGGCCTCGATCCACCCACCTTGGCCTCCCAAAGTGCTGGGATTATAGGCGTGAGCCACTGCGCCCAGCCGGAAACTGTATTTTAAACAAGGAGATGACTCACCAACAAATAAGATTTCAAATACCGGTGAACACTGAGCAGGATCAGAGCCAGAGACTTTGCCTGTGGATTGCCCCTGTAGATACTATCAATTAGGGGATGTTTAACATTTTACCAAGACCTTCTTGTTGTTGCACCCCTTCTCTGCAAGTATGGTGTCAATTCTAGATTGTAAGCAGAACCAAGCAGGGACCACCATATCTAATCATCTTCGTGTCTTTGATCCTGGTACAGTGCCTCACACACAGCAGGCCCTTGTTAACTGCGAAATAGGTAGTTCTTACTCTCACACGCTTTTTTCTTGTACCTTGCCTTTCCTTGTAATAGTTTTCTGATTGAAAATACACATTCTCTTCTTTCTCATGTAAGCTCAGTGTCTTCTGCTGTTCCACTCAGATGTGGACTCACCTCAAGCTAATGAAGCTGAAACTTCAGGACTCCTTACTTACAGAATCATTTTCCGAAGTTTGCACCAAAGTTTGATTTTTATAATCTTCTTTTTCTTTTCTTCCTTTTTTTTTTTTTTTGACAGGGTCTTCTTCTACTGTCCAGGCCGAAGTGCAGTGGCATGATCTTGGCTCACTGCAACCTCTACCTCCCGGGTTCAAGTGATTCTCATGCCTCAGCCTCCCAAGTAGCTGAAATTACAGGCATGCGCTACCACACCTGGCTAATTTTGGTATTTATAGTAGAGACAGTATTGTCATGTTGGCCAAGCAGTCTTGAACTCCTGGCCTCAGGTGATCTGCCCACCTTGTCCTCCCAAAGTGCTGGGATCCCAGGCATAAACCACCATGCCCAACCTGTAGTGATTTATCTTAAAGAAGTTTTCCCAATTGCAAGAGCCTTGTCACTTAAAAAAACCTGGATATATCTCTGATCCTAACTCATATTAAATTGTCCCTTTTCTGAATTTCAACTCTAATTCTAGCTAACCAAAATCCAGAATTTGGCTGTATCAACTTATCTTCTTTTGAAGTATCTCATGGCCACACCTGGGAAATATATCCAAAGGCTTGAATTTGTAACTTAAACACATCACTGAACCTCTCAGAGACATACACTCATCTACGAATATGCAGAACAGCTGTCTCTTCTTTTTTCAGAACTGTTACATAGATCAAACGGTGTAATTGATATGAAAGCACTTTTCAAACTGTTAAGATGCATAAGAAAATAATGGACAGTGTTGTCAGGGAGTAGAGTTGGAAAGCTTTCAGGGGAAGGAACGTCTGATTTCCTTAATGCTCTGCTCTGCACCCTGTGCCTTCATCCATCTGCCTAACAATGGAGTATATCCCGAGTACATACCTATTTGCAGCACTACCCAAGCACTGAGCAAAATGAATGTCACCGCCCACTCTCACGGGGCTTCCTGTCACCCTCAGCACACAGATAATTAATTACTGCCTCCCAAGTGCTGTGATAGGGGAATTGGGGCATGAAAGGCGCACAAAGGAAGCTCACCTACCAGCTGTGGGGGTGTGGCTGTGGAAGGAGAGGGAGTGGCGTCCAACCTGAGACTTGAAGGATGTCCAGGAGCCATGCAGTAGAGAATAGGGAGAGCTGGATAGAGTCTGGAGTCAACTGGACAGGAGGGTGTTAGAGGTGACTGACCAGCAGGTACAGAGGCCAGGAGGAAAGAGGGAGACATTCATGTGGCTGACCAGTAAGATGGGCTCTGAGGGCAGTGGGGGAGATGAGCCTTAGGGGCAGCTGGGGTCGGAGTTTGGGGCCCCGTGAACCATGTCGTCCTGAGGGTGAGGCAGAGCCAGTGAGGGGTGTTATCTTATTGGAAGACATGGTCAGATGTGCTTTTAATACAGCTTTTGTATTAATCTAGGAAGTTTACTTTTTTCAAGGATAATATATCATTATGGTAAAAATGAGTGTTTTTTGAAGAAATATATGAATGACTCAGTGAACTCCTTAACAGTTTCTGGCACCACAGCAGTGTAGCTTTGTGCTTAGAGGACACATATGTAAACTTAGAAACTTCACTTTATTTTCCTATAAAATAAAAATCGCAGTTAATATCACAGTATATCAATCTGTACAGCAGCCCTCAATATAAGTACTCTGTACATAAGTACTCAATAAATGTTACTAATATTACTGTCCAGGGAAGCATCGAGGATGATCGGAACTAAGGAAGTGCTAGAAGAGTTGGAGAAAAATGAATACTTTGACAAATGTTTAGGAGGTGAGACTTGGTGACATGTTGGGTATGGGAGAGGGGAATGTCCCCGCCTGCTGTTCCCTGAGACATATATATTTGATGATGGTGGGGTTGCTGATGGCGTGTGCAGGTCAGGAGTTCGTCCTGAAGTTCCTGTGGGACATTTCAGAACCCATGTCTAGTAGCCTTCATGCATCAGCCTGCAAGCCAGAGAGGTCCAGCTCAAAGATCGAGACATAGAATCTTCCAGGTAGGAAGATAATTAAACAGAAGCTGAGATCACTAGAGAGAGGGCAGAGTGAAAAGAATCTGCAAGGGAGAAAAGTAGAAGAGGAAAAGACACACGAAGCTGGGGAAATGTGATTCAGAAAGAAGAAGTGTTCACTGGGGTTCTTGAACGTTCAAATGACACGATGTCTGCAACACTCCCTTTGCCCTTAGCCATGCCGATGTTGGTGAGTTCTCCAAGAGGAGCTTGGAGGAGCAGTACCAGTTTTCCAAGCTTGTGCACCAGTTCTTTCACCTTTGCTTGCCTTTCATCCTCAACCCCCTATATTCTGAGGGTGGCAGCCAGGCTGCTGTGGGCAGGGCTGAGAGGAAGGCAGTGCACACAGCAGGGGAACCTGGTTCTCAGGAAGAAACCAAAGCACAGATGTCTTTGCCGCTGTAGGTGAGGTAAGATAGATATATATAATATATATATATATATATATATATGTATTTGATGTAATTTTTATCCACCGTGTTTCATTTTTTAAAGAAATATATTGAGAGGCAAAGGTGACATTGTTGGAAATGTTTACCTCCTATGTAGCTAAGGGGCTGTATTTAAAATTGTGACAGGCAGCTCAGCTTAAACCACTAAACATAGATTTGCAGTATTTTCTTTTATGTAGCCTTTTTCTGTAGATCATAAAAGGCTCTAATGTGTAGTTTCAGAGCAGTGCCAGGGCAGCGATGACAGCTGTTTAATTCCCTTAATATGCTCCCTGACTTCCCATGATCATGGAAATGATTCTGCCAGTGGTAGAATATTCTTGATCACAGCTGAGCAAAAATGTTGCGGCTGTCTTGACCATCACTCAAAGATAAGCAGTAAGTGTCAGTTTAACCCAAGGATGGTTAATTAAGAAACTAGAAGATGGGCCGGGTGCGATGGCTCATGCCTGTAATCACAGCACTTTGGGAGGCAGAGGTGGGCAGATCACTTGAGGTCAGGAGTTCGAGACCAGCCTGGCCAACATGGTGAAACTCCATCTCTACTAAAAATGCAAAAATTAGGCAGACGTGGTGGGTACCTGTAATCCCAGCTACTTGTGAGGCTGAGGCACAAGAATCACTTGAACTTGGGAGGTCGACGCTGCAGTGAGCTGAGATTGCACCACTGTACTTCAGCCTGGGTGACAGAGTGAGACTGTCTCAAAACAACAAACAAAAAAAAGAAGCTAGCAGATGCAGGGATGGGGTTGAAAATTCTTTTACAAAAATATTGTAAAATATTTCTGATACACAAAAAAGTTGATTGAAAATATGATGACCTGTATATACAGCATGCACAAAATATGACCCCAGCTGGGCTCAGTGGCTCAAGGTCTGTAATCCCACCACTTTGGGAGGCCAAGGTAGGAGGATCACTTGAGCTTAGGAGTTTGAGACCACCTTGAGCAAAATAGTGAGACCCCATCTCCAGAAAACTTAAAAAAAGAAAATTAGCCAGGCATGGTGGTGTGCACCTGTAGTTCCAGCTACTTGGGAGGCTGAGGTGGGAGGATTTCTCGAGCCTGGGAAGTCAAGGCTGCAGTGAGCTATGATTGTGCCACTGTACTCCAAGCTTGGGTGACAGAGCAAGACCCTGTCTCAAATAAAATGCAATAAGAACAACCCCAACTTGCTAAATCTCCTGCATTCTCTACGTGTGCACCCATCTCTCCCTCTTAGAAGTGACCACTCTTCTGGATTTGTGCTTCTGATAACCATATGTGTCTCTCTTCCTTTCCACATCACTATTTCTAGTATTACTAAATTATTTGCGGTATTGTTTTTAATGTTTAAAATTTTAAAATAGTATACTATGCATATCTTTCTGTAGCTTGTTTAGTTGTCTAACAGATTGATATCTGTGTATGTTGATACCTATAGTATTCTACGGTGTGTTTCTTGTTAGTTGAAGAATGGACGCTTTATGTAAGGTTCGTGGCTTCCTCACTGAACATTGAACTGGGTCATGCTTCTCCCTTCTTCCACAGAGGCATCGGACTTGCCGAGCCCTCAACCTGGAACATTCTTCCTCTGCGTATTCACCGCTGGCTCCCATGCCTTCCTTCATCCTTTGCACTTAGTATAGCCTCATACATACCTTCTCCTGGCCTCCATAACATCCTACACAACCTGCTCCCCTTCCCTGCTTAATTTTCTTCGTATCACTACACATTCTATGTTTTTACGTTTCTCCCTCAGCCAGAATATCAGCTTCATGGCAACAGGAGTTTTATCCATTTTGTTCACGGCCATAGAGCCAGCTTTTAGAACACTGCTTGGCACTTTGTAGATGCTCAGTAAATCCTCAAATGAAAGAGTCATTTAAAATCATTATATAACAATAATGAAACAATCCCATGAGTTTATGAGGGAAAATCCCAGTTCAGTCTTTAACATTTTATTTAGTAGTTATGGTTTTGTTAAAAGTGATTTAACTTTAAATTGTAAATATAACTTCAAAATGTGAGACTCCCTGATGAGAAGAGCTTGCCTGTACTGTCTGCAGGAGCTTCTTGGAATACAGGAGAATCAATGTGTGCTGGGCCAAGACCTTATCCCACCTAGCAGTGAGTTTAGCCATGCTGCTCAGGGTGATGGTTGTGTTTTGGTCATTTTCAATTAACTTGAACTTGGGATTCCTTATGTTTTTTAGGATAATTTCTCCCACTTAAGAATTAACATTTCCACATTGTTAATACTTTCCCTGATGTACCATCTGGCCTGCCCCTTTGTTGCCTTCCAATTTTAGCATAGTGTAAGGTAAACAGTTTTTTTTTTTTTTTTAAACCAATGAATATTCCATTGTCTTGTCATTTGGAAAATAATTTATACTCCTCTCATTTTCGCTGTCTGTATTCGGAGCTGGGAAAATTAAAGTACAGTTGGTTTTTAATTCTGAGCTCTTCGGTTAAGCACCAGCTAGATAAGTGAGAGTTTGATTAGGTGTGCATTCTCATTAAGGAAACATGAATGATAATTTTTCAATTGGACTACTGTAGGAAATGATTCTGAAGTATAAAGATATTGGTGGCTTCCTATTGGCAACATCATTTATAACTTAGTTTTGAAGAATTTCTCATTCACAAGAAAGTTTCTGTTGCTGGCTAATTTCTATTTTTTTAATTGAAAATTGAATTTTTCTGCAATCAGAGAATCTGTCTGCATTTTAGGAGGGCAGAGATCTTGGGACAATCTGTCTACGTTTTAGGAGGCAGAGATTTTTCTTTATCTAGCTTCAGGTACTCAAGTAAGTATTGGCAAAATGGAATGGTCTCTGTTCATTGTTAAATTTGTATTCTGTTATAGTCCCTTCTTTCTCATGCCAGTGGAAACTTATTCTTGGAGGAGGCACCCAGAACAGTGCAATATTTGAATGTGTCTCATCGATAAAGGGAAGTTGACTGAGTGGTGAAGAAGATGTCAACTTAGATATTTTCTAATAAGTGAAGGTGTGGGACACCTGGACCCTCCATAATCATTTCTGTTTTTTTTTTTTTTTTTTTTTTTTTGAGACGGAGTTTCGCTCTTGTTACCCAGGCTGGAGTGCAATGGCGCGATCTCGGCTCACCGCAACCTCCGCCTCCTGGGTTCAGGCAATTCTCCTGCCTCAGCCTCCTGAGTAGCCAGGATTACAGGCACGTGCCACCATGCCCAGCTAATTTTTTTTTTTGTAGTTTTAGTAGAGACGGGGTTTCACCATGTTGACCAGGATGGTCTCGATCTCTTGACCTCGTGATCCACCCGCCTCGGCCTCCCAAAGTGCTGGGATTACAGGCTTGAGCCACCGCGCCCGGCCCATAATCATTTCTTGTGAGCTACATCAATGATGAGCCACATGAATTAAGTTAGACTGAGAAATACAGGTGCTTCACCTCTTTGGCTCCATCTATATTTGGTTTCACTGATTTTAGAATGTCTGATAATAATCGTTACTCAATTGGATATTATTACTCTTCAGCATGGACAGTCAGAATTCTGTCTCAGACGTGGATCAGCAAATTAGATGTTTTGAAGCTCTTTTTAAAGAGTCTCTAATGACATAGATAATTGTTTTTATGGTTTTCTGTGAAATGGAATTGCCTGATAGAGCTGTCTCATTTCTTAGTGGCCTTTTATCCGATACTGCAAAGAGATTGAGGTGGGAAGTTTCTCAGTAGAAATAACAGCATCGTTACCATCTTCATAAGCACTTAATTTGCATTAGTTGTTTCTCCTATAGAAGACATTTTCTTAGATGGAGGTACGAGGGTCCCTGCAATGATTTTTATATGTCTGCCTGATAAAGCAAGTTGTTTGAATGGTGGAGAAGAATATCTCCATATCAATTTAGATATTCACTAACAATGGAAACTTTAGGAGACTGCATTCTTTTCATGTCTGCAAGTTCTAAGAAGATATTTGTTAATCCTTATTTCATATGTTTTATATATTACTTAACTAGGCATATGTATTATAATCTGTCTGTAATAATCATATGTGTTATCACTGTGAAAGTTTTAGATTTGTGATATGCAGTGTTATCATTATACATTTATATAATCTCTACCTATAATCCCAGCTCAGTAACTTTTAATGAATATTGCAGCCATTGGCAAGTTTTTTAGTATCACTTAATGTCAGTGCCATCACCTATAAAGTGCGCATAGTAATACTAGCCTCATTGTATTGATGTGATGTTTTATGTGCATGTTAGTGCATGTATAAAATGGGAATTGTAGGAAAGCTGGCCTCATTGTGTTACTGTGTGTTATTGTTAACATTACTATACATTGTAGAGTTTGTTTCCAAATGCCAGTGCTGGCCCCTGTGAGTGCTTTCCTAGGGCCATGGCATGCCTCTTGGATAACATGCCTCTTGGTTGCTTTGGCTGTCTAGGTTCCACACTGACCAGCTCAGAGCAGGTGGCTGCTGGGCTGTCAGGGGCCTGCTCTACTAGGGTCCGGCTTGGAGCAAATGTAAGAAAGGTCATTATGGATTGGGGTACGGGGGACTTTTGTCACTTATCTCACTTTTGCCTGTCATTTTAGATTGAAGAAAATGAAATATGGCATGTCTGTGTTAAAACTGGGTTTTCTACTTTGAATGAATGATTAGAAATGAAGAACTGAAATAAGTTCAATCAAGAGAATTGAGCTCACAGTGAGGACTTTTATTGTGTGTATCTTTCATTTCAGATAAGCACCTCCCCCCTTGCTTTGGAGAACTGATCCTCACTCCTTTCTGGGGAAGACTTGGGGCTGTCAACACAGGCTGCCACCTGCTCCCTGGCTAAATGATAGGCAGGTGACCCAGACCTGGCCAGTGCACTGCTGCATTCCCTCTCAGCATATGATCCATGTCAGCGCCACACATCCTCCCCATGGATGGAGGAAAGGTGGCCCTACCTTGTTAAGTGGTTAAGATAAAAGAATGTGGCCTTCTTGCTTGGCCCAGAATGCATGACTCTGAGAAGAGGGATTAAATTATGTTTCAGCAGAGTGGAACCCTTGAGATCTCTGATGGCCTTATTTCCAGCAGATGACCACTGAAAATGGCCAAAAGTATTTTTTGTTTATATTATAGTAGGAAAGCAGCTGTTAGCTGTATAGTGTAGTAGTTGAGAGTCCAGACTCGGCATGGTGGCTCACGCCTGTAATTTCAGCACTTTGGGAAGCTGAGGCGGGCAGATCCTTTGAGGTCATGAGTTCCAGACCAGCCTGACCAACATGGTGAAAACCTATCTGTACTAAAAATACAAAAAATTATCATGGTGGCGGTCACCTTTAATCCCAGCTACTCAGGAGGCTGAAGCAGAATTGCTTGAACGTGGGAGGCAGAGGTTGCAGTGAGCAGATTGCACCACTGCATTCCAGCCTGAATGACAGAGTGAAACTCCATCTCAGAAAAAAAAAAAGTCCAGCCAGTTACTCTGTATGAGCACTAGGAAAGTTAAATAACATCTCTATGCCTCTATTTCTTCAGTTGGGAATAATAATAGTATCCACTTTATAGGTTTATTGTGAGAATTAAATGAATTAATATTTGTAGGGCACCCCCTCACGCACATAAATATATATATACACACACACATATGTATATACAAACACATACATACAAATATTCATAGAAATCATATAGTCATTTAAATATTTGTAGGACATTATATATATAGATATATTAATCTTGGAATTTTTTTAAAAAGGTTTTTAAAACAAAAGGACATGATCTTGGACAGTTCTCAAAAGCAAGCGATACCAATAGATATTACAGTTTTTAAAGTTGGGTATATTTTAAAACTTCAAATAAAGAAAAATCACATTTTATTTTCAACAAGATTGTACATAATTTTTAAATGTCAGATTTATAATGTTTCTAGTTTGGAGTGTTGGTTTATTGTTTCAATTGACAAAAGGCCAATTTAAAGTAGTTTGAAGAAGAAAAAAAAGAAAGGAAGACTTGGGGAAACAAAAGAATTGGAAGGGGCCCACTCTTGAAAAGCTTCTATTCAGAAATCATTATGGATGATGTGAGTAGCCATGTCTAACATCATTTGGTGTTCACTGATGCTGTGCTACCAATCTGTGAAATCTGGATATCATTGTTTTCAGGGCATGTGTGGCCCTTGTGTGATGCTTACTGGATATATGTTTGTTCTTATGGGAGATTTTAATGGGAATTACTCATTTTGCATATCCCTGTTTGCTAAACTTGTGATGCCTTTAATACTAGGTCCTTAATACTACTTTCATTGCTAAAATATTTTTTACATAACCTCTACATATATGTAGAGGTTATGTAAAAATCTCTATAATCCCAGCTCAGTCACTTTTAACTAGTACTGCAGTCATATTGCAAAAAAATATTTTTTACCAATGAAAGTAGCATCATTTTTTGTTTATTCACGTACTCATCAAATATTTCTTGAGCACCTTTTATATGCCAGGCACTTTTCTGCCTAGCAGTGAGCTGCATTATAGTACAATTGAAAACTTGTCTTGTTATTTCGTATCTGTTGCTTTGCTTTATCATTTTTCATTGTTTAAGATTTGCCCTCAACCAGAATGGCTTCTAAGAGCAACTTTAGTTACTTATGTTTTTTCAGCCCCTTAAATGTACACATTGGTCAAAAACTAAAGGATTAAGTGGGTACTCTGAAGGCTTTCAACTCTCATGAAATTTTATGGCATGAAGACTAATGCTTGCACTTGTATACTTTTAAGCTGAGTAGGCGAAGATGTAATTTCTATAGACTCTAAAAGGTAGTCTATCGAGATGCCTTATATGACAAATAACATTTTTCATCTAGATCACAGTTTATTCTATAGATACACATTGACTTTATTATAATTATTGTGAAACTTTAAAAATGGATTTGAAGCCTGGGCGTAGTGGTTCATGCCTGTAATCCCAGCATTTTGGGAGGCTGAGGCTGGCAGATCAACAGAGGTCAGGAGTTCTAGACCAGCCTTGCCAACATGGTGAAACCCCACCTCTACTAAAAATACACACACACACACACACACACACACACACACACACACACGCCAAGCATGGTGGCAGGCACCTGTAATCCCAGCTACTCAGGAGGCTGAGGCAGGAGAATTGCCTGAACCTAGGAGATGGAGTTTTTGGTGAGCTGAGATCGTGTCACTGCACTCTAGTCTGGGCAACAGAGTAAGACTCCAGTGCCAAAAAAAAAAAGAAAAAAAAAGATTTGATATTTGAAAAAATACATGTTTCTGCTCTAAAGATAACCCTTTTGCTTGTTGTAAACATTGTTTTGAAGTGTGTTGATAGTTTTTAATTGCATTATTGCTATGAGTTTACAATTGTAACTGTATAATTAACGTTTTTATGGCTAATGTCAAAACTAATTATCAATATTTTATGACTAAGTTAATTTCAATAATATTTCGAGTGCCCACTGAGTTAGTCATTTTACATTTATTCACTTATTCATCAAATATTTCTTGAACACCTATTAGATGACAGGTACTTTTCTACCCAGCAGTGAGTGAAAACCCCTGCCCATGTAGAACTTATATTCTAGTGGGATCTTTTGTTATCTGTAAGCCCTTAATGTAACATCTGTGTTAGGTAGATATTGCCGCCTTGGTTTGTAGAGGAGGGAACTTTATAGAGGAGGGAAGCTTGAGGAGGTAAATGATTTGCCGGCAACATATGGAGAGTTAATGCGGATTGGAATTTGAACCTGAGACTTTGTCATTTCAAAGCCATTTAGCCATTACAAATTCTGTACTCATTCTAAATTTCAAGCATTTCTTATAATATCCTTAATCTTTAGCTAGCCGTGCTCATCATGGTGCTGTTTCTTTAATGATTATCAGTGACGCACGTGACCCTGCCAAGTTCCTGGCATTTGGTGCTAAGCTACATAATGTTGGAGGTTAACTAGATGAGCTGAATGTTAGGCCACTCTAGACCTGAGCTGTAATCTTCAAGTGGAAGATTACTAGTAGGTATGCACCATTCACTCAAGAAAAACCGAAGTGAATTCTAGATAGGATCCTTTTTTGTTTGTGCTCCATTGAGTGCCTTAATGACGTATATTCAGAGTTAGCTAACAATCTAGATAAAATGCTGACAAAGCAAATTGCTGCCATGTAGTTTCTATACCAGACTAGTTATTGAAAATGCTTACGTTTGAATAATAAAATGGGATTGTGGCTTACAGATGGTTCTCTGTGTAGTTAAAATCCTGAAGCATTTAGGAACCATTTTATGCGTTGTTTTGACCTGGGACAAGGATTTAAGTTAATATTGATAATTATTCATGACATTTGATCTTCTGCCTAAGGAGCGGTGTGTGGGTTATGGAGCACATCTCTTCCTGCATTTGTTTTTTACGCCACCTATTACTGGGTTTATGTTTTGGCAAATATTTACTCACAAGACAAATTGTGCATTCTTCAAGGTTTCTTATACAAGGTTTCTTGTATTAAAACCGAAAGACCCTTAGGGAGTCATCTTATTCAATGCTTCCATTTACAGTGAATAAAAAGTTCAGGGTGGCCAGAGGCCTGCCCGAGGCGGCTGGCCTTGCAGGTGGGAGTTGAGGCCTCCCATGCAGTTCCTCTGTGCTGCTGACTTAATGATCCCCTCATGGCAGCAGGAGTTTATGCCATGTTTTAATTTTTTTTTTTGTGGTTGCTCCTTTTTATGCTGTGTTTTCATTGTCTGCCTTTTGTAAGTCCTGAATACAAGCTCTAGCCTCATCTTCTTTTTTTTACCTTGGGATATAGGGGAGGTGAGCATGGGTGATACAACTTGGAAGGAAAAAGACCAAAATTAATTAGTACAGCGTTTTCTATTTGTGTTCTCCCAGATAATAGATTGTTACTAAGAGTGTTACTCTGTGTAACATAGTAAAAAGCTGGTTCAACATTTTGCTATTTGTTTTATTATTAGATTGTCATATGGAAAATATATTATTTTACTTTGGCATTTTCTAGCCAGAACATTTTAAATCACAGGGGAGGGGCTTAACCACCCTAGCTCTGGCCCCTTCTTTAAAATGAGGCAGGCAGCTTGATTGTCTCTTCTAGATTAATACTTTATGACTCAGAAATGTGTCCAACTTACACAGCTCAGAAATAAATCTGGTGACCTAGTTTATTTGGCCTTGATTATTTTCTCCTTGATTTGAAGCATATTTCTTTTTGGGGCATCTCTCATTTGATATCTTTGAAACTCGACATTGTTGTTGATTACTGTATATTACTTTTATTATGAAGTCCCTAGAAATGTAGCAGAGAACCATGGACAGGATCCTTGGGTTGCTTCTAAAAGGAAAACAGTTCCATTCCTGAGAATCATTTGCTGCTTTAGTGCCTGCAGACATTTTAGGTTTGAGTTGTCCTAGCCAGCATTTGTACGGTGCTGTGCACATAAGGATATTCGTCATTCTAGTGATTTCTTTGAAAACTGAACAATGTAAATCTGTGGGATAACTACTGGGGAAAAAGTTATCAGTGACTACTTAGCTAAATCTGCAAATGCAAGAAAAAGAAGTATATTCTTTCTAAGGAAAAACAAAGACTGTCCTGTGTGCTGGGTGGACCAATGATTGATTAGCGATTGAAAGCAACGTTTGTCCCCATCCCTTCTGGCAGAGGCTCTGTAGTCATTCAGTGAGTAAATGCCAAAAGAGGCATCCCTCTACAGGTTGCTCTGCAGTGCCCCTTTGGGACCCCTGTACTGGGGGATCACAGCTGATGGCTTCGCATCTTCTTTTGAAAGAGGAGTTCAGCAGTTTGGAAGGAACCAACTTCTGCTCTAAACACATCTTTGGCACTTGATTGGTGTGGTAGAGTGATTCTTGGGTCTTGGTAATAACTTAGTGACTATTTTCTTTGAGAATTTTGGACAAGGAGAAAACTAGGAAGCAGTCCAGACAGACTGGGGAGTAACTGAGGTCCAGGATGTGTAGAGGAGCAGCACTGAAGAGTAAGGAATATAGTCATGGTGTGTTTCCCATACTCTCCTGTAAGATTAGTGGTTTGACAGCCTGCCTGAGCACACATAGGGGCATCACCTCTGAATCCATGAAGGGGCACATGCAGTACCCTGCGACACGGACAGTTTTTGCTTGAAGTGTGATGTGTGCCTTCAAGAAAAACAGCTATTGAGGATTTGTTGTTGCTTCACTCGTTGTTTTCTTATCCTGAAAGCTTAGGATGAGTCATTTTTCTCTGCAGTTTTTCTCTCTTATCCGTCCTATAATTTCATCACAATAATTCACCCTAGGATGTCACTTGACACGCAATCTGAGCTGACGTCTTTGCCTAGCAGATTGCCTGTTAATTTGCCAAACAGACAGATGCAGACACTTTTTAGTGAGCTCCTCCTTACTCCTGTTACATTTGAGAGATTTGTATCAAAAGAAAAAGCCCAAATCTTTTAATTTGCATACTCCTTTTTATCTGCAAATACATGTCCATGTAAAATTGCCGTCCCATTTTTAAGCAGTGAGAGTCAGGGAGCCCTATGTGCCTGTCAACAGGGGACTGAACTCACCCATCTCTACATCGTACAGTGGACACCCAGTCCTGTGCTGAATACAAGGAGGTCATTTTAGCCATCTAGTAAACTGTTAAGAAATAGTATAAAATACATTATTCATTCATTTGTTTATTCAGCAGAGACTTTCTGATTGCCTGTGGTTAAGTCCCAGGGATTCTTCTAGGAACTAATGATGGAAGAGAAGCAAGCAGATACAAATCCTTGCTCTCCTGGAGCTTCTGTTGTAGAGGCGAGAAACAGAAAATAATCAAGACATGACTACAGCACAGGTGAGGTCGGATAGGAGTTATGGGGCAGAATGAAGCCGGGCAAGGCCAGGAAGGGCAAGGGGATTTTAGACAGTAGTTAGGGCAAGCTTTGGAGAGAGGTGCATTTGAACACTGCCCTGGAGGGCGTGTGAGGGAGTGCATAGGGTCGGGGGTGTTGGGTGGTCTGAGGAAGAACATTCCAGTGTGAGGTGCTAGGGTGGGAGTGGCGGGGGGTGGGGGGACAGAGAAAGGGAGGGTAAGAGGCAGCGAGGATCCAGAAGAAATGGGGCCACGGGTGGCAGGACCATGTGGACCCTTGAAAGGCGTGGTCTCCCTGAGTGCTGAGAAGGCCCGAGTGGCCCTGATGTGTGCATCTTCTGACCCAGCCTTATATTAAGAGAGGAGCTCTAGAAGGCGAGTAAGGAATAAATAGACCCTGCGGGGCTGGAGAGAGGAGGTGGAGCAGGGAAACCCTTTGGGAGCCCATTACATCATCTAGCTCAGGGATGCTGGTGACAGTATCTAAAGCAGAACACTGGCTAAGCTCTTCAAAGACTGAGTGTAGGTGTGGAACAGAAGAGTTCCAAGGATCAAGCCCTGCTGTCCGCCAGTGTCCACAGACCAGACCTGTGGTCAGTGGAGTAGTAAGAAAGCTGGAAGCTGGTGCTGAAGTCCTAAAGGGAGAAAAGTGTCTGGTGGCAGCGGGGAGGAAGGGATGACCCGGCCACATGCTGCTGATGGGAAAACATCGAGGAAACTCTGTGTATATCATGCTTCCTGGTCAGGCATGGTGGCTCATGCCTGTAATCCCAAGACTTTCAGAGGTTGAGAGGGGAAGATCGCTTGAGGTCAGGGGTTCAAAATCAGCCTGGCCAACATGGTGAAACCCTGTGTCCACTATAAATAAAAAAAAAAAAATTAGCCAGGTGTGTTGGTGCACCCCTGTAGTCCCAGCTACTTGGGAAGCTGAAGCGGAGAATTGCTTGAACCTGGAAGGTGGAGGTTGCAGTTGGCCAAGACTGTGCCATTGTACTCCAGCCTGGGTAACAGAGTGAGACTCCATCTAAAATAAAAAAAAAAAAATAATAATAATAATAAAAAGCTTATTTCTTTTTTTAAGGGGAGAGGTCGTATAGATATTTGTACTGGAATATGATTAGAACATTTCTGGGGAATACCCAGAAAACTTGACATTGTGGAGGTGTCCTGGGGCGGCCCAGGAAAGTAAGCTGGAGACCTTTTCAGTTTGACAGTCAGAATTAATTTTAATGGGACCCTTCTGATCCCTCACTCTGTCAGGCTCTCAAGACTTACGGTTGCCGCATTCTCCAATTTGTTCATTTATCCACTGACAAATATTGAGTGCCTCCTATGTGCCAGGAACTGCTTAAAATGTTTGGTGATAGAGCCATGAACAGAACCAATAAGATGATAATTGCTCTGCCCTCAGAGCAGCACCCAGCCCTCCCCCATAGCGACTCCCTGCTGGGTTTAAGGAGAACATTCACATGCCTCTGTGAGACTCCACTAAGGTCTTATTCACATGCATTCTGGCTTAAGACTTTCTAGACAATCTTTGAAGTTTAACTATGATTTATAAAACAATTTCTGTGGAAAACGGAATTTTTGGCTCTCAACAACCATTTTACAAGTAATGTTTTGGAATATAATTAACTGGCAAATTGAGGACTTTCCATACTCCGGTTTTAACTGTTCTAATCAGCCGATTTTGTGTGCAATTATCACCTGTTAGTTATCGCTGCTATTAGAAATATGTCATGGGCTAAATGTTTACGTTTTAAACTGCTGGTTAAAAAAAAAAAAAGAAAAAGTCCACCTTGTTAATTATTTTGCTTAGGCTAATCCTACAATGAATTTACACTGCCTGAATTCATACTAGCTTGATATCCACGACAGTCATCTAGCTGCTGCTGTGGAAAAAAGAAATGCTGGAAGTTCACAGTGCTGAACATTTTTGCCTTCAGGGGACATGGTAGTGTGAGAAACTGTCCATTAAAGATGGTTTGAAAGCCTTTTTTTGTACTAGAAGGAATAGACCTCAGCTTACTGGGAAATTCAGTTGGAGAACAACTGATAATGTGAGGAACCAGTGTGGGTGTAGTTCTCTCCTTAACCATGTGGTTTCTGGGTTGAGAAATTCTCTCACTGGTAAATAGCATGTAAGAAGAATAAGAATCCCTATAATTGAGATAAATAGTGAACGCCCCCTTGCTTTTGTCTAAGCTTGGCATTTAAAATCCTGCAAATTAGATGACGCCTTGGAAAGTTCCTAGTAATGGCCAGCTGTCTCCCACCCAGGAGGAGCACATCCGAAGTGGAAATGAATTGAGGTGTGTGTTTCAGGAGTATCTGTCGCTGGACTTGGGGCTCTGGGTGTAGTGCTTGGATCAAGGGCATCTAGGGCACCTGGGGTTTTGTTGGTATTCCTACCGTAAGGACTCTGCATCGGCTATTAGCTCTTAGGATGTCTCACTTTCTGTGGGCACTTGCATTTGGTTCATGATATTAGCAGCTTTTGTAGTCAGGGAAACGATGCCTTCCTGAGGTTGAGGAGGAGCTGTGTGCACAGATTTCCCTCTCCCGTTGCCACAGGTCCTTCTCTATTGAGAAGAATCTATTTCTGTGCCTTTGCTTCCTGTGAACACCTAGACTGGAATGAGAAGGGTTGTGGGTGGTGCTCTTTGTTTTGAAAATGTTTTCATTTGTATTTATTTTTTTGAGATGGAGTCTCACTCTGTGGCTGGAGAGCAGTGGCATGATCTCAGCTCACTGCAACCTCTGCCTCCCAGGTTCAAGCGATTGTCCTGCCTCAGCCACCCTAGTAGCTGGGATTACAGGTGCACGCCACCATACCCAGCTAATTTTTGTGTTTTTAGCAGAGACAGGGTTTCACCATATTGAAACCTTGATCTTGTGACCTCGTGATCTGCTTGCCTCAGCCTCCCAAAGTGCTGGGATTACAGGCGTGAGCCACTGCACCGGCCAGTGTTTTCATTTTCTAAACATCAGACTTTATTTTGTTTTAAAGGATTACTTCAACTTAAAGCTTGCTGCTTCCTCTTATTCTTTGACTTACAACCATATTTCACTTTCACACTATCTTTTCTGGCATTGCTGACCTTAAGGATTTTTAAACAGGAGGGGCGATTTTTGCCTGTTCGTTCTTACTTCCTTCTTGCTGTGCTATTTCAGTTAATCCTGGTGATGGTGCCTGGGAAGGAGAATTACGTAAAAGACCAAGAGAGCTGTTGTAACTGGCTCAATACTGATGTTCTCTGCAATTCTGAATTAGGAAGTTTCTAGTATTGCTTTCTACTTCTCTTTTTTTATGCTTAGACTCAACTGCTTTCCCTTGTGACTGACGCAGAGCTCATTTCAAAGCAAACCTTGCTTGTAGAACAGACTTGTTCATAGCAAATGGTTGAAGAATTCATATTTGCTATCCAAGCTGAATACCAAACAGTGTTATTCCAGCAATACCATCTTGAAGAAGACTTTTTAGGGAATGACTACAAAGCAGAAAACTCTCAGTAGCACCCCGCAGTGTACATGGTGGCAGCTGGAGAGTCTAATTATAGGCTGGGAAGCCCCTTAGGAATTACAGAAAGTGTTAGTGAAAAGGCTTGCAGTAAGTGACAGCTGTTTGCTGTGGGCACCAAGGAGCCAAAGTGCATATAGAATAAAAATAAATGTCCTGTCCAGCATATGCTTGTTTTAGACACTTGTGAAAATCACCCTTTTTACTGTTAGTAATAATAGATAGATGGCCAGTCACTGAAACAGCATTGGCTCAAGCTCTGCAAGAGAAAACACATTTCTTTTTTAGGTCAGAATTGTGTTTTTAAAATATTTGACTATTCAGTACATGTTGATTTAAAGATAGCTTGGGAAAGAAACATTATATACCTATAATTTGGAATAAGAGAATATTATGGGTACATCTGTACCCTGTCAACACTAATGGATTCTAGGGCCAAGGAAATCCCACCTTCTTGTCAGGAACATATGGAGTGAGAAACATTCCATCTACTTTATTTTTAAACCCCCAGTATCCAAGTAATACCAAGAAAGTGATAATGATTCCTCTAAGTGAATACATGTCTGATACTTTTTCATAAGAGGTACATTTGAAAATACATTGTTTCTCTGTAACTTTCATTAATTCTTGATATTTCTTGATAAAAAATAAAGCCGATACATACATTAATAGTATCCAGTGCACATAAGATGGTATTCGTGGACTTGTCTTGTAAAAAAGAGAAAACAAATACTTTGCAAATAATTATTTGCAGGTGGATTATAATATTTATGTATAAATAGAGGAAGAAAGTATATTCCAAGAGCAATCCAGTCCTGTGACCTGTATTTTTATCGCTTATGCCATGTGATGTCTTATGTTGGTTATGGTTTTAAATTACTTATAAAATTTTGAAGAACATTTTGCAAAAACATATATGAACTTAACATTTTATGTTGCTTTATCCTGTGAAGGGAAGATGACTTTGCACTATAATCAGTGGTGAGGACTGTACTATATTAACAGCTGCTCTAGTGTTCTGTTTCCATTAAGTTAGGGCAGGGAGGAGGAAGAAGTGTTTCATACTGAAATAATCACTGTGTACGGGTTGATGTCAGCTATGCTGCTGTGTAGAGTTGTAATTTAATACACAAGACATACTTGGGAAAATACTCATTTTCTTCCACTTTTGTAACCTTATAATTATGCTTTGGCCTCTGTAGTCACATGACCAAAGTCATTACTTTTTTAATTGACGTGGACTTTAAATGCAACTTTAGCTTTGCTATATCATATTTTGTCATCAGATTTCTGTTAGGGCATACATTAAAATTATCTTGATTTTCTGTCCTGGATGAGCCATAATGACTGTAAGAAACTATATCCTGTATATGTTGGGTTTCACAGTCTGAAATAAATAAGTAGGGGCCAATGTCCAAGTACTTAAGATGTGCCAGATATTGTATAAATTATGTGAATTATCTTACTAAATCCTCCTAAGCTGGTGAGAAAGGAATGATAACTCTCCCATTTTGCTGATATGATTAATATCACCACTTACTAAGCCAAAGCTCAGAAAAGTTAAGTGACTTACCCAAAGTTACACAGCTAATTCATTGTGGAGCCAGTTGAGCCCAAGCAGTGTGACTGTAAGTGTTAGACTCTTATCCTCTAGGTTTTACCCGGCGAAGACCAATGGACAGTGTGCACCATTTCCTGCCATAGTCACAGAGGAGATGCTCCATGAATGTGTAAATGAGAGAGAAGTCTTTCCATTTTCTGAACTGTCACCTTCTCTTTAACCTTACTATTCTACCCTTTCCTTTTTTCCTGGGCACTACAAATTTGGCACAAATGTAACTGGCTTTCTCTTTCCTCTGCATACTAGATCTGTAGTCCTCTCCAGCTCAGTTGGTTAGGGTAGGTTAGGTTACGCTGCTGTAGCAACCCCCAAATCCCTGAGGTTTCAAAGAGCAAATTCACTTCTTGCATGAGCTGTGTGTGCATTGTGGTCTGGCAAGAGGCCTTTACTCAAGGTAATAACGGAGGGACCCAGGCCGATGAGGAAGTGTGATCCTACTGTGTCCCTGGGAAAAGGAGAATCAGAAAAACTTGGGGGAGAGAACAATAAATGACTGCAGCTGCACTCCCTAACCACAGGGATCAAACATACCATCCACCAGATGCCCAAGCACCCTCCTGCATGCTGTTTTCCTCATTCTGCCATGGACTATGGATTCTATCTCTGCAGAAACTCCTTACTGATGCTTCTTTAGTGGTGGATCCAGCATTTATATATAGGCAGGCCTTAGCTAGGTAGGCTGCTGGGAAGTAGGGAACTAGAGGATTTATCTTAAGCCTGTGTTTGCAGAGCCAGCCACTTGAAACTTTGATGATGATGATTTTGGGGTGCCTTATGGTAGGAGCTGGAACTAATGGAGCTAGTGGGGAGGGCTAAATCTCCCCATTCTCCCTGCCTTCCAAGCTCCTCCTCATTTCTAGGCTATTATAATTATTCAAGCCCTCATCTTGTTTCTGCTGTGTCATCAGAACACATTCCTCACTGGTCCTCCTTTCTTTACTTTTGACCTCAGCTCTGTTCCCTAATCCATTCTCCAGCCATTCTCTGAAACACCAATCTAACTTTATTATGTTAACCCTTAAAATCTTGAACTTGCTCTCCACTGTTCTTAAGATGCATTGATGAGTTCCCTTTGCTGTCAGATCCCTCGTGACCTCTTGAGCCTCCTCTCTGTCTTACCATCACCAGCCCCTACCCAAACAAAGACACTCTTTCTTCACCTTGCTGTATTCTTTTGATATCAGATTTCCCTTTCTCTTGAAAAGAAACCCTGATCTCCCCAGTCAAGGTTGAGTGCCCATTCTCTATGACTTGCAGCATCCAGGACTTCTAAATGGCCTTGCTCAGCTGTTTTAGAACTGTTTCCTTGGGTGTGTTTTCTCTAGACTATAAAGTTTTTGAGGGTGGGAATTTATATCCATATCTTTTTTGTTCAACATTATGTCCCCAGCGTTATCATACTGTGCTGTGTTCATTGCAGGAATAAGCAGCTGAGTGGTCTAATCTAGTCTAATTGTCCTCTAATTCTTCCAAATTTATACCTATTTTCTTGCAAGTCTGAATTTGACAAGAAAGAATTCTAATGCTACCCGATCTCCTTGTTTTGTTGAAAGCGATTTTGAAGTAGCTATTCTTAAATGTTACTTTACTCTGGAAGCCTTTTGAAACTGTGAATCTGTATTAGCTTAATTTTTGTGCATTTTTAATCCCTATCCAGGTGGTTCTCTGATTTTTTTTCATCCCCTTCTCTGGCACATATCTCTGTTCTGTATGAATCTGGAAGGTTGCACTATTGAGGAACTAAGCACTAGGAGTTATCTCTTTGAAAATTACTCTTAACATTTTTATGGTAAATGTAAAAAATAAGAGACCCTAAAAAGCTTTGGTTTGGTATTGTGAAATATGGTTTCAATATTTGACCAAAAATCATCTTGATTTTGTTAGATTCATTATGAAAAAAACAATGTGACCTAAAGAAGGGAGAACCCAAGGTTTGATCCTTTGCCCATAAGGGAAAGTTGGATCTACTTACAAAAAACAAAACAAAACACAGCCCACAGCTATTAAAGAAAGAGTGAGTCTTGGGACCTTTAACCATCTCTGCTTGCTTCTTCAAGTCAGTTTTTCAAGGGAGATATTGGAGAGAAGTCAAATTAATTCCCTTAAATTTCAGGTACTTTGTTTTTCCTCCTCTCTTGGTGCTGTAAGTCTTCATGTAGATCAAATTCACCAAAAGCTCACGGCAGACAGGAAGAAGTGGAAGGCCCGTGGATGATAATCTGGTTAATTGGGAATGAAGGTCTTTGGGCAAACAGATGACTCTGTTCTTTGTATTTTCACTGCATAACAGGTATCCCAGAGTTTCTGGAATGCTAACTGGTTGAGGAGCTCAGTTATGTCCCACTTGAATAAATGGACAGTACACAGGTGCTATATAATTATTTCAAAGACCCTCCCCTTTTGTTTTTTTTAACTGATTGCCTACAATGAATTTTTATTCCTCCTTTATTCCTCTCCTAAATAAGTAGGCAAATAGAGCTAGATTTTAAGGTAAAGAAAAAACTGAAGCCGATTTATATCATTTTATCAGATAGAATTTGAGAGTGATGAGGTATACTTTAAAATAAAACAATGAGATTATTCATTGAATAGATACTGAACAAATATGTGAACTATGTGCTGGGCTTTAGGATAGAAATCTAAAAACTGCTGCTCTCTGCTGAGGAAGAGCCCATGGTCAGGCTGGGCACTGACTACACAGTGCAGCAGGCGCTCCAAGAATGGGGCACAGGATAACATATAGACTACTGGAATAGAACTGATGGTCCAGAAATAAAGCCGCACATCTCTGGTCTCCGTACACAACCCTGCAATCTTCACTACTAAACTACCACTTCTCTGACTTTTCAGATTGTGCATTCAGGGTGCTAAGTGATTTTGAAAAAATTACCCAGCCACACCTATCAGCCCTACGTGTTTATTTTTTCATCTCAGCTGAGATAATAGGGCTATTAGGTAAATGCTATGTGGCTCCACCTACCATACTCCAGCCCAGATTGGGGATCTACAGCTACCTGGGGATAGGGCTTGTTTCGTGTAAGGCATGATCTTCCCTACCTGGGTCCTTAGGGAAGAAAGTTGGGACTTCCTGGCCCTGTCATCATGCAGACTTCCCATTACTAAGCATAGTGAGTCAAACTCTATCCCTCCCTGGACTATGTGTCATAGGCCTGTTTTGGTGGACCAGAAATTCTTCAGATGCAGGCATTCCCTGGGTCATTGATATTAGTTTTATAACAAAATTACAGTACCTACAAAGTCATATCCCATTAACGTGTTTCTTCAATTGAAAAGTTCTTTCTCAGAGGTACGAGCCCTCAAGTGGTAAACTGATTCTGCAATACCAGCTTTCCCTGATTTTCATATTAAATTACTGCATCTGTAATATGGGGTGAGTGTGTGTTCTAGGAGTATAGGTTCTTCCCAACCTGGCTCTAGCTTGGTGGTTAGCTGTAAGTAACTTGTTTGCACATATTTAGCTATTTTAATGACTGTGGTGTTTACTTGTTCAGTGGTAAGGATCAAAAGTAGTAAAATTGAAAATGAGATAACAGAGTCTCCTATTCTCTTACCCTTGGGACCTAGTGTATAGCATATGCATACTACTGAATGATAGATTAAATGAGCGAATGTTTATAAAGAAAATTATACACCCAAACAAAGCAGAATGGTAGCAAAAACAACAGGGATCCTATGAGTAGGGATTTACTTAAGGTGCTTTGGCAAAGGTGAGCAAGAGCAACTTGACTTTGCTTTCTGGGTTTCTTTGTGTGAAGCCAGTGCCTTTGGTTTGAGCAGATGCAGTTTGTGGCTAGCCACCTTACCTTTTGATCTCCTTCAATTCCTTTTAGATTAGTGTGATTCTAAAGTACCAAACCGTGAAATAGGAAGATTAATGTTTTCACTCCCATTTAAATTTCAAACCTTTTATTCTTCCTATCACATTTAACTCTATTCTCTAAGGACCTTGCTACCCATAGGCAGCCGCTGACACCTCTGATGAGATAACCGGTGTCCACCAGGAACGGACGCTTTAGTGTGGTCCTTTAAGATGCAATTCTTCAACTCAAGAAAATGAATAATCACCTCCAAGGTTAGAGACGGTGTTGTTTGGGCCAGGTGAGGCCCTGAGCCTTCCTCTGCCGCGGGGACTGGCCTTCTTGTGTTCTTTGGTTTATTTTCTCTTCTTGGAAATCCTGAAAGGAACTCTTTTCTGTAAAAACATCCTCTTAGACAAAATAAAAAATGGTTTGAATGTTTATGAATAATTTCTCAGAATTATGCCAGTGACTGATGATAAAAATTGCTGCCTTATTACCTTCAAGGGTGTTTTCCTGACTGGCCTCTGAAGCTTCTGCTACGTTGGTCTCATAACACTTTCATGAGAGACTGTTCAGGACTTTTAGGCAGATGACATTGATTAGAAGTCCCTAAAGATTATCTTTGTTCTCACAATGAAGCAGAGTGTGCTGCCTTTTAAATGTTTATGTATAGTCTGTGCTTAACTGGTCTGGGTGTTGCTACCACACGTAAGTAATGGACACATCAAATAGCTGGTATTCTTATTAGACTGTTATACATAAGAAGCAGATATGTGGTGATAAGGAATGAGCAAATGTGTTTGGAAAATAGGAAAGGAATACTTTGCAAAAGTTTTGGCATAAACAGATAATTCTGTGGAAAGTATGCCTTCTTTTGGGTTGGACAGTGTTAATATAAAAATTATACTGATAGTAAATCATTCCCTTTTGTCCTCAACATCAGGGGAAGAACACAGCTTGGAAAGTAAAGAAGATTTTTTGTTTGTTTGTTTTATGCCTTTTAGAAGCTAAATGAGGAAGACAAAATGTTTATATTATCAGATAAAAAGTAGCTCTGGTAATTATGATTTTATACTTGTGATTCCTTGATTCCCAGAAAATTTATTTTCGTCATCTTTCTGGCTAACCAAGTGCATCACTGTCCCACATAACCTTCCTCTGAACCCTTTTTCCCTTATATGCCTCCTGAGAAAGTCCTGGGGTAAGATAATTATCTCCCAAGCTCAGATTTTCATGGAGTTCATGTAAGCACGTTACTGGAAATGACAAGTACACAAAAGTGATAGATGCTACTGTTATTTTTCTGACAGAGTGGCAAAGAGAGAGTTCAACCTGTTTCTTAATTTGGTTTATCCATTATGATTTTTTTAGCACTAGCAATCTTTAAGGCCTAGAAAGCTCTAAAAGAGGAGGTATTATTTCATAAGTTTCAAGGAACTTGGTCCAAATCATCATTTGATTTTAAAGTGTTCACTTTTTTTTTTTTTTTTAATTCTTGTATAAATTCTAGCCAGGAGATAGTAACAAAAGAACTAGCTCTACTGGTTTGAAGATAATGATGACCCATTTATTGAATCGTCCAATGTGTGTTGTACTATATTAATGCTATGTACTCAACAATGATTAGATATTTTATGTACATTTTTCAACAGAAACAAATCGATTTTTAGAGAGTTTATGTAAGTTACTCAAATTCACACAATTAGTAAGGGATGCAGCTAAACTTTGAACATAATCTGTTAGATGACATCACTTTGTAGGATAATGGTGACTGATACTAATTGGCAACAGTGAATAATGGCATTTATTTATGTCTCAATATCTTAAATAATGTCCTTTTGGCTTTTATTGTTAATCCTTTTTGAAAAAGACATGGCTCATATCAAGTTGCTTACTGCTAATGATAAGCTAGTAGTTTATATTATGATTCCTGGATATAACATCCATGTTTTAAATATTGATTGACTGCTCTGTGTGTGGTTTTTTTTGTTTGTTTTGCTTTTTGTTTTTTTAAATGTGTTCTCTTTAGTTTTAAGACAGGCAGTAGACTGCCTATATAGCAAAGCTTCATTCTTAAGGCAGATAAAATAAGGAACATCAGGGTCAGGATTTAGGATGGATGGGTCATTCTCCAAAACACTTTTTTGAATAATAAAGACATGTTTGCCTGTTTCGTTTTACACACACAATTAATAGGTAGTAGGGCTAGAATTCCAGCCCACCTCTGTCTGACATCAGTGACCATGCACTTTTTACTAGGTTGGACTGTCTTTATAAAAGATGATTCTAATAATTTCAATAAATGTGTTGACTGTAGTGTCATTCTGCCCAGAAATTACCTATAATACAAAGCACAATTTAAAAACATCTTTTTAGGGATATAGCAGTTGGGTGCCCTCATTCAGCAAACATGATCTAATGAGGACCTGCTAAGTGCCTGTCACTTAGGATTCAAGGGCCTGGAGACCCAAAGCTGAGTTCATACATTCAGCAGATACTCTTTGAGCACCCACTACATGCCACACACTATTCTAGATGCCAGGGGTACAACAGAGGGGATCTGATAAGTAAAAATCCCGTACCACCTGGGGCTTAGAGCCTCTAATGGGAGGATACAGTAAAAACCAAAGTAAGCAACTGAAGTAGGTGGTATATATTGGACTAGTGATGGGCATTAGGGAGAAAAAGGGGCAGGAAACAGGGGCAGAACCAGGAGGGCTAGACAGGGAAGGCCTTGCTGAGAAGGAGAATCTGAGCAAAGACGTGTGAATACAGTGAGTGAATAAGCCAAGTAAGATGCATGTTCCAGGCAGGAATAGCAAATATAGAGCCTCGGGTGGGAGGAGTGAGGCGGGGCATGCTGAGAAGGAAACAGAAGCAGATGATGAGAGTGTTGGAGTAGCGCTCTTTCAGGCCAGCGTATCCGGACAGTGGATTTTACTCTAAGGGAAATGCAGAGTCATTGGAGGATTTAAAGCCGAGACGTAACATGTTTTTATTTATATTGTAAAAGGATTAACCTGACTGTTGTGTGAAAAATAATATACAGAGAGTACAGAGGTAGGGAGACCAGTTGGGAGGTATACTGGAGTAACTGGGCAAGTGGTTATTGGATGGTGAGGTGGTAGTGGAGGAGAAGGTGTGGTGGCTAGTGGTGGAAGTAATGTGGGGAGGTAGGCTGGGGGCAGAGGTAAGGGTGTGGCAGGGAGGGGTGCAGGTGAAGTTATGACTGGTAGTGTTGGAAGTGAAGGTGTGGAGGGGAGGGGTAGAGGTGAAGGTTTAGGGGGTAGGGGTAGAGGTGAAGGTACAGTGGGGTGGGTAAGAGGTGAAGGTGTAGGGGGTAGGGGTAGAGGTGTAGGTACAGTGGGGCGGGTAAGAGGTGAAGATGTAGGGGGTAGGGGTAGAGGTGAAGGTACAGTGCGGAGGGTAAGAGGCGAAGGTGTGGGCAGTGGGGGTGGAGGTGAAGGTATGGTGAGGAGGGGCAGAGGTGAAGGTGTGGAGGTGATGAGATGATCATATTCTGGAGATATTTTGAAGGTAGAACGACAGAATTTGCTGAAGGATCATGTGGTGCATGAGGAAAAGTTATTTTTTGATGTTTTCAGTAATTTCTTTGGCTTCAGACTTGGGTAGATGGATTGATTGACTGTTCGGGAAGACTCAGGGATGCCCTGGTTTGGGGAGAAACTTCAAGTGTTTACTTTTGGACATCATAGGTTTGACGCAGACTTTCAGTCAACAAAAAAGAAAAACCTGCACTTGTCCTTAAGACTGTTAGGCCTGGTAGCAGAATGACAGATGCACTCTTAGGTGTGGTGGCAGATGGTCATAGGGATACATATGCCTGCAGTGGATGGAGGAGACTATTTCTGGGGCAGAAGGAACTTGGGCAAGGCTACTGAGTGAAGATGGTGTCGGAACAAGCTTTGAACTGTAGGGTTTAGGAGTGCTTGGGGAAATGGGCAGACTGAGGGCTTCAAAACACAGGGGCATCACATTCAAGGGCGTGGGAGACTCAGCTCACACAGCACCTGGAGCACTGTGTGTCATTGGGTAGTTCATGACTGTTGAAGCTCATGTGGTGAGGATGAAGATGAGGCTTGGGAATCAGGAATAGCTGAGGACACCTGTAGTTGCCTTTACTGTTGTATGGAGGAGAAGTTAGGGTTGGGGGACAACTGAAAATACTTCATTTCTTAGAAAGAAATAGCTTGTCAATTCCACAGCTGCCAGCTGGAGAGGAATGCTGGTAGAAGGCAGTAGAGCAGATGCTCATCTGCGTCTTTATTTTGTTACTCTTTTATACTCTCTTTCTAACCAGTGGTTCTCAAGCTGTAAAAATGCTGGGTTCCTAGTCCCTAGTTGCGCTAATGTATATCATAGACTGAATTTGGTGAGTGACTCCTGAAATCCCTTTGGACCCACTGCTGGCTCCACTCCTGTGTGACTCAGAAAAGCTCAGCAGGGCTGCCTGGGTGAAAAGAATATAGTGAAGATGTTATGAGAAGGAGATTGGACAGATTTTCTTGACATTCAGGATTGAGTAAAGAAGAGATTTGATCATGATGGCTTTCTAAAATAAAATTTCTTAGGTTCTGGAAGTTAACTGGGGAAAAAAAATTAAAAATAATCTGTTTGGTGATCAAGACCCCAACTCCGGGTTGAGTGTTCAGCAAGTTTTTGTGGAGTTGAATTGAAAGCCCTGGGTAAAGTCTCGATAGGTGTCCATGTTGGAGTTGTCACTAAGGCTGAAACTGAAGGTAGCTGGAAATTATCATTAGCAAAGTTCTATGTTTCCCCCTTTCTTGTAGAGACCTCTCTCTGTCTCCTATTATTCCCCTCAGTGGCAAGCCTATTCCAGTTAAAGGGAGACACTTCTTTGGAAAGAAGAGGAAATAAGATGTTTTCAGCATTATTTCAGCAATGATCATTACTAATATAGGTGGAGAATATCCTTACCACATATGATTACCTAATATTATTTTCAGGAGAGATTGAGCATGACTGAGATGGAAAAATATCTCCATTGTGAAATATAGCTTGAAATGAGTACTGCATTTTATTAAAGTTAAGATCTTAAAATTCAAGAGTATAGTCAGCATATGCCTTCCAGATAAACCAGAAAAACAAAATGGCATACCCATCTATAAAATGCAAAAAGCATTAAGATTGCTGCACCAACTTTGTGGCAGTAACCAAAATATGCACAAATTGATAGCCTTGACCAGGGCCAGTGGTCTTTTGTTTTCTACTTGTCATTTCTGTCTTCAAATGCAGTTATAAGTAGCTTTGGAGTGGGGAGGCCAGTGGTTGGCAAACTTTAGTTTGTGGAAGAATCACCTGTGTGCTTATTAAAAGTGCAGATAATGCGATCTTACCACTCTCATTCCAGGCTGCGTTTTAGAATCCTACCGAGCTTTTAAAAATTGCCTGTGCGTGGAGCCTTCCATCAGAGACACTGTTTGAACTGGTGTGAGTGGAACTCAGGCCTGTGTGCTCTGGAGATTCTGTGCACCTGCACTTAAGAATGTGTTTTTTCGGGCGCTTCAGATGCTTCTGCTCCAAGTCATCTGAGTTTCATCCTCTGCAAACCTTAAATCTTCATTTGCCCCATTGGAAATGAATGGTTTGCTTCAGTTGCTGAATAGTGGCACCCAGTTATGTTAATGTAGGTTGAATAGTTAGGTGTATTTCAAATATATTAAATTATATTAGAATTAATTTTTTTTCTATAAAAAACTAAGCTAAAACAATAGAATGGCCACCTAGCAAAAAGAGTATTTGATAAAAGTAATAAATATAACTGTGACTACTATTCATCTCTAAGAAGAAATACTTTCTTGGTTTGTTTTTTCCTAATTATAAAAATAGTACTTTTGTAGAATATCTAAAAAAGTGAGTTGACCATCAAGGGATGATCAGTCTTGACATTTTGAGTTATCTAAAGTCTCTCTTTTTATGGTGGGTCTGGATGTTGAAAACTGCAGGCTTAATCTGCAGCCTCTCCAGGGTTAGTAGCTACTGCTGCCCTCTCCAGCTGTCTGGTCTCTGATTGTAGCTCACCTCTTCCCTTCAAAAGAATTACCCCCGCCTCAGGGAATACTTTAGTTTAATCTGTAAACTAAGCTACAAAGAAAGACTCTCCTCTGTATCCTCATTTTTTCTACTTTAGGTCAGAAGCTCAAGTGGGAGCCGAGGAAGGTCTCATCCAGCCCCAAACGTGGACAGACAGAGCTCCCTGGGACCTGATTCTTTGCCAAAGTCTACTTTAGGGAGGCAAACACCCCTTTCCATGCATGTTTGAGGAGCCGTTTGAACAGAAGAGTTTACAATAAGGAATTACTGTGGCTTTTTTACTTACCACATGTAAAGCTTGCATTTAGATTTAATTGTGTTCATTTTAAATAGACGAGCTAAAGGATTTAAAATCCTTTAATTTCACTGTGAAAACTACAGTGATTAAAAAAATTATCAATATACGGAGTGAAGCAGGGTTTTCTGTGATTAAACCTTAAAAAATACCTAGACACAAAGAACCTATAAAAAATTTTAAAAGATGAACTGCATTTCAGCCTTTCAGGTTGTTTTTCAAATTTCTTTCTGAGTGAATCCCCTTTGAACTGGAAATATGTGGATTCAGAAATTGAAAGAGCTATTTATTGCCTTAGTTGCCCATTGGAGACAAAGGATTTAAAATGGAACATCACACCTGTAGCTGTTCTGTCATTTTTCTCCATTGTGTGGGACATTCAACTCCCGGGATCAGAATATCAGAAGGCAGCCCAAACTACAGGGCTGTCCTTTTATCTACTGAGCCACCTCAGAGGCAAGGAGGCAGGAGGGAAGATGGCGGCTGAGCCAGCTGCCTCTTAAGGCTTTCATAACAGAGTATTTGAGGCACAAATGGGGAGCCCTTTCAGTGTTGCAGGCCCACAGTGAACAGCCGTGGAGTAAGGAATCCTCTTATCAGCATCTTCAGAGAACTTGATGAGGCACTGCTTTCAGGAAACTCATTTGTGTGCCAGGGAGACCTTTTAAAGAGCATTCTTTGTAGTCTCCATCCATTGCTGGTGAAGAGATAAAAGCGGATGCATTACAGTAAAAACAGAATAATTAAACACTTGGCCTTACATTTGTATTGAAGGAGGAGAAAAAAAGCCTACCAGTCTGTCAGACTTTCCAAGAATGCCAGAAGAGTCTTCCATTTCCTCTTTCCGTAAGAATTGTGATAAATTCTATTGTACACACTTAGTTAATTAATTGTGGGGCGACAAAGTCAATGATATAGAACTGTGGGGGAAACCAAATTCCATTAATTTGGCTTTGGGCTACAGAAATGGTCTAGAAAATGCTGGGATCGAAAGGAGTGGGTAACTGACCAAATTTAGCATATTCTATATGAGGAGAGTTGAAATCTATTAATTGGTGTTCATTTCTATTCAGTGCAGTGTACCACAAAACAGCCAAGGGGTTTTAGGGGTCAGAGTGAATTAGATCCCATTTCCCAAGTCATCATTTGTAGGATTGTGACTTAGGACACACTTAGGTTAAATGAAGCTGATACATTGAGTCATTCATTCATTTAAATATTTAATGACTCCCCAGGCTGCTGATAATGGTTACTTTGTATGATTTTGTAAGGATTAAATAGAAACAATAATAGAATACCTGGAATTTTTCTATATATTTCTTTTCTGTAGCGATAGAAGTGGCTTTTCCCCCCCATATTTCGTTATTGATTTGATCAAACATTATTCATGCTGTGTGAGTCTTTAGTACTCACCACCTGGACTCCTTTAAAAGGCAAGATACAAATATTTACAGGCAGCTTGCCTTCCTGGGTCCCCAAAAGGCCCTACTTCCTCCTTTGTTTTCTTTCTTGTTCTCACCACATGTCCTTATGGTGAATAGTTTTGGGGGCCTGCATGAAGCTTACCATTAGCAGCTAACCACAGAGATAAAAGCCTTGAGACATGTGTGCAGAAAATGTCCAGGCCAGCTCCTTGTTCTGTTCATTTGAATTTACAGGGATCCTAGAAAGAAGTACTGTACTGTTACATTCATGAGATGCAGAAACGCAGGGTGTTCATTCATTCATTATTTGTTTAGGGTCTATTTGTATGTAAAATTCTCCTGGACAGACAGGGAATTAGAAGCACAGATTATTTGTGCCCAGGTCCTTTTGAGACAGCCATTTTTGTTGTTCTCTCTGTCCTTCGCCTTGTGGTATTGGCACCTATAAAGCGAAACCTGAATCATGGTTTCTTGGCCAAAAATTCCCATATAGCAGAGGGTATGTTACCCCCTCACTAAGGTATAAAGTTGGAATTTTTTGCCATAACCTTTTCCCTATTTTAAAAATTAGTGGTTCTGTGGAAGAGAGACCCATTTCAGAAGGAGTGGAGAGCTCTTATTTGGTGGTGGATGACTGTACAAAGAGTCTGACTCTGTTTTAATTTATTCACTCTCTGTGGTTCACACCTCCTTTCTCACAGATGCAGAGTCAGATGTTGAGTAATAGAAAAATATGCTCCTGAATTAAGGTGCCAAACATATCTTTTTGCTAATAAGTTGTTCTCTGAATAGAATTGGCAAAGCATATAGAGAAAATATGCTACCTTCTTTTCTCCCTTCTTTTGATTTTATAGAGGCATGCTTGGAAATTTTAAACAGGGTTGGACATTTATATCTCAAAAGATGTGATACTGACTTCTTGTCAATTTGAGGTTTTCCACTAACAATAGCATCAAAATTGTAACTGATTAAAATGTAGGCTTGGTTTGTTTTCAAGCTTAAAGCCACCATAGTGGAAAGTTATGAGTTGTTGGGCCTCGAAAAGCAGACTCAGTGCCATTCATGTTTTCTCTGGAAACAACAGTGAGCATTTGCTTTTTGTTTTCCAGGAATAAAATGGCAACCTGTGACAGAATGACAGAATCTTAAAGATTCACACTAGATTAACCTTTTTTTTAACAAAGGAAGACACTAGTGTTGTAATGCCGTATATATATATACACACACACATATATGTATATACGCTTAATTAGTATGTAGTAGGGAAAATAGTCTTTAAAAAAATTATAATTTCATACAAATTTCAATTGACTAATGTTTGACTTACAGTAACTAAAAGGATAAGATAGCATATTGGCAACATAAAATTGTGGATGATCCCATAAAGCAATACTTTTGATAAATTGCCCAGTTCTGAAAGAGGAATAGGAGATCAAGAGTAGGTTTTGCAGCGTACCAATGTATATGACTTGTGTGGGAAAAACAGCTCTGTTATTGGAGGCACGACTCAGATTTAATTCTTGGTATTGTGCTTCTTATCCTGTGACTTAGGTGAGTTGTTCACTAACCCGGCTGAACCCCTGTCCTTTTGGGGTGAGCTGGGCATGTATGAGAGCAGGAGGGAGGAGCTCAACATCCCCATCTATGTCTTCCAAGTGACCAGCTTCCTTTATGTTCTCAGGCATCATCCCTGTTTTACTAAAAAGTAATCACACCATCACACACAGCTTGTGGAGAATTATTTCTGTCAAACTCACGAAGATCCTGTGCATTGTAGACATACAACTTTCCTTTTAGGGAACCTTTAGGCAGGATATGATCAGATTTGTTTAAAGTTTAGTTAAGAAGCAAGTATGCAGCATTTAAATTATGGCTGGCTCATTGAGGGCACAATGACAGTGTCTCCCTTACAAAGGATGATTTATGGTTTACAGAAAATGAGAAAATAGTTGTTATATTTAGTTTATTCACTCACTCTTTCCAGGATTCAGTTTAACATAAGGGCTGAATACTTTTGCTCTTATGTATATCATTGATGCTCTGAAATGTCCATTTTGATTTGATTTTTTTGCATAAAACTCTAGGATGCGGTTGTGGGGATGCCTTTGCTAAGGGAAATGATGTCATCAATTCTGAGCTCAATTTCAGTGATAGGGAACATTAATGAATTGTTATAAGCACAAAAATTAGGAAGCTCAATTGAAATATTTATGCTAACTCCTGGAAAATTAACTCTTTAAAGTATTTCTGCCATGTTTAGAATAATATGTTAAAATGGTTGTCAAGTGAAAAAATATAAGTATGTTGTGGGAAGCACTCCCTGTGCTTAGTGAAGTGGTTCTTTCTAAGTCCAACCCAGGGCAAGACAGGATTTATGTGTAGACTAATAGTGCTATCAGAATTCTTGTGTAGACCACATAGAAACTTTAATAGCAAGTTTCTGATAATGACAGGATCAGTGATACTCAGGTTAAAATTTCATGGAGACTAAAATTCTCTGCCAGATTTTATCAAAACAGATATGTAAGTGCAGATGTCATTTATCCATTAGTAACGTTCTCAGATGAAATCTAAAAGCATATTCTCTACTCGAGAGGCCAAACTTTTTCATGTTAATCTGTTTTAAATTTGCTTTTTTGGAAGATTGGAGCTGTCACTTAAACCACAGGAATATATCCATTATAAATGAAGGCTGGCATTGCTTTTCACCTGAACTGGATGATTTTTAGAAGTATTGCTGATGATATCGGGCTCACGAATGATTTCCCATGCTAAAGATGATGGAGCATCCAGCCTAAAGAGTAATTGTTGAAACTTGACACTTGTGTGTTGGTGGCTTCCCTGCTTTAGGGCCTATTGGAAAATGATTATGTACAGTATTTTTGCCACTAGGGAATCCCTGTGTTTTAAGATACCTAACATTTGTGGGAGCTTTTTCCTACCTGCCTGGTGCATTTTTCATCTCTCACCAAGGCTGCAGTCAGAGTCTCTGTTGGGTGTAGACTAATAGCACTATCAGAATTCTTGTGCAGACCACGTAGAAACTTGAACAGTAAGTTTCTGACAACGATGCATCAGTGATAGTCATGTTACCGTCATCACCTGCCTTCATTCCATCACCTGCCTCCTTGCTCTGGCATTTTCTCTCACCTGGACTGTTGCCATCGCCTAGTCGCTGGGTCCCCTGCTCCTACCTTGCACCTGCACTCAGAAGCCAAAATGGCCTTTTAAAAGCATCCATAAGACTCTAAAATTCAACTCTGTAAACCCATGGGATCTGACCCTTTGTCACATCTGCCTTATCTTGTACCCCTCTCCCTCACACCCCCTGCATTCCAGATACCCTGGTCTTCTTTTCATTCCTTGCCCAAGCCTGGACATTCGTCTTCCTCACAGGCTTCATTGCCACCTTGCGCATCTGCCTTTGACAGGTTCTTCTTGATATTTGTTGAACACTGGTTACATTTTTCCTTCTCGGAGAAGCCTTCCCCAACCACCCAATCTAGAGCAGCCAGGCATTTCCTTTAATTGGGTTATTTAATAACATCTATCTCTAGCTGACACTTTTTATTTCTTTTTCTCCTTCAATTAGAATGTAGGCTCCATTAGAGTAGAGACCTTGTTCATCTTTATTTGATGTATACCTAGGCCTCAGAACAGCAATTCAGGAAATGTTTGTTAAAGGAATGTATTAATGAGTGAAGCAATGATGTAGCTTCTATTTCTAACTAAATTAATAAGATTGATAATTGTTAAGCCTTGTCAATATGTATAGCCATGTCACTGCTGAATTTACACTTTCCTTTAAAGTAGGCAAAACAAACGCTCAGATCCTCAGGCCTCCTTTCCTGAACCTCTGAAGTTCAGGAATCCTAGTCTGGGAACTTCCTTGCTTTTGACAGAATGTTCACAGTGCAGAGATCCTAGAACAGAATTTGAATTGGTTCTTCTGCCACTCCCTCCATAGACTTAATTTGCAAGTAGTTTTGCCCCCAGGGGAACCCTGCCTCTCCTATTAATACTGTCACTGAACTCTATTAAAAGTCCTCTATTAAAGACCTATGCTAAGATAGGTCCCCTTCCTTGAGTAGGGGCATCAGCTGCCTCCTTTGCTTATTAAAATATATTTTGGTACATGTGGGATCAACAACCAAAGATTCTTGGTATTTCAGAGGCATAGGCAATTTTGCACCCTGGCATTTGGTACCAGTTGGATTTGGAAATATGAACATACAGTGGTAAGGTGGATGCTTCCCTAGTAACCATATCAGTATATATATTCTAAACTATATTTGTTGATTTTTCCACTCATGCATAGAAGAGCTAAATATTTTTGAACTTAAAAGCTAAAATCTTACTGCACCACAAACCAGATTTTCCCAATCTATTAAGTAAACTAAGTGGTTTTTTTCAACTTTTTCAGGTTTTCTGAGTAAAGTATTGCTTCAGGAAACTAATGAAACCTTAGTAGACTGAAGAGTTAATAAGGCCTTCAGCCTGACCCACACAGTGGTGAGAGAGGTCAGTGCTGGCTGCGGCTGCCTGCTCTCAGACCTTTATGCCCCTGGGCCTGGTCAGTAGGATCAGGTAGTATCTGTCTTCACGTGGCAACATGTCTTTAGATTTCATGCTGTGAATATAACAGTGTCTTTGGTTCTCGAGAATCCCAGAATTTTGGAATTTTAGAACAGAAAGGGAAGCCACGTTCTGTTGAGGTCACAGGGCATATGGCAGAGTTGGGCCAGAACCCACTTGTCCTGCCCCGTCACAGTCCCTCCCTGAACTCTGCACTCTGATTTATTCTCCGATTTCCCTTCTGTCTTTCTGAAGTAGCCTGTGATGTTTGTGTCTAAAGTTTAAAACTAGTTGTTTAACTTGAGACTGAAAGTTAGTGATTTTTTTTTTTTTTTAATCAGACAAGTGCTCTTTCCTGTGAAAATTCTTTCGGTTCCCACGGACTTGTTTAAAGCCCCCCTCTCTGGGCTGGGCATGGTGCTAGGTTTGCTTCTTGAGGTACCCTGTCTGAATATACATTCCTTGAAGCAGGGGACTGGGGACTGTGGCCTTATTATTGTCTTATTTAGTTTTTTTTTTTTTTTTAAGTTTCCAACACTGATTTGTAAATGTGCAATGCGATTATGAAATCTTTAACCATATTGATGAATCTTGGTAATCCTTTGCAGATTTACAGTGGCCATTGTGAAATTAATTTTTGAATTATTATGTCTTCATAAAAATTTTGACTTTCTGCTTCTTCCATAATCTTAAAACGTCAGCTTCATACGAGTTGGTGTATTGGCCTTCAAGATTTGAACTTAGCATGGTTTAAAGGCTTGTTTGAAAAAACCATCAGAATTGTCCCTGCATCTCAACTCTTTATTTTCAACTCTTTGAAGATATTTAATCATGACCAGTCCTGAATTTTGCCATTTTGTACTTTGAGGAGTAACTTTTCCCTGCTGCCCCTTCAGGGCCTATGTGGTCTGTGAGTTTGGCCTAATTTTGAGTTGAAACAATGGAGAAGCCCAGCGGACCATTTCTGAGGTCACTTGTCCCACGGCTGCCAGATGATCCCTGAGTAGCGAGATGAGGTCTCCTTAGCAAGGGTCAGGCGGCCTTGCAGGACCTGCCTGTGTCCGGCTCACTCTCAGTCCCTTCTTCTCACCTGTCATCATTCTTACCCACCTCTTCCTTCCTGCCACAGCAGACCACATAACCTCACGAAAGTAAGTGCATGTGATCCTCCATGCTATTCTGCTTTTGCTTGATTGAAAACCTCTGCCTTGAACGTTTTCCTGTCTTTCTTCTACTGTTTCTTCCTTTTTTTTGGGGGGGGGGGCAAAGTTTCACTGTCGTCACTCAGGTTGGAGTACAATGGCATGATCTCAGCTCTCTGCAACCTCTGCCTCCCAGGTTCAAGCGATTTTCCTGCCTCAGCCTCCTGAGTAGTTAGGATTACAGGTCCCCACCACACGCCCAGCTAATTTTTGTATTTTTAGTAGAGACAGGGTTTTGCATGTTGACCAGGCTGGTCTCGAACTCCTGATCTCAGATGATCCACCTGTCTCAGCCTCCCAAAGTGCTGGGATTACGGAAATGAGCCACTGCGCCCAGCCTCTTCTGTTTCTTGAAACACAACTCAAAAGGTGAAATTGCCAAGTGTGAGGTGGATTGGAGTTGGGCATAGGGAGAGAAGTGCTGTCCCAATCCCAGCATGAGCCTCTGGACAGATGGAGGACACCTGCTGCAATGGGAAAGATGGATGTCAAGTGGATTGTGGGGTTGGCAGCAGGCAGTGGGCGGTGCAGAGAGCAAAGGTTTGTGTGGAAAAATGTTCAGTTTTAGGTGCTTCCGAGGTATCCAGGTACAGAAGTGAGAAGGAAAGTCATATTTATGGATCTGAAGCTCAGAGAGAGGTCACAGAATTTGGAATTGTCATCGTACTTGAAATGAAGTGGATGAGCTCTCCAAGAAAGAGGATTTAAAGAGTGAGATAGATTCGTAAAGAATTGCAAAGTTTAGAAATAGAATATGAGAAATTGAATATACAGAGTCAAGTGGAAATGAGGAAGAGTAGCCAGAAAAGATAGATCAAAGGAAAAGGAAACAGAGTATCAAACCTGGAGCACTGAAAGAGAAGGGATGTCACCTAGTATTGATTGGCTAGTGGGGAGGTCGTTGGTAACCTCAGCAAGGTTACTAGAATTATGAGGCATATACTGAAGGGTGAGTGAGTGGGAGGATGTGGTGACAGCATGAGAAGCTTGGCTTCCTTCCAGAAGCTTGGCTCTACAGAAAAGTAGAGAGGTAGGGTCCTATTAGAGGGAGCGGGAGAGTTGAATGTGAGACCAACAGCAGGTTGTTTTGGTTTCTTTTTGGGATTTTTCTTTTTAGATGGATGATACTAGGGCATTTTTTCATGCAAATAGAAAAAATCCAGTAGAAGAGCCAAAGAATGTTATTGTCTTCTAACTTGCTAGCAACTGATGGTTTTTAGCAAACTGGTGGATAGTACTCAGTAGTCACAAATACTTATGCTAAGTAAGACCCACTTCTCCTGTAAACTTACACTTGAAATAGAAAAAAAGTTGATGTTAAAAAGTTTGTCCATTTTAGTCTTACATCCTCGTTAGACAGGTAAATGGCATGAAGAGGTTTCTTTTATGAAACATTTTGTTATTCTGTAGGAATCTTGTTTTACACATAAATGACAGAAATTTATATTAAGCATTTTCCTTCACTAAATCTTTAGTTTGTGTCTTTTGATAAAATGCCACTGAATTTTCATGTCAGCAAGAGAGGTAGGTAAATTTGAATACAGAAACTAATTTAGCAGTCATTTAGTTAGGAGCTGGAGATTTTAGAGCTGCCACTTCCAAAAGTGGAGAAGACGAGGATTAACTGACTTTTCTTACTTCTGTGGAATAAAAAATTAGAGCCGAAAAGGAACAAAGCCAGAAATGCGTGACAATGACCGTCTTTTTGTACGTGAATTAGATTGTGAAGATGATTTCATTCACACCTGCACATGCACCCTTTGAAGCTCATTTCCATTTCTTTTGGTATTCATTTAATAAATATATTCCTGAGAGAGACATATTGAAATACAATTTACGTTTCTTTAAAAAAAAATTAAGGACTTCTTTTGCCATCTGCCTAGCATACTTATGAACGTCCTTACCCCAACTTTTAGGATTTGGAGTTTTTAGGAATCCAAACCTTTAAAGCCCAAGCAAAACACAATTGTAAGGTGAATTTAGTATAAAGAAAGGACAGTTTCGGTCAAAACTAAGCATAGATAGATTTTGTATCACTTTCTGTTTGGGATTTCAAGTGATGATGTTTACTTCCAGTAGCCCAAATAATTGGTAGATAGTTTGGTCCAAAGTGAGCCTATATCAGAAGAGAAAGGAACCTTGGAAAACAATAGTCTTTAGTTAGTTGGAAAGGGGAAGCTGTGATTTTAAATGGCAAGAACCATCTCAGAAAGCAAGGAATGAGTATAAGAAAAAGAAGAACCAAAGCAATGTAAATTTCATGAAAATCTAATTTTAAAAAAATGGTTTGGCATTTGGGTTTAAGAATGAAGGAGCGCACTATAAACGTATTGAAATAACAAGTTAAAGTTAGACTTATTTATTTATTTGAGACAGAGTCTCTCTGTGTCACCTAGGTTGGAGTGCAGTGGTATGATCTTAGCTCACTGCAACTTCTGCCTCCTAGGTTTAAGCAACTCTCGTGCCTCAGCCCCCCAAGTAGCTGGGATCACAGGCACGCAGCACCATGCCTGGTTGAGCTTTAGTAGAGTCAGGGTTTCAGCATGTTGTTCAGCTTGCTTCTGAACTCCTGGCCTCAAGTGATCCACCCGCATCGGCCTTCCAAAGTGCTGGGATTACAGGCATGAGCCACTGAGCTTGGCCAGACATATTGTATTTAGATGTTTATGATAGTTTGCCATTAAAAATCAGGCTATTGCTTGCTTACATTGGCATATGGGTGGAGAAGAGGAAACATATTTTAAAAAAGAATTTGCTGATATAGGCTATTTATACTGGTTTATTTGTAGGAATAATAAGAGCTTATGCCCTTGGAGAAATGTGGAATTAGATATTGATTCTAGTGATGTCCCAGCATTAAAAAGCCATACATTTTAAAGTTTTATTACTTTATCTCTCAGTAGCCTTGACAGTTTTATTTTATTAAAATTGGTCCAAAGAGCAATGATTTGCATTTATTATATTATGCCTATAGTGCTGGAAAAATTAATATACGTAGGAAATACATCACAAGGGCATAGTAGATGATTTTGAGGTACGAGCTGCTGTGATTTGTGTGATACACAACAGGTAAGGTATTATATGGTATAATCATAGATTAAAAGTAATGGTACATTATTTTATTCTTCAGATAGTTGGTAGATGATTGTTGGGCTCTATCCATTTTACTTTTTTTTTAGCTTGTATACTGCTGGCTCCCTGCTTTGTAGATGGTCCTGGATTTAAGACAAAAGCAGATGCAAAATGATTTCCCGACTAGGATGATAACACTAAAATCATGGGATACTCATTTGCTCAGGTAATAGAATTAGCAACTTCCTGAGCCAGTGAACACAAGCTGAAGTTGTTGATTTCTGCCTCACAGGTGGGTGGTAGTCCATAAGGTCATCTAGAGAATCGTGCTGGAGGGGGCTGCTCTGTCATTCCCCTGAGCATGACATGTCCAGGACTGGGTTTAAGAACAGCACATCCAGCCAATGGGAAAGGGAAATCTAGGGCAAGTGGCTTTGTCTTTATGAAGATGTCCTAAACATTGAGTACGTTTTTTTTCCTGTTTCCTTCTGTTGTCTTAATCACACAGCCACAGCTCATTGTAGTCTCAAGCTGGGTGAAGGGGCCCCTGCTAAAACTGAAAGCTTAGTTACCAAAAGAAGATGGAGAAAATGGATTCGGGGGAGAATGTTTCCTGCACAGACTAGGAACTCCTTGGGATGCGGGGTAGTGGTTACAACAGATGAATCTCGTTTCTAAATCGCAAGCAGTGCTTGGCTTATATATTTGGTACTCAGTAAGTGTTTGGTGGGTTGAACTGGCTATTAAAGCTAATCCTTTCTTTTCCAAAAGATGGAATTTGATCAGAGGCTCTACCGCCTTTCCCCCTCTGCTGTTTTTTCTATATATTTATGCCACTTTCTAGGATAAGCATACAAAAGAGAATATAATATTTACTTTTAAGATTTGCTTTAAAATCTAAAATGTATTGTAACAGGAAAAAAAAAGTTTGTTTATTTTATTTGCATTACTACCTTTCTCTGTATTTAGATTGATATTTACATATGCTTTGGGCAACTAAGTACATGCCAAATTGGTATGTGTCTTTTGTTCAACAGAATATCTGGTGATTGTGAAAAGTAACCCTAAATAGAAAACACAGATATAGCATTTAGTTTATAACATAGATTGGTATTTATGATGTTCCCTTCTTCTTCAAATTATTAAAGATATTTCTATATATAGTGAAGATAGAAACTAAGAGTTACTTGTTTTATTTTTGCATGATTCTGTATTATAACAATTATATAGTTTGCTTAAATTATAACACTAGTCCTTTGCTCATATTTTTACTATAAAATTAGAATTAGGAAGGGAAATTATATGACAATAATGACATATTTGTACTTGAGATACTTCATATACCTAAGATAAGAAATTGCTTAAAATGACATGGTATCTCCTTGGCATAATAGCAGCTTTCTTGCTGCTTAGAGCAAAAATCTGCTTTAAAAACCTAGTGGTGTGTCTTATTAGTAGGAGAAAAATCTAATAGCAAGAAATAAGTTCTTTAGGTATTATCATGTTCTGTGTCCCCATTTGGCATGTGTGGAAACTGAGGCATGAAATCTTAAAACATCTTAACTTGCAATCTTTGGGAAGATGGTGTTCATATTTTAGAAGGTCTTTTTAAAGGATGTATTAGCTGATTATTATATACTAAAATCTGTTGTTTTAGTTCCTTATGAGGTATGAGACAAACTTACCTTTCAACACTCAAGGGAAATAGGGGGAAGCCAGGAAGAAGATGAGAATTAACTTGGGAGGGAAGGAGAGGTGATCCTGCCTGTGCCCCTCCAGGCATGGCCAGTGGGACAAACCCCGAGGCCCTGAAGAAGCTGCTGTTGTAGCTCAGTTGCTAACTCCACAGGGGATAACGGGATTAGGAAAAATCATATGGGAAAGGCATTTGTTCCTTGAGGCATCCATATATTCAGGGGTTGAGAGGACCTCTGTGTAGAGATAGGAGAGAAATGAGAAAGAATGTCTGCTTCCATTATTAGATCATCTTTCCCAGGGATTGAAATATATATGCAGGCAATGCAGCAAATTATTTTTTAATTGAATATAAGATATTTAATTATTATGACATTTCTCTAATGTCATTTAACAATCCGTTGTGGCAAAAATCTAATCGGAATAAAGCCTGTGATCATTACAAATCAACTTTCCCTCCCAGGTGTATGTTAGTTTTGAGCCCCTGGTGGGCATCCATCTCAGCGGTGAAGTTGACAGGTCGTCTGTCGGTTGTGTGGAATAGGATAGGGTTTGGTAGCATCTCCCTCTTTCCTTGTGGTTCTCTTGAGCCGTTCACCGTGAGCATCTTAGTTTTCTTGCAGAGGGAAGGTAGCTGTATGGAGTGACCTGATCTTCCTTTTTTTCTGCTTGCAGAACAATCAACCATGACGACAGAATCTGGATCAGACTCGGAATCCAAGCCGGACCAGGAGGCCGAGCCCCAGGAAGCGGTGGGAGCACAGGGGCACGCGGGAGCGCCCGGGCCGGAGCCGCCCACAGAGGAGCAGCAGCAGGCCCTAGAGCAGTTCGCGGCTGCAGCGCACAGCACCCCGGTGCGGAGGGAGGTGAGCCCAGGCCAGAAAATCAATGACGCGATGTTTGCTGAGCTGCTCCAGGGTCGGCTTTAACCTCGGTCTGTTAGCATTAGAGGTGGCCATGAGGGGTCATCTGCTGTTCCCCTTCTGGCCCCAGGCAGATGAAAGTGTATGCTTTAAGGCTTTCAGTGAATGACATTCCACAACCTTGCCTGGTAACTCCTTCATTTAATTAAAACACTGACACACTGGAGTCCAGACTGGAGATTATTGGTCCTATCTGGATTTAGAGGAAGGACAGGCACCAAACTGACAGCTTTAATTATGCTTGTGGTTGTTTTGTCTTTCAAGCCTGAGGACTAGAGAGAGTTTGCATTTCCCCAGGCATCACCCTGACCCTAATATTGCAGATCTGCTTTCAGCGGATCTTCAGGTAGGTCTTTCCCTCCCTATATACACCTATGTTTTCAACTCTTCCCTGGACATGTTTGGGTAGTCGGGAATAATGCATTTCTTTTAAAAGTTTTAAAGTATGGTTTACGTGTGGGCCTTGAATAAGTCTATATTTAAATTTCTTTTGTCTTAAAACTTCAAACTTGGAATCAGAATGTTTTAGAGTGCCGATTTGTCTGCGGTAAAGCAGTCTGGAGTCCCCACATGTGATTGGCCTCTTATATGTCAGAAGTGTTTCAAGCTAGAAATTCTAAGATACTGAGAAAAGAGATATAATCAGCATATTAGTGAAAATCTTTGGAAGTCACAACATTAAACTACATATTTACAACCATATTATTTTATTTCTTTACGTAGGGTATTTACAAGTTTGCCTTTTTTTCCCCAATTTTATACTTATTAAAAATTTGAGGCCAGGTGCAGTGGCTCACGCCTGTAATCCCAGGATTTTGTGAGGAAGGTGGATCACCTGAGGTCAGGAGGTCAAGAGAGTCTGGCCAACATGGTGAAACCCCGTCGCTACTAAAAATACAAAAATTAGCTGAGCATGGTGCCACACATCTGTTAATACCAGATACTCGGGAGGCTGAGGCACAAGAATCACTTGAACCCGGGAGGCTTGAGCCAAGATTGCACCACTGCACTCTGGACTAGGTGCTAGAGCTAGACTCGGTTGCAAAAAAAAAAAAAAAGAAAAAAGAAAAAAGAAAAAAATTTGAGGTAAAATATATATATAAAACTTACAGTCTTTTTAAAGTGTACAGTTCAGTGGTATTAAGTATGTTTATGTTTTTTAAAATTCCCTTCATCACTCCTCCTCCCTACCCTTCTCCCTATTCTTCCCAGCCTCAGGTAATCACCATTCTACTCCCCATCTTCATGAGATCCCATTTTAGCCCCCACATATGAGTAAGAAGATTCCATATTTGTCTTTTGGTGCTTGGCTTATTTCACTTAACATAACAGCCTCTAGTTCCATCCCTGTTGCTGCAGATGACAAGATTTCATTCCTTTTTATGGCTGAATAATATTCCGCTGTGGATATATACCACTTTTTAAAAAAATTCATTCTGCTGTTGATGAGCACTTAGGTTGATTTCATATTTTGGCCTCTGTGAATAGTGCTGCAGTAAACATTGGAGTGCAGATGACTTTTCTATGTCTTGATTTTCTTTCTTTTGAATGTATATCCAGTAATGGAATTGCTGGATCATATGATAGTTCTATTTTTAGTTTTTGAGGAACCTCCATACTGTTTTCCACAGTGGCTGTGCTAATTTACATTTTCACCAACAGCTTGTGAGGATTCTCCTTTTCCCACATTTTTGCCAGCATCTATTACTGTCTGTCTCTTTGATACATGCCATTTTAACTGGGGTGAGATGATATCTCACTTGTCTTCTTGATTTGCATTTCTCTGATGATTAGTGATATTGAGCATTTTTCTCATATACCTGTTGGCCATTTCTTCTTGGTTTTCTTTGAGGAATATCTGTTCAGCACTTTTGCTCATTTTTAAATCTCATTTTCTCTTGCTATTGAGCTGTTTTGAGTTCCTTATATATCATGGTTAATAATCCCTTGTCAGATAGACACTTTGCAAATTTTTTCTCCTATAGTTTGTTAATTTTTTCTTTTGCTGTACAGAAGCTTTTTGGCTTGACGTAATCCGTATGTGTATTTTTGTTTTGATTGCCTGTGCTTTTGAGGTCTTACAAACAAACAAACAAACTAACTAACTCTTCTCAAACCAGTCTCCTGGAACATTTCCCCAGTGTTTTCTTCTAGTGGTTTCACTGTAACAAGTCTGACCTTTTTAAGTCTTTTAATCCATTCTGATTTTATTTCTGTGAAGAGTGAGAAATAGGGATCTAATTTCATTCTTCTCTTATGGTTATCCAGTTTTCCCTACACCATTTACCGAGAAGACTGTCCTTTCCCCATGGAATGTTCTTGGCAGCTTTGTGTGCTTATAAAGGATCACCTGAGGTCGGGAGTTCAAGACAGCCTAGCCAACATGGTGAAACCCTGTCTCTATTAAAAATACAAAATTAGCTGAGTGTGGTGGCACATGTCTGTAATCTCAGCTACTTGGGAGGCTGAGGCACAAAAATCATTTGAACCGGGGAGGCTTAAATGTGTGGTTTTATATCTGGGTTCTGTATTCTGTTCCATTGGTGTATGTGTCTGTTTTTATGCCAGTACTGTGCTGTTTTGGTTATTATAGCTTTGTAGTAAATTTAGAAGTCAGGTAGTATGATACCTCCAGCTTTGTTCTTTTTAGTCAGGATGCCTGGCTATCTATTCAGGGTCTTTTGTAGTTTTGTATAAATTTGAGGACTTTTTTTCTAATTCTGTGACGACTGTATTGGCATTTTGCTAGGGATCCCATTGAGTTTGTTAATTGTTTTGGGTAGTATTGCCATTTCAACAGTATTAAGTCTTCTAATACATGAGCATGGAATATCTTTCCACTTTTTGTGTTCTCTTCAATTTCTTTCATCAGAGTTTTATAGTTTTCCTTACATAAATCTTTCACTTCTTTGGTTAGATTGCTTCCTAGTTATTTTATATTTTGTAGCTATTGTAAATGAGATTGCTTCTTGAGTTCTTTTTCAGATAGTCACTATTAGCAAATTTAAACACCACTGATTGTTGTATGTTGATACATTCTGCAATTTCACTGAATTCATCTATCAGTTCTCACAGTTTTTTGGTGGCCTTTAGGTTTTTCCAGGAATAAGATCATGTCATCTGTGAGCAAGGCTAATTTGGCTCCTTCCTTTTCAATTCAGTTGCCCTTTATTTCTTTCTTTTGCCCAATTGCCCTGGCCAGGACTTCCAGTATTAAGTTGTATCATACTGAAAGTCGACATCCTTTGCTTGTTCTCCTTAAAGGAAAGGCCTTCAGTTTTTCGCAATTCAGTGCAATGCTAGCTGTGGATTTTTCATATGTGGCATGTATTATTTTGAGGTATGTTCCTTCTATACGGATTTTGATAAGGATTTTTAATCATAAAGGTATGTTGAATTTTATCAAATGCTTTTTTGGCATCTATTGAAATAATCATACAGTTTTTGTTCTTGATTCTGTTAATATGTTGTATTGTGTTTATTGATTTACGTATGTTGAACCATCTGCATCCCTGGGATGAATAGCATTTGATCATTGTGAATGATCTTTTCAGTCCCCATTTTAATGTGTTATTGAATTTGGTTTGCCTGTATTTCACTGAGGATTTTTGCATCAGTGTTCATCAGTGATATTGGCCTGTACTTTTTGTTTTATCATTGTCTGGTTTTGGTATCAGGGTAATACTGGCCTTGTGGCATGAGTTTGGAAGTATTCCCTCCTCTTCAGTATTTTTTTTTTTTTAATGAAGAGTTTGAGTAGGATTAGTATAGTTTTCTTTACATGTTTGATGATATTCAAGTGAGACCTTCAGGTCCTGGGCATTTTTTGATAGAAGGTGTTTGTTTGTTTGTTTGTTGTTGTTGTTGTTGTTGTTGTTGTTTTTTGAGACAGTGTCTGGCTCTGTCGCCCAGGCTGGAGTGCAGTGGTGCGATCTCAGCTGTCTGCAACCTCTGCCTCCCTGGTTCCAATTTTTGTGCCTCAGCCTCCCGAGCAGCTGGGACTACAGATACACGCTGCCACGCCCAGCTAATTTTTTGTATTTTAGTAGAGACGGGATTTCACCATGTTGCCCAGGCTGGTCTCAAACTCCTGAGCTCAGACAATCTGCCCGCCTCGGACTCCCAAGGTGCTGGGATTACAGGTGTGAGCCACTGTGCCTGGCCGATAGACTTTTATTATAGCTTTGATCTCGTTACTCATGGCTATTTTGTTGCGGTTTTCTATTTCTTCACAGTTCAATCTTGGTGGGTTGTATGTGTCTAGAAATTTACCCATTTTTTCTGGGTTTTCCAATCTGTTGCCATATAGTTGTTCCTAGTAGTCTTTAATGATTCTTCATATTTCTTATTTCCCAGTTTCTATGTCTCCTTTTTCATGTCTGATTTTATTTATTTGGGTCTTCTCTCTTTTTCTTAGTCTAGCTAAATGTTTATCGATTTTGCTTATCTGTTCAAAAAACCAACCTGTTGTTTTATTGATCCTCTGTATTTTTTTTTGGTCTCAATTTTATTTATGGCTGTTCTGATCATCATTATTTCTTTTTTTCCTAATTTTAGGTTTGGTTCATTCCTGCCTTTTTAGTTCCTTGAGTTGTATCGTTGAGTTATTTATTTGAAGCCTTTCTGCTTTTGTGATATAGATATTTATTACTCTCAACTTCCCTGTTAGTACTGCTTTTATTATATCCCACAGATTTTGTATCTTGCATTTCTGTTTATGTTTCAATAATTTTTAAAAATTTACTTCTTAGTTTCCTCACTGACTTATCTTCGGTGATTCAGAGCATATTGTTCAGTTTCCGTGTGTTTGTGTATTTTCTGAGGTTCCTTTTATTGATTTCTAGTTTTATTCCATTGTGATCAGGAAAGATACTTGATAGGATTTTTATTTCTGGTTTTGTTTGTTTGTTTGTTTGTTTAGTTTGTTCAGACTGTTTTATAGCCTAGCATCCTAACATATGGTCTGTTCTGGACGATGTTCCATGTGCTGATGAAAAGAATATGTTCTGCAGCAGTTAGGTGAAATGTTTTGTAAATGTTGGTTAGGCCTGTTAGATCTAGTGTGTAGTTTAACTTCACTGTTTCTTTGTTGATTTTCTGACTGGATGATCTGTCTGTTATTGAGAGTGGAGTGAAGGCCCCTACCATTGTTCTGCAGTCTGTTTCTCCCGTTAGATTTGTGAATGTTTTATACACCTGGGAACTCTGGTGTTAGGTGCATAGATATTTATAATTGTTGTATCCTGTTGCTGAATTGTGCCCTCTGTCATTACGTAGTAACCTGCTTTTTCTCATTTTAGTTTTAGATTTGTAGTCTCTCTTATGTAAGTATAGCTATGTCTGCTCCTTTTTGGCTTCTAGTTGTATGGAATGTCTTTTTCCACCTTTTTACTTTCAGTCTATGTGGGGAAAGTGAATTTCTTGAAGGTAACATATAGTTGGATTTTGTTTTTATATCCATTTACCCACTTGATGCCTTTTAATTGGAGAATTGAGACTGTTTACATTCAGAGTTATTGATAAGGACTAATAAGTCTGTTATTGCTCTTTTGCTACCTGTTTCTGATTAAGATTCCTCTTGTTCTTTTTCACATGGTCTTCTTTTGTGGCTACGTGATTTTCTCTGGTAGTGCGGTTTAATGTGTTGCTTTTTATTTTTAGTGAATCTATTATAGGTTTTTGTGTTGTGGTTACCATGAGGCTTACCAACAACATCTTACAGACATAGCAAGTTATTTTAAACAAATGACAGCTTATCTTAGATCACAAATTTAAAACACACACACACACACTTATTTTAAACAAATGACAGCTTATCTGAGATCACACATTTAAAACACACACTTTAACTCCACCCCAATCACATTTTGAGTTGGTTGTCTCAATTTGCATATTTTAATATTACCTATCTCTTAACAGGTTGCTTTAGATATTGTTTTTGATAGATTGTCTTTTGGGCTTCATACTAGAGTTACGATTGTTGTAGTAATAGTGGTAGTACATTGTACACTACAAGTACAGTAAGTACAGTAATAGAATATTCTGGATTTATCCATATACTTGATTTTACCACTGGATTTGATACATTTTATCACTGGGTTTGATGATACATTATTTTTATTTTTTGTACATTAGTGGTTTTTTTCTTTCAGATTGAAGAACTCTAGCATTTCTTTTAAGATGGGTCTGGTGGTGGTGAATTCTCTCTGTTTTTGGGAAAGATTTGATCTCTCCTTTGTATTTGAATGGTAATTTTGCTGGATGCAATATTCTTAGAGGACAGTTTTTTTTTCTTTGAGCACTTTAAAAATGTCACTCCACGCTGTGGGGTTTCCGATGAGAAGTCTGCTACCAGGCAAATTGGAGCTCCTTTACATGTTATTTGTTTCTTTTTCTCTTGCTACTTTTAAGATCCTCTCTTTGTCCTTGAGCTTTGAGAGTTTATTGCCTTGTAGTATTCATACTTAGGTTGAATCTGTGTGATGTTCTCAGACTTTCCTGTAACTGAATATTTATCTTCCTCAAGTTTTGGAAAGTTTTCTGTGATTATTTCTTTGAATATGCTTTCTACCCCTTGCTCTTGCTCAGCTGCCTCTTGAATACCAATAATTCTAAGGTTTGGTCTTTTGAGGTAACTTTCTATATCTTGTATGCAGTCTTTGTTCCTTTTTGCTCTTTTTTCTTTTTTCTCCGTGTCTTTTCAAATAGCTGGTCTTTGAGCTCACTGAATCTTTCCTCTGCTTGGTTCATTCTGCTAAGAGCCTCTAATGAGTTCTTCAGTTTACCAAATGTATTTCTGAGATTTCTCTTTGATTTTTTTAAAGTATTTCAATCTCTTCATCAGATTTATCTAGTAAATTGCTTCTCATTTTTATCTTGAAGCTCATGAGTTTCCTTAAAACTGTTGTTTTGAATTCTCAGCTCACAAATCACCATCTTGTAAGGGTTTGTCACTGGATTTTTACTTTGTCTTTTTGGGGAGGTCATAGTTTCTTGTTTACTATTGTTTCTTGTGGGTAGGTGTCTGTGATTTTAATGGAAGGATTAGTTTTTAATTCCAGTTTTCTCTGTCTGGCTTGTTTTGTTTTTTATTGGATATGTTTGCTTAGATGTTTTTTTACTGCTAGGCGTCTGCCACCTCTTTGGCCCTAGGTGGTCTTTAAGCCCAGATTTACCTTGGCTCTAGTAAGTGATGGGAGTGCTGCTTGTTCTGAATGAGAGAAGTCTTGAAGGGATTATGCTGGCTGACTAGGAATTTGTGCACAGGGCATCTGTAGAATATGCCTTCCTCCAGCGTGGTGCTGCTGAACAGCCACTCAGATTCGGCATCTCCTTTGGCCAAGTTGCAGAGCAGAGTGTCCAGGATTGAGGCTGGTGGTCCCACCCACTTTGTGTCTACCTGTCCCCAGGTATATTTATTCCTTCAGGCAGTCACATCACTTCTTTCCCATGGGTTAAGGCAAGGACCAGTCTCCTTCAAGGAAGCTCAAGAGGGTGGGAAACCTGGTTGGCCACCTCAGTCTCACTTTTCCAGTTTCACTTTTCTACAAGTTGGGGGAAGATTTTCTGCATGTTTATTGCTGTGCAGAATCAGAGGGAGGGGCATCATGACTGTGGAAGTCCAATTCTTCTACCGTCTGCATGGATGTTTTCCATTTCTTTGTGGCTCCAGGATCTGTCTTGTCCTCATATATGAGTTCTGGGTTGTTGCTGGTGAAAATCTTGGTGCTGTATATTTGTTTTAGGCTTTCTGTGGAGGGATGGGAGGAGGGAAACCAGCTTGGTTCTGTGTAACCATTTTAAAATGAAAGTTGCAAGTTCTGCTTTAAACAGTATTAATAGTAGCAATTATTTTCAAGCTATAAATAACTGCTTTGTCTGATCTCAGATGCATTGTGATGTAGAGTGGGGAGATCCCATCCCAGCTTAGAAGACAAACCCAAGGAACTGTTGTAGCCATCATGGTTTTCTTTTACGTTTTCTTTTTGTGGAGGAAATGGTGGTAGTGTTTGGCTTTCTTTTTATTTTGTTGTTTTAATCTTCAGACATTTAAAATTACCAAACTAAATGTTTTGTTTTTCCTTCATATTTTCTTTATTCTGAAATGAAATAATATGAAAGTGGGAGATAATTGTAGAAAAGTATGACTGTTTATATGTAGACATGGTTAAATATACTTTCTTTATCATCTATAGTCAGATACAAAACGAGAAATGACAATAAGAGGGAGAAATGACTGGCTGCTTTAAAACACAGAGAGCTCAGAGTCCTGTCGCTTCTAGTCATTATTTTCCCATCCTCAGAGAACTCATGCAAGTCCCCAAGCCTCAGCTTCATCTACAAAATGAAGAGTTCAGAAAAGATAATTTCTAAGATTCTTTCACAAAATTCTTTGATTCATGCTAGGAAGCTAACCGTTGGAGGTAAAATAAAGTACATTTTGGTACATAGCGGTGATTAAAACATGGGTTTGGCTAGATTTGAATTTCATTCAAATCCATTGAATTTATGCCTCGAGAAAGTTTCTTAGGCTCCCTGTGTCTCTCTCTCCTTATATGCACATAAGGGTAATAATACCCATACCATAGAGCTATGGATTAAATGAGATTGAGGATTTGCTAAAATCCGATATTTAAAATTAGAACTCATCACATGACTATGATTGACATTTCATTTGAGGGACTTAGTCTACTATTTTAGAGTTCTTAAAGTTTAAAAAAAAAATGTATGTAAGGGTCTCAATGATGGGTTCCTGTTTCCAGTGTTCCCAGAAACCATGCCTAGCCTTTGAATATTGATGGCTTAAGATGCCTCTGGAATTGACATTTAAAGTAACCCAGAAAGCTTATTCTCATACCAATGTTTTTATTTTAGTAAAGTGAAATTTATCTTTCTTGCCACACAGAAAAAGTTGGTTTCAGGTAAAATTTAAATAAATATGTACTAATAGTTTCTAATGTCCTTTGCCTATGAGGAGATTAAAAATAAAACTTAAATGTACAAAATTTGTATAAGTTATAAAGCACTCAACAAATGTGTTATTGTTGTTGATATACAGTACCGAGGTTACCAAACTTTTCTGTAAATTACCTCATGGGCAAAATTAATGACGATTTTATGATTATATTGCACTTACTATTTTAATGTTTTGCTGTAGGAAAGACATTGGTTAAAAAAGTAGGACTGAGTTGCCAGAGCATGTTTTCTTTAGTTTATTTACTTTTTAAAGCTAAGACTTGCTTTTTCAATTATTTTGGCCTTTATGATTGGTTATTCAGTTTTTTGTTGCTTTGTTTTTATAAGCTCAACAGATTGGTCTCTTTCAGTTCTTAAGAAGTTCTCAAGACTTTGCCTTGAAATCCTGGGCAAGATAGGATTGAAGGAGAGGACTGTATTAGCAGTCTTTTGGATGGATAACAAGATAGAAAATGAAGATAAAGCAGAAATCTATACCTAAAATCCAAAATAAATAAATACCCAAATACCTTTGTAATTATGTTAGTGTTATAAAATTGTAGAGGCTAATAGAAAAGTTAAAATGATAAACCATCAATACTGTCTTTACCCTTCGAGCCCATGACTTTTTAGCAACAGGCTGATAGTATACTCACGGGACAGGAAATTTCATGCTTATTTCAAAGCCCTAAGCAGAATTTTGGTGCATATCTTTCTTTGGACTGTCGGCACATATTTGCAGACTAGGAGCAACGGTGGCATGGCCCAAGGATTGAATTTGCAGTACTACCATTGGTGGTCATTTAATAGATAGAAGATGGATGTACAGAGAGAATAGTTGAAGATCTGTGTGCACATTTCCAAAGGGATTGGCTTATGGGAGAATGTTACTGTTACTTCAGATGTCCTCTGCAGTTTTATATCTAGCCTGGACTAGTCTGTTGTGGTTTGAAAGCAGATTAAAGCTATTGGGACAGATTTGATATGTTCTTACAGTGGCTCATTACAGTGAAGGGAAGCAGACATAGGGATTGCTTTGTGATGAAATTCAGTTCTGCTGACTTCATTGAATTGATTGAGAGCTAAATCAAATATTTTAACAGTTGTATAGTTACTGGAAAGATTAATACTTGAAGCTCTCCAGACATTAGAGTTTATCAGATATCTTGTATGTATATGGATGAGACGGTTATATAACAAGTCATGGTGTATAGAAGGATCTGGTGAATTAAGAAAATAGAACATTTATGAAATCTAAACAGTATATTTTAGAGACCTATACTATCCAATGCTTTTTAAAAAGTCAAGAATCACTTATTCATTGTTGGCTTGTTGAAATTTTGATAGCATTTGCTAACTCAGTGCTTCTAAAGTAAGTCCTGGAGTTAAAATGAACTAAGGCCTTATTGATACATTTAAATGGCAAACATCATTTAGGCAAATATTATAAGTATCTGTATATTTATGTCTATTCCTAATATCCTAATTCATTTTCTCTCCTCTATGAAATAGAAAGCAGTTTTGTGCTATTGCATGAGCAATGCAATGTTTATTTCCCATCTTGCAATGAAAGCTGTTGATTGTTTGCTCTTCACAGGTCACTGACAAGGAACAGGAATCTGCTGCCAGAGCTGCAAAACAGCTTGAATATCAGCAATTAGAAGACGATAAACTTTCTCAGAAATCATCTAGCAGTAAACTCTCTCGGTCTCCATTAAAGATTGTCAAAAAGCCTAAAAGCATGCAGTGCAAAGTGATACTTCTAGATGGCTCAGAATATACCTGTGATGTAGAGGTAAGTGTGTGTCTTAAGACATTTTTGTCCTAGATATTGAAAGCTGGGGAATGTTGGTATAAAATATACAAGATGCCTCTTTATTTTTATAGGACTCTGGAAAATTACTTGAACCCAGTCTCTAAATATAAAGTTATTCCCAAGTCTCTAACAGGGGATCAGATTCATAAAAATATGTACAATGTCCCAAAATGTTACAACCAAAATTAAAATGTGATCTTATATTTTTTAAAAGATAAAATCTTCAACAATATGATAGGAACAAAAAAAAATTTTGAAGCCTTTAAAAGTAGACTTTTCTTTAATATCCTGGCTGTGAGCTATTATTTACATGAATTTTATCTTTTTTGCATAATGTATGCCCAAGTCACTTGTTACTTGGTAGAAAACTTACAAATTCTGTACGTAGGGATGGTGGGATAATTTGAAAATGTCCATGACCTTTTCTTGCTCAGAGAATGGGTAATTTTTAAAATGCACATCGTGGTGGGCATTGCAGCTTTAGTTGAAAAGGGTATACTTTTTGTTCTTGGTAAAGAAAACAGATTCCTCTCAGAGAAAGGGCAGCTGAATGCCTTTTGTCAGAGATGTTTGTCAAAACCAAATTAGCAGATGAGAACACAACCTGTCTGGAGCTGTAGAGATGGCTGATTGTTGAGCTCTCTGAGTATCAGGGAAAATTCACACAGGGCATGAATGCAGGCTCTAGGAGCATGTCTGTGTGTGCACCAAGATGGAGTGGCTTGCACTTTTAGCAAGGTGATTCTATTTCAGAGGCGATGTCTTCATTCAAAGAGCTCATTCTTCCTGCCTCCAGCTCCTGCCCTTGTCATAAAGAAGGGAGGGTATCACACTTCTCCAAACCCGCCCCTCCCACCGTGTGCTTCCACAGTCCAACCCTTCCTCAGACTTGTGCCAAGACTCTGTCCCAGGCAGCACGGTCAGTGCACACGTGTGTGTCCTTACATATTTCTCTTCCTCGTTCCTCATGCCAGCTAATATTAAGCCCACCCTATTTCCCATGTTCCCATTTACTCTGCTTCTTCTGTCCCCTAACCCGCACATCATTCCTGTTATATTTTGTATAATGCACTCATGTACCTAATATTTTTCTTGTAACAGAAGACTCAAATCCATTTCATGTTGAATTCATTTAGGATGGGGATGCGAAGTAGGTTACTAAATTTTTACAGATTGCGGGAACATAGAAAAAAATTTATGTTTTTTGAAAATGAAGTCTTACATCCAACATTATTTAGTCTGTTATACCAATTTATAGAAAATTTAGTCATGCTGTATTCCCATAAACATTGATGGGCCTCCACAGGAATCCCCAAGGACCATGCATAAAAAAAACTCTTTCTTCCCTTTTTCTGGCTTTGATTTTATTTAGTTTCTTAGACCAACGTGTCCAATTACTCATCTAGATGTGAATTCTGGAAACAGGCAGCTCCAGTAATATACTTCTAGCTGAGTTTTACTATGAAACCTACAGGACTTTTGTAACCTTGAGAGATACAATATTTTTTTTAATGTAGATAAATTTTCTGGAAAAATTGATCTAAGTCGAGACACTTTTAACTTTGAGGAGAGTCTTTCTATTGATTGCGTTTGTGTAATGGAATGAACAGGGTAAACTAGCAGTATTTGAGTTCCGGATACCAGAGTCTTCTAAGGAAAAGTCTAGAAGAAAGTTTATGGTGTTTCACGTAGAGAGGATAATGCCTTAGGGCTGACTAAGGTACAAACAGTATTGAACATTTTGTCAAGTTTAATTTATATCTGTGCTTCAGATTCATTGTAGATAATCACTGTGGTTACAAAATTTTTATTTTATAATTACCTTTCTTTTGATGTCACTGAACATTTTGAGTGGCACAGCAAACTTGGCCAGTTATTTTCTTTACAATAAATTATTTTTATACATTTGACAGATTCTTAAGAGTAACTTTTTTCTGGGATATAAAAACTTTTGCCAGTAGAATGTTTTCAGTTTCACCACAGACATTGATATTAGAAAATAGGTGTTCATGACTGACATCTTTGTGAAGAAGATGGAGAAATTTGGACATGGTAAAGTTCAGTAGGTTTATTTGTAACCTATTGGTTGAATAAGAAAAATGTCTTGTAAATCAAATAGAGTAATTTTCAAGGGGGCAATGAGGTGCTAGTTGAAAAAGCATGGTACGCCGGGCGCAGTGGCTCACACCTGTAATCCCAGCACTTTGGGAGGCCCAGGCAGGCAAATCACTAGGTCAGGAGATCAAGACCATCCTGGCCAACATGGTGAAACCCTATATCTACCAAAAATACAAAAGTTAGCCGGAAGTGGTGGTATGCGCCTGTAATCCCAGGTACTCGGGAGGCTGAGGCAGGAGATTGCTCGAACCTGGGAGTCGGAGGTTGCAGTCAGCTGAGATCGCGCCACTGCACTTCAGCCTAGTGACAAAGCAAGACTCCATCTCAAAAAAAAAAAAAAAAAAAGGGAAAAAAAAAGGGAAAAGCATGTGACAGTATTTCTTGTGTTTTGATATAAACAATGGAAAGTAAAGCTTGCCTGGTGAGCTATACACAGAGCATTCTAGGTAAACAGAGAAGGAAAAGCATTGCCCAGGAAAGGTGAGCTTCAGTGCTGGCTCTTCTTGAAATTGAGTCTGTATCCAAGACCTGGATGAAGGCACAGAAACACAGCTGAACAATTATTTTTTAAGCAATATAGAGCTTTAAAGCCTGTATTGCTTATTTAAAGAGATTCATCCCCCAATTGTGAGAATCCAGTTTTATTATGAAATGGACAGTGTGGGACACTGAAGCAAAGCAGGAAAGCTAACATTTAAACTTTACTCTGATAAACGAGATTAAGTACAAAATAGAAATGTGTATGTGAGAGGGGCATTCAGACCCGGTAACAATTTGAGTAAAACTCCTCTTTGGGCTTAAGTTGATTACAAACTCATCATGAGCCAGCAGTGTGACACAGTTGTCAAAACCATTTTGTAATCACAGGCTGTTTCTGTGGACGCTAGTGTTCGGTTTGCAGAAGGCAGCCAGCCATCCTGTTCCCAGCGCTGCACAGATCCTGCCTGCAGGGCTGTGTTTCAATCACGTGCGATAAATGCTCTGAAGCTACCAGACTGGGGGTGGCTAATGGTAACCCGTGTGGTTTCAAGGAACTTCCTTAAAGTTTCTGAACCTAGGTTTTCTCAACACAAAGATGAGGATGAAAATATTGGCCTTGAAAGGCGTTGTTGAGAAGATTAAAGCAAATAATTTATTTGAACACTTTCTGGGATATGGCATATTCTTAATAAGTGGAGCCTGTTTAATAATGATAATATGAACAATGGACTTTGACTTGAACTTATTCAGCTGAGAATTATAGGATAATGAATGATCTGGAAGGCTTCATATGGGAATGATTAGAGAAATAGGATGTGTTAAATATGGAAAAAATAAGATTGATGGAGGATGGGAAAGCTATTCTCAGTTACTTGGAAAGGTGGTGACTGAAGGGTTATGGTACCTTTTGTATATAAAAATCAAAACTAAGGTAGAAGTTATAGGAAGTCAGATTGTAAATTAATAGGAAAATAATGTCTTGAATGATTGCTGTCAACCTTGTGATGATGTATGCACTGCCGTGGGAGGGTTCCCGCAGAAACTGTAGGTGTGATTATGGAAGCCACTGGTTCCTCAGATGCTGTCTCAGACCAGATCACATCCAATGGCCCTTCCTACCACCACTCATAGACAGAACAGACACACACACACACGGAAACCGGACTGAAAGAGGCAGAATTGTTTCTCTAGTACATGTAATTATAGATGAATTAAGAATGAAGGCAATATAACAGATGAAACATATTTTGCATTTAACAAGACATCAGAAAGAGCATTTTAGCATTTTATTTTCATAAAATTCTGATATTTTTCTCCATGGCATATTGAATCCCTTCATCACTTCAACTTAAAATCATTAAGGCTCAACTCTGCCGTGATGGTAACATGAGAATTTATAGTCACCTGCAAAGGACCCGCTGGCAAAACACACAGACACACACACACACACACACACACACACTCTCTCTCTCTCTCTCTCTCTCTCTCTCTCTGTGTCTCTCTCTCTCTCTCTCTCTCTCTCTCTTTCTCAGCTATCATGGGAGAGAACCAGCAATCCAGAAAGCAAGATAGAAGGAGTAGTTGTCTGAGAGCAGGGACTGAACACTTACTGCCTGTTTGATCCCACCATTTCCCCACCCATGTTTCAATGCTAGCCTTTCCAGATCGTTCTAGATTTCTCGAACTTTCTTCTAGCAGTAGGCTTAGTTCATTGTATCATTCGGTGCTTTTCCATTTGAGAGACTTTTTTCTCACTATGTTTTTTTCAAACTTGGTCTTGATTATTTAAAATATAAGAAAAGATCTTATTATAGCAAGCTGGATACATATGTTTGGGAAATATTTATCCTCTGCCAGATTTTCACGCATGCTAACAAAATCACCATGTGATTCTCTTCTTATTTTATTTTCGTGTTAGAGAATGCAAACAATGTCCTTCAGCCAGTTTGTTGTTGTTTATGTTTATTTCTCCAACTTAAATTTTAGAAGAGAAAATGAATAAAAATACCTCAAACCCATGCATTGGAGGTAATGGTCCTCTCACTCATCCCATTTATTTTCATTCTGTTGCTTCCATGTTTGGCAGACTGATTGTAATCTGACTGATCAGTGTACAACATATTCCTAGTGACTATTCAATTAGGACTTTGCTTTTTCTGTTTGGGCACCATTCTAATCTAGTCTGATTTTGTTTTAGGAAAATAAGTCAAGCTTGATCTCAAATTTTTGTCCATATTTCATAAGATAGGTTTGCTGCTGCATCCATCAAATGTTTAAATCATTGTATGGTGCAGTTTGGCTTGTTCCCCTAAGAAGCCCTGGTGGAGTCCACATGGTGGTATTGTCCAGAGTTGTCCAGAGCATTACTGTAAGAGTGGTAGATGGCTTACCTACAGGTGTTACTCAAAGGGCCCTGCCATGTTTCTCTCCCCATGTGAAAGTCAGATTACGTAGCTCCTAAATATTGCCAATTCAATAATGAGGGCAATTTACCGCTTATGGGACCCAGGTACGAGAATGCTGGGCTAGTAATTCCAGGCAAACATGCCAATGGATGGGCCACACTGAGAGAGATTTACCTCCATATTGGGGCAAATCAATGAGAGCAATTTAAGTGCAGTCATAACACATAAAAATCTGGCTGCCCCCAGGTTACTTAGGCCTTATTTAGAGGCCTATGGTGGAATGGGCTCTGTGACCGAGGACAATTTAGATCCCTCGAGGATAGGCCTGGAATCTGGAGTAAGTACAGAAATGGTCAAGTTGACTCCAACAAACATTGTTTGAGACCATCCAGAGATGCTTGTAAGGGACCAGAGAGGATAAGGAAATTTATGGAACTATGTTTCTAAGGTGCTTTTGTTACCGTCTAACTATTGGTCAGTAAGGGATTGTTAAAAACGTGCCTAATATTCTGTCTTGCCTGTGATTCAATTAATTATGCAAATCTTGCCCTGTTTTATGTACCCTACTTCTTGGGATTTGTTTATAAAAAACAAATACAACATCTTAGCTTTCTCACTTTTATAGGTTACATGATTAAATCTTTTCCAACCCCTTGCTCGACCAGACAGTGAATAGAATTGCCATAATCTAGAAAGTTACCTTTTGCTTTTCTTCAATTACAAGAAATAAGAATTGTAAGCCATACACATAAGGACTGTTTTAAAGCAATACAAATATTGTTCATTCACCAAACACACAAATCACAGAACTTTTGATTCTGTGTAGCTCTGTAAGTTTCCAATTGGACCTAAAACATGGCGCCCTCCTCCGTGGATCTCTGCTCAACTGAAGAACTTACATCAAACCATCCATCACGTGCTGTAACCAAATGGCTCCATCCAGCAGCAGTAATTTCCTGCTTGAAGAATGGTGCCTCTGGGACTCTGGAGGATGGAAGGACATTCATTAACCTTGTTTCCTAGTGTGATGGCTCTTTGGTGCAACCACAGGAACAGTTACATACAGGGACTGTTAACATGCAATGTCTCATTTACATGGTAAGCATTAAATCTTCTTAGGGTATTGATATTTATCTCAATAAGGTTTGATTAAAACAGACCTGGTTTACTAAAACTGTTAAATCCATTTTCCTGGTTTTCATTTTTAAAAAGTAATAAACTTTAATAATCCATCATGAGTGTAGACAAGGTCTACTAAATATCCTAAACAATATAAAGGTTAAAATCGTGAGCATGTATTTCAAGAAATATAAACAATAAGAGTCCTGCTGTTTCACCATACCTTAGGCTGTTTTGGAAGCTGAGTGACTGTCGGAACTTGCGTGCCTGTGTGGTTCGATGGTCGATGCTCTATGTGAGATAAAGTCCACTCAGGCATTCTTTTTGCTTACTCCCAGTTGTCACATTGTGTGAAGTCCTAACAGGATTCATTTCCCGGATGTTAATATTCTGACATCGTAATGCTAAAGCACTAGGTTTGTTTTTTCATGCAAACTTAACTCCTTTCAGTATTCAGGCTTCCAGTGTGTTTTATGGCCACTTTGTGTGGTTGATGTGATGAAATGGACTTTCCCCTCCCTGTGCCAGGCAGAAGGATTCACAGGTAAACACTGCTCTGTCGTCTTGCCTGATTTAGAGGACAGTGTCTTATCTCTGGATTTGTTACAACACCATGGTTAATTTCTTACATAGTAGATATTCATGACTTACTGGTTTAATGCTGAAAGCAGTCTTCCAAGTGTGAACATATTCCAAGTTTTCTAGTTTTCACCATTCTGTGACTAATATTTCAGGTGATACTTTTTTTTTTTTTTTTTTTTTTTTTTATCTCTAGTTGACTTGCTTGAAATTGACCTCTGTCAGAATCTTCCCTGACCCCTAAGAGCTTTCCCATGTGCTGTGGAAGAAGTCCTTTAAATTTCCTTACTCTCTGTGTGGCTTTAATGCCACAGAGCCCTGTGAGATGGTGACTTAGACACTCAAACTTACCACTGACACCTTTCCCTGGGCTCAGGTGGCAGTGCTGCCCTTCCAGCTGCTTCTTCAGAAATAAAGCAAGCTTTCCCTAATTCCCCGCAGCACACTTGAGCTCAGACTTTAAGGAAAGACAGTAAAACAGAAAGCACACCTGCTGCATCACGTGCCATTCCTAGGAGTCATAGAGCTCCTGATCAATGTCTTCCTGCCTGATACCCAGTCTGCTCCTGCATGGCAGGTACCAGCTCACACCTACTCTAGGATGGTACCCTTTCTACTCATCAGAGTCCAGACCCCACTCAGCCCTAAACTCAGGGAGAAAAGGAAGCTTTTCTCCCACTTTAGTCCAAGGCTTTCCTTATTAAGTTCCTCAGGAAAAGAGTCTTCCCAGCATGGTAGACTTCAGCCAACTCTTTGTATGGCTACAGTGCGCTCCCATCTGCACAGGTTTATCTGGTGTTTCGTGACCCTAGTATATTACTGTCTGCTACCAATGCACTTTACCAGACTTCTTTCTAGAAGTGGATCTGTACCTAAAAAACTTCCAAAAATCCTTTAATGTGTAGTCTCTATCAGGTATACCATTAGCTTCTCTGAGCCTACTTCCTCACCAGTTAAACAAGGTAAAAGACAAGGATATTTTCAATGTCCCTTCCAGACATAAGACTGTTTGACTGTATGACAGAGACAGTTTAACATTTAAACTTAAGCCTTTGCCTCATTTAGTCTTCATTAAAATCTTTGCATTTTTTAGAATGCGTTGATCAATTTGTACATTATAAGCACTGAAATATTTTTTAACAAGATAGTGAATCATTTTGGTTTTAATTATTGTCTTAGTGCATGTTGGTTTTTCTTGTTTAGATCATTTTTAATCCATAAAACATGTTACCACATTGTGTACAAAAGATGCCAAAGAGCTGTACTTATTTTGCAGGGACTTTAATACAAACTTTTGCTTGGGAGCTTGTTACATTCCAGGCACTGAAGACCAAATGAGCCAAAGACTTAAGCTTATGTGTGAGATTGTCTTCACTGTAAAGCCCAACAATGTTATGTCTGGAAGGGGCATTGGAAATAACCTTGTCTCCTGCCTTGTTTCACTGTTGAGGAAATAGGCACAGGGAAGCTAACAGTGTGTCTGAGAACACACAGAGAAAGGCTAGAACCCAGATTTCCTGCTCTCTGTTCCAGAGGTCTCTGCACTACGGCATTAAAACATGCAAAGTCTTCAGCAACAGAAGGAACCATCCAAAGTAGAGTATTTCTTTCCAGCATGGACTTGTCATTTAGTAGTGTCACGGGATCTTTCGGGCATCTTTTTTCTAGCTGTAAGCCTCTGGGGCTGGTGGCACCTTTCCCTGAGTTTTGCTCAGGCCCATTGGGCTCGTTCCACCCATTTGACCTGGCAGGCTGCACTTGGCTTGTGCTACCGGCCCGGATCCCATGCCTACCAAGGGTAAGCCAGGTGTGGAGTTGTGAGGGGCGCATGAATGAGCAAGTGTGGGGTCCAGCCACTACACACAGCCAGTCATGCTGCCTGCTTTGGTGGGGCTGACAGCTCTAGGCACTGGTACAGACACCAGCTCCAGGCAAGCCTGCAGCTGGATCAGATGCACTGTAAGCAACTTCTGCTGTGGGTACCCATGTCTGTACATGGGGAATGTAGTGGCACCGGGAAGCTTGGAGATGCCAGAAACCACAGAGCCCCAAAGAGGATGTCACAGCCCTGGCTCAGGGAGCCTCTAGGTCTGGTCTCCTGGAAGGGCTGCAGCTCTTCTCTCCTTCTTGTCACCCCCAGTGTGGCAAGGAATAGGGGTGGCATGTCAATCCTGTTGGTGTTACAGCTTTTTCAGCTTTTCGGCAGTTCATGAGTTCTTGTTCCATGTACAGGAAGAATGAGGTACGTGAACAACTGGATGCGGAGCAGGGCAAAGAGTTGTTTTATTGAGGGACAGTACAGCTCTCAGGAGACCCAAAGTGGGTAGTTCTTTTTCTTTTTCTTTTCTTTCTTTCTTTTTTTTTTTTTTGAGATGGAGTCTCTCTCTCTCTCTGTCACCTAGGCTGGAGTACAATGGTACGATCTCAGCTCACTGCAACCTCCACCTCCCCGGTTCAAGTGATTCTCCTACCTCAGCCTCCCAAGTAGCTGGGATTACACCACACCCAGCTAATTTTTTGTGTGTTTTTAGTAGAGACGGGGTTTCGCCATGTTGACCAGGCTGGTCTCAAAACTCTTGACTTCAGATGATCTGCCTGCCTCAGTGGGTAGCTCTGTTTCACATACAGGTTATCCCAGTGGGTGCAGCTCTCAACAGAGAAGAATCCCAGAGTGGGTAGCCCCTATGTGCAGGCAGGTCATCCTGTTGAGTGTGCAGCCCTCAGAGGAGAGGAGACTGCAGTGGGCAACTCCTGTCCCCAGCAGGACATCCCAAAGTCTGTGAGTCTGGCTGAGTCTAGTTTTTATGAGCTTCAGAAGGGAGGAAGTACGTGCTGTTTGGTCCACTGGCAGCTATGGCAGGCCTGGAAAAAGCACCGTAAGTTATGACTAAGTGGTCTGCGGACTCCACCCGGAATTGACAGCCTGGCCCCATGTTTCAGACCATCCCTGGCTTGAGGGTGGGGCTTCACCAGGGACCCACCCCTTTCTGCCAACGAGCCTGCCTGCCTCCCGCCACCATCTGCATGTCATCCAGGCTGTCCAGGATGTTCGTGCTGAGGGGCACCTGCAGGCCTGTGCCAAGCTGCCCTCCATGTCCCCCTCAGCCTCCCTCCCATGCTTGTCAGTGCCCAGAGTCTGGAAAGGGTCGAGGCAGCAGGGGGCTTGAATGTCAGCACTACCGAAAATGCATGTACACCTGCCTGGGTCACGACACAGCCCAGGCTCAGCCACAACTTTGCTCCAAAATTGGAGTGGGCACCAGGAGCCGGGAGAGGCCAGGCAATGGGAGCCGACACTTCCAAGCCTGCAGGTGCAGGGAGGGTTCCTGTGTCCCTGAGAGTATAGGGATGCCTGAGTCCACAGCTGCACCTGGACAGCTGCAACTGTGCTTGGGAAGGTAAGGCTCCCACCTGTTCCTGGCTCCTGCTGGCTCCATGGAGTGTGCAGCCTCGGCCATGCCTTCCCTGCTGTAGCTGGTGTCATGGCAGCAGCCACTCCAGTCAGGCCACCGCTGCCATCAGTAGGAAGAAAAATGAAATAGAAGGAGAAAGATCTAGTTTACAAATAGTTTATGAAGCTGAAAAAAATTAAGTTCTTGGTTACCTCTTGTATTTGTAATTCTGTAAGCTTTTGACTTCAAAATTAATCAATTTTTTCTAATTTTTTAATTATATATGTAATTTTTGAGTAGGTAGATGGAAGAGAGGCTACCAACGTCTTTATCTGCTATTCACTTTCTCCTGTTTTCTTCACTTTCCTCTTCTTGTGGCTAGAAGGCTTTGAAACCTTGAAGCGCATCTGCACTGGACACTGTAGTGGGTATCCCTTATAATAAACAGGGCAGCTTGGCTGTAGGCCTGCAGAGGATTAATTAGGAGAAAAGGGGCCCAGATCCTATTCAAGAGAGACAGGTTTAGTCAGTGAGCAGAATATCATCCCCTTAAGATTTCTTAAACCTAATTTCTAAAAATGACTGCTAAAGCTCTGATTCTGATTATACTATCGAAATAGCTACTACATAGAGAATAAATCTTAGAGCAATGCTTTTTATGTTAGAAGAGGAAAATAGCTGGAGAGATATAACATAGGAAGTCTTCAAAGTCGTGTATGGAACAAGTTTCAAGGCTTGACACAGCTCTTTGCCTTCATATAGAATGATTGTAAGCAAAGTCTATAGTTATCACACCATCAAGCTCAAAGTGGAAAAGTGAATCAAACCTGGGGACCCTAACCTTCCCTTCTGGAGAGAAACAAGTTGCACCATTTAGTGATTCTTTCTCAATTTTCCTGATCAATTGCCAGTTTGTTTCATAATTATAGCATTTCCCCATGAAAGGCAGGTTATAATTTCCAGGATTATAGCTTATCGTCCCTTAGTTAGCATTTCAATTCATGCCTTTCTTTTTGTGGAAGTACTCTTGGTCCTTCAGAAACTTTAGGAAGTAGGCTGCTGTCATCAGCCACAAGATTAGAAATCTTTTCATAGGTAGGTAACATCCTTGGAAAGTTTCTACATGGTGGATAGTCACTTGAGTTTTTGATGGTGTCTTTTTTGGTTCGTTTCGAAAGGGGTATCTTTTTAACTTTGTCTCCAAATCCCGAGGCTTATCAACAGCACCTGTGACCTCTTTTTGACTACAGAGTTGAGATCTGGTGAAAACACGTGTTCTTAGAGTTGGAGGAAAACACAAAATCTAGTTCAACCCTCTAAAATGTGTATGTGATGTGTGTGGTATGTTGTATGTGTGATTTCCAACAAACTGTAGAAGCAGGTTCAAAGAAGAATGCAGTATAGTATGCTGTTGAAGGCCCTGTCATAGGGACATGATGAAATATTTACTAAGAACCAGCATTCACACAACACACCACACACATCACATACACATTTTAGAGGGTTGACACACACGCTGGCTGATGCAGTCTGAACAGGAAGCATTCATTGGCAGTAGTTAAGTTTCAGGATTTGGCTAACACAAATGCCTTACCGTCCAGTGTCTGACTGGCATGTGGAGAGAGGTAACACTTTTATAGTTTTTATCACAAAAGATAAATATGGTGCTAATAGTTTGAAAAAATGTTTTTAAATTAAAAGAAGATATTAAAATGCATGTGGAATGCCTTTTGTGGTTTTACTATTTTTATCATCTAGTTAATTTTTTGCAGCAGAGGAATAAGGGAAAATCTGGCATTGTTGTATTTCAGTCCGATGTTGTTTGCTGTTTGGATATGGCAATGAAATAATTCAATGGGAAATTGAAAAAAATGATAATGAAATCTAGAGAGGAAAATGCTCTGCCGAAAGCTTACATGGTGAAATCTAATAGTTTTTCTTTTTCCCACTTTTTTTATTGTTGATGGTAGTAATACATATGCTGTGGCTAATGTTTACTGGTAATTAATAAATTATAGCAGCCAGTTTGGGCACTTATTTCAAAGCTAATTGTGTATTTAGCTTTGAAGACAACCTTCATTTGGGGCTATATGAAAAGAGGATTTCTAATCGTTTCTCCTTGGGTTTTGTGTTTTTCTTACATCTCCTCATCTCTCAAGGTTTCCATATCAAACATACTGAGAACATCTAGGACAAGTCATTCCAGTAAAGAGAGGATCATCTTAAAATACTAAATTAATTTAAAAATTAGATTTACTTTGACAAATTTATACTTTTTCTTAAATAGTTGAGAACTTCTGCAAGGAAACTTGCCCTGTCAGTTTTTATTCTGCACTACTCAAGATATCTAGGATTTCTTAAAGACAGAAAAGCAGAAATGTTGAACTCTAATTTTACTTTGAATCCATTCATCAGTAATGGATCAGGCATTTAATATTTTAGTTAAAATGGTCATTCACCCTCAGGCTTTAAAAAATGTGTTCTTGAAACTCAGTAAGTAGATATCCTAACTCTTGAATATCTGCGTATCTATGGGAATTTCATGAATTAAATGAAACTGGAGGATTGTTAATACAGTAGAAAAGTTCTCCCATTCCACATAAATAATTGAATTTTGAACTTAAGAATATTTAACTTTGTGAGGCAGCACATCCTAGTAGCATTAGCATGGGTGGCATCTTGGCTTTGCCTTTTGAAAGCTATTTATCCCCAGAAGTTCTCAGTTTTCTTATCTGTGAAGTGGAGCTCACAGGGTTGCTGTGAGTGGTAGAGAGAGCGAATGTTAGTCTGCAGGTGCCAGGGACCTTTTTTGGGTCTGCAGTGGCTGACAAATTTGAAAGGTTCCTTAAAGTTATGGAATTTCCGTCCCATAAAACATATATTCCCTTCTAAACCATTGTCTTTAGGAATATAAATATAAAATACCCTATAGATTGATGGGCCATTAATATGAAAATAGGATCAGAACCTTCATACTAGAGATTTGCTTTTATCACCTAATAATACATAAGACACTGAAAAATATTTCTTAAATCAGAGAAAGTAAATTTGTATGTAAATGCGACTCTCAATTTCTCATTTCTGTTTTCTTATTTGTTGTTTAACCTGGAAAGAATAGTATCTGTGTTTTCCCATCAGCTACTCATTAATTTGGCAGTTCTGGAAGTGTGCACAATTTCATTAAATAAGAATAGGAAGCAACAATTGTGCTTGCGTTTAAGATTTTTTAAAAACTCACCTACCTGGAAGCTGGTAGGATTGAGACGCTGAGCCAGAAAACACAGGAAATTTGCTTTTTCTCATACTGCCCTGTTTGAACCTGCTGAGATTTGAAGATGCAGCTAAGGTTCTGTTGCTGTTGTGTCAGAAATCAGTAGGTGTTTAACAAGCCTGAATATGTTCTGAAAGTAATTACACACGCCACTCGTGGCTTTCAGTGCTTGTCTCTTACCCTGAATAGACTCACATTTTATAGTGAGCAAGGAGATACAGTGTTCCTTGGATTCAGTAATGAGCTCACTGAAATAATATGGGAGTCTGTTAACGAGAGGATCTGAGGAGGTCAGCCCTCTTTTTCTTCATCTCTAGTCCCTTCAGAAGTTGGCACAGGACATTCTTTCTAGCTCTGCTAAGTCTTCTGATTTCTAACTTAATAACCCTGACCTGTACATTTCAAGAGACTTCTTCATATTGAATTTGATTTCAAGTACCTTTAAAATTTCAGGTCATTCTATATTTGCCCTTCTGTAGTAAGTATAGGATAGGATTCTTATTTGCCTCTTACCATATTTGGAGTTCTGTGTTAGTCTGGGTGTTTGAAAAATAACTAGGGACTCAATAGTAGCAGCTGGGAGGAAGGACAGAGATGGAAACAGACCCAACTCACTCATTTTCATGTTGGGACAGATCCTCTACTGTCATAGAGAACTTTCTCTTTTGCCTGAAGAAATCGGGAGTAGCTGTTTGAGGCACGTTTCCTGGATTCTTCTTTCTTTTTTGGAGGCCAGGTTTTGCAACAGAGCTGATATGTAGAAAGCCTGACCGCAGATCTTTAGCTGGCTATAAATACTTTCTTAGGAATAAAGATTCCTCAATGGCGGTTCAGATTGTGCAAAATGGTAAGCAGGGCTTCAGTCACCTTTTGGCAGGTAGATATTAATTATTAGAAAATGTTGCCTGACTATCCCTGTAGCGGTATTTAAAGCAACATAAAATCAAGTCGCATTCACATATTATAATTTAATTTTTTAAATTTCCAGAATAATTCTAACTAGATGCGTGATATTTATGTAACATTGCTTGGCAGTTTCATTGTTTGGGCAGATGAGGAGATGTGAGAGCAAGCATTGAGTATGTTTGAAATACCACGGGCACTCAAAAAAGGAAATGAGCTGGAAAGAAATCCCTGGGACTCATCAGGAAGGATTGGTTTAGTGTGCTTACAAGGTTGAATATTGTTCTGTTGGTATACTGGTTTTCTCTTGGGGCAAAACAACACCCCATAAACATAGTGGCCTAACACAACCCCATACACATAGGGATGTATGATAAACAAAATGTTTTGCATGGGCCAAGAATACAGCATGTGTCAGCTGGTTCTGTGTTCAGGGTCTCAGAAAGCAGAAATCAGGTTGTTTACTGACTGCATCCTCACGGAGACACTGGGCTAGGAGTAGATCAGCTTCATACTCCTTAGGGTTCTTGGCATAATTCATTTCCTCTTGGCTATACAACCGAAGTCCTCACTGTCTTGCCAGCTATTGTCCGGGAACCGCTCTCAGCTATAGAGTCCACTCCTGGATCCTTGCCATGAGGATCCGAAGCAACATCGAACCTCCCTTACCATGATTTGTCTTCTTAGGAATCTCTGACCTCCCCATCAGCAACCAGCCAGAGAAAGCTCTCTACTTTGAAAGGGCTCATGTGATTATGTCAAACCCACATGAATAATGTCCCAGTCTTAAGGTCAACTGTGTCCTCCAACATCACCTAATCACAGGAGTAGGGATGGTACAAGGCATATGCACCAGGGAGGCAGGAAAGCCTGAGCCATCTTAGAATTCTGCCTGTTCCAATAGGGCATGGGTACTTCTGAGGGGCTTTATGTAGGCTCATTCATGTTTTTAAAATGTTCTTCTATTAAATAGCAATTGAAGGCTAAGGGAATAGAGCAGGGACACTAGACAGCTCTATTGCAATGAACCAGGCAGAAGACGCTGAGAAGCAGAACCGAGGCAAGGCAGTTGGCAATGGGGTAGAGAGGAGAGTGTAGATTTTAAAGGACTGTCCTGAAAAGGGGCAGGCCTGATCAGCTGGATATATGAGGGGAATATGGGTAGTGGTAAGAGCCAGTAACTGATAATGACTTTGAGATTTGTGGACTGAGTTATTGCATAGAGAGTTGTACTACCAATGGATATAGAATACAAGCTAAAAAGTTTATGGGGGAAGACAGTGAATTTAACTTAGACTTAACCAATTTAAAGGGCCTGGAATATGAAATCACAAGAGTAGGATCCACTTTATTCACAGTTGCAGGGATGGTGCAAGCATATGCACCAGGGAGGCAGGAAAGCCTGAGCCGTCTTAGAATTCCGCCCGTTCCAATAGGGCATGGGTGCTTCTGAGGGTTTTTTTTTTTTTTTTTTTGAGACGGAGTTTCGCTCTTGTTACCCAGACTGGAGTGCAATGGCGCAATCTCGGCTCACCACAACCTCCACCTCCTGGGTTCAGGCAATTCTTCTGCCTCAGCCTCCTGAGTAGCTGGGATTACAGGCACGCGCCACCATGCCCAGCTAATTTTTTGTATTTTTAGTAGAGACGGGGTTTCACCATGTTGACCAGGATGGTCTCGATCTCTTGACCTCGTGATCCACCCGCCTTGGCCTCCCAAAGTGCTGGGATTACAGGCTTGAGCCACCGTGCCCGGCTCTGAGGGGTTTTATATAGGCTCATTCATGTTTTCAAAATGTCCTTCTAAATAGTAATTGGAGGCTAAGAGAATAGAATAGGGACACTAGTCAGCTCTATTGCAATGTAAGTAGCAATCTACTACTGCAATTGGATATATTTTTGGCATTTGGAAGAGAGGTCAAGCTGGTAGACTGTGGGAGCCATTATCTTTTATACAAATTCAAACCTGGTTGGTGAGTGAGGTTGTGCAGGTAGTGAGTGAATGAGTAAGAAGAAAAGAGTCTTAATAACAGAGCTCTGGGGGACACTAACCTTTGAAGTAGGGACTGGGGACAGCTTTGACAAATCCCTCCACCTTCGGGTTCTTCCCCACATCGAGTCTGTTTTCCATTTTTGCCCTGTTCCAGCTCATGAACTGAGAGTACCTGACCCCTTGAGGAAATTGCAGTAGTGATTGTGACCATGTGAGGCTCCTTCAAACAGTTCAAAAAGAGAGAGAGCATAGAAAAACATCCTGATATAATTTTCTAAGTGCCACCAAGGGCTTTGCACTATTAGACATAGAAAACAGGAAGTGGAAGGTTGCTTAAGGTACCATCATGGAGAAATAATTGAGTGTTGTCATGCTCTTTGATTGATTCCTTTGCCTTCTTTCAGTTCATTGATTGCCACTTCTTTTATTTTTTTAATTTGGCTTTTTTGCTGTCTTTCGTACATTAGAATTTCAGTTATACAAAGTGATAAGAACCATAACATTACATTTCTTATAAGGAATGACTGTTGCCTGATTCTTCTTTGAACAACCTAAAATGAATATAAAGTGGGAAGAGTGGTGTGATTCTGGAAGTTCTCTTAAATGTTTATCTCAAATTAGAAAAAAATAAACCCTTTAAGTGTAGCCTCCAGCATTTTTCCAGTTTGGGACTGTAATAATATCCTGCTCTTACCTTCTGGCCCTGGCAGGAGGCATCTGGTGCTGAACTGTTGGTCCTATTCCCTCTCTGCACAGCAGAGAAGCAACGGATTCTTTTTTCTCTTCCATTTTGTGGCTTATATCGACCAGCCAGTGCACCTTAAGCTTTTTATTTATTTGTTCGATAAGGGATCACAGACTTCCAGTTGTGGGATTTTTTTGTTGGAACACAAAGCATTTCCATCAATAAAGTTAATTTCCTAGAACTTGCTTTCCTGATTCTTCTTTGTCAGATGACTATTGTGGATATTTTCTTTCTAGATAAATGGAATTTAGGATCATCCTGTTGCTTCTTTTACAAGACTGACCTATTTTGTTAGCATTGCCTAATGACTGTTTCCAATAATCTAGGTCAAGGATAAGTCTACCATTGGCAAATTAAAATGACCAGATTAGATATTAATTCATGAAATGCTTTGATTGGTGCAGGTTTCTTCTTATCACTAAACGAGATATCTTTGTTGTATGAGAATGTATCTGTTCAGCGTGACAGCTGTGTTTAACTGGTATGTACATTTGGAGTCCTTTTCTAATAAGCATACAAGAAAATTCTAAGTCATATTTGCACTTAGGAATGCACCTCATTTTCCCTGCTGCTGCTTATAGACATGTGTGATGGTGTGCAGATGCACATGCAGCATAAGGAATTGGTTCTTGTTATGGTGTTTGGAAAACCAGAAAGAATACAGAGCCTTGTAATTTTTTATGGAATGCCATGGTGACAGCAAATAAAGTCACTAAAGAGGCACCACATTCTTTAGGAAAATGCCATTAGACCGAGGTTGTAAAACACATGAATGACTTTAAATGAGTACCCCAAGCAAAATGCTTCAGTTAATGTCTTCAGTTATTCCTTTACAAAAAATACTGCCCAGACGTCATGACTTCAGAGCTTTCTTTAATAGTATGATGATCGCTAATTCCTCATGACAGGGAAAAAGAGAAGAAAATACCACCATCAAAACTGGAAATGTAATATTTAAGAGGTACATTTTACTTTAACTTGGGCTTTTTATTATTTATATCCCAGCATGTCCTAGCAAGGATTTAGGCTGTTTTACATGCACCCAATATAACAAAGAGAAAATAAATATGTAGAAAGAGGACCAAGAGGCTTCTTACATGAGAGTAATAAGCCAAGTATGAGGTTAGTCCACAAAATGCATGTTCTGAGATCTCTAACAGGCACCCAGGAGGAAGCCTCGACCCGGTGTCCATGTTACAAAAACAACTTGGTAGATTAAAAGAAGCAAGTCTATTCCAGAGCCAGTTTAAGAGAAACTCTTTACTGCAGCTCTGTGATAGCTTATTCAATAAGTGAACTGTGAACAGCCATCAGAAACATCTCAGTGATTGTTCTTGCTCTCCAGCAAATTTTTAATAAGCATTAAGTAATGATTCATCAGTTTGAGATTATGATCCTCATTATGTATCTGAGATGCAGCTTGTTATGATGTTTAATGCAGAACCACATATATATGTACGTATATGTGTGTATGCAACATATATATGTATGTAGTATATATGTGGCATATATATATATACACTACATATCTGTATACATATGTATGTATATATGAGCACATACATATATACATATACACTACATATGTGTATATATGTAGCATATACATATATACATATATGCTACATGTATGTATATGTATATGTGTAGTGTACATATATATACACCACATCCACACATGTATATATGTGGTGTGTGTATACATATGTAGTGTACATATGCACACACCACATACATGCATACATGTAGCATATACACTACATGTGTATACCTATACACATACACACTACATATATGCATACATATATACTACATATGTGTGTGCATGCACACTACGTATATGTATATACATACACACATGCATATACACTATATATATGTATGCATATTATAAATCTGATAATGCCTTCAAAAAAAGAAAAATGACCGGTAGACATTAGGCTCTGAATACACAAATGAATTGGCCTCCTACTAGAAGCCAATGGATAGGATCCAGGTAGTTACAGTATCTAGGCAATATTTCAGAGCTGCGTATTTGTTGGCTTGTTTCTGAGATGGGGTCTTAGTTTGTTTCCAAGGCTATATTCCAGTTCCTGGGACCAAGCAATCCTCTTTCCTTAGCCTCTTGAGTCATTGGGACTAAAGGCAAGCTCTACCACGCCAGGATTCAGAGCTATATTTTAAAATATCGGAATTATGATGGGCATCTTCTCATGAGATGTGAGGGCTTGACAAAAACATAGTCACAAAAAGAATATCACCCTCCTTCTGCAAGGACATGGGTCATGGAAGTGCCCGAGGAGAAAATATACCTCAAAATTTGGATCTAGGCCATTTTAGAGACAAAGGGATACTCAAACAAGATCCCAAAACTGTACTTTATAGAGCATGACTTCAATCATTTTAACCCATAAAAACTTTAAAGCACTCATAGGACATTTAAGCTTGAGCAATGTAATTTTTTCTCTAGTCTTCAAGATAACCTCAAAGCAAAATTCGTGCCGAGATATGTCAATTAGTTCATTTCCCTTATGGGATTATTAACTGTTAGTCCATTAAATACAGTGACTGCTACAAAAATATCTACTTCAGTTTTAGAATGGTTTTTAGGTACAAGGCCAATTATACATTTAATAGTTAATGCTCCAAATTGTTATTCACATGTTTGTTTCTGTAGAGAGGGGGAGAGAATATTTTTCCTAGTTTCCAGGAATTTAAAGTTTTAAAAAGAGAATCCAAGACACATCCCCATACCGTGCTCAGGACTGCCATCTACATTCATCAGATGACCACACCTACTAATCAGATGGTGTCCAGATGCAGGTGTGTTGATAACTGGGCAATTCAAGTGGCCTAATGCTGTTTAGCCAAGACGTGTCCTTAGAAACCATGATCCATCCTGTATTATTCTGTTTTGCGAAGGATGAAATGTGTATGAAATCAAAGTAATAGAGTAGAACCACAGTTTAAGACCACTTACTCCTTGGGGAAAACTTGAGAAGTTTATCAGGAAGTTAACCTTTATATAACATTTGAGGTAGAACTTTAAAAAACTAACAGATTTTTCATTTGTGGAAATAAAGTATTCTCTTTTTACGAAAATGGGGGTAAAATTCAATACTGCAGTTCTAGCCAGAGAAGCTTATACTCATATGGTAGAGAAATATAAACAAATTGGTCATGAACAAATTTCAAAGATTAGAGCAGTTATTCAAGGGTTTTAAATCAGGAAATGAACCCCAGATGCATTTATTTAGCTTGATTTTCTTTCATATTTAAAAATAAAAACGATTCTGCCCAATGCACGGCACTGTGGGAATACAGTGGTGAGTAGAAATGGCTTGCAGGAAGGCTACCCCAACCACGACTCAAATTCGAATACAAGCAGAAATAAAACTGCCCCTCTGACAGTGGCAATGCAGGAGCTATAGAAATAGCTTCCCTGGGATTTAACCTAGTCCTGCAGTTCGCGGGTGGAATCCTGAGGAAGGGGTGCTTGAGTGGTGGAGAGAAGGGTGAGTCGGTAGAAGGTTCCAGGGCGTGGAGGTGTATGTGCAGCCTCCCACTGGCAGGAAAGAGCCGGGGAGAGAGAGGTGAGGTAGCAGGGAAGACACAGAGGCAGGCAGGCCTGGGAGGCCCCTGCAGGATCTTCCCACAGTTAGGCCTTTTCTGTTGGTGTCCCAGAAGCATCTTTCACTACTGCATCTGATAGCTAAACCATGATCTTGTCATGTAGCTTTCTTCTCCCTGAGATCTATTGTTTTTTTTTTTTTTTTTTTTTTCAGTGGTAAAAACAGAAGTTAAAATAAATAATACAGTTTCAGGGATGGCCTCTTTAAATTTTCATTTCATTGCCTACTGTGCCATCCAAGATCACTTCTTCCACCAGATGAAAACAGGGAGAGCTGGTTTATTGGATCAGCAAGACTTCCATAAAAGCAGGGGAGCAGAGCTTCCAGCGTCCCTCTTCCTGAACCTTACTCAAGTTCAGCCCCGAGTACAGATAAGCTCATGGAAAGACAATTGCCTTATCACAAGCAGAGAAAAAGCAGTGCAGTCTAAACACATGTGTAATCTCTTACTTCTTGCTTAAATAGAATGTTTGCCATTTTCCTATAGATAAAAGAGCATTAGAGTTGCTCCTTTGGGGAAAAGGCTGTACCGATTTTGAAGCCATTGTGAGAGTTCAGTTTGCCTTATGGTTTCAGTTTTTATGTGATTGTTATTTACTACCATTTGCACATGCCGCTATTCACACGTTTTACAGATTGTAACCACAAAACTTACAGAAATAGTCATCTGAGATTCGGGAAGGAGGGGATCCTTGCAGTGAGCGCACCTCCCTGCTGCTCTAGCTTCTCTGTCTGATGAGCCCAGAAGACAGGGTCTGCCTGGTCTGGTTCTCGAATTAGACCAGGCCTCCCATCTTCTTAGCAGGGTTCAGCAGCTTCCTCCCTAGCCCTGTCACAGGAGTGGGAACGGCTGGGCAAAGAGGATTACCACTGGCTTTCCGGGATTGTGGGTTCACGCAATATTAAGCCAGGATGCCCTGATAGAGCAGTGTTAGAAAACAATACTGACCTTTGACGTGTAGACCCAACTGTACCCTACAGTGGCTCAAACAGGGTATTACATGTACCAGAAACAAACAAAAAAAGTATACAGAATCAAAACATTTAATGATTGAAAAGGTTTTTTTCTTCCCCTATCTACTGGACTTTAGTCATCTAAAATATGATACGCTCAAATGCAGACAAGACTAAACTAAGCATCATTTACGGTGTGAGCATGTCCTGTGTTTTTTTTTTTTTTAACCACTTACTTACATTTCATTACAGGTCTTACATGAATTACAAGATCATTTTAATTTAAAAACTTATGTTTAACTGGTAAAATGATAAATGGTTACATCTTTAAATATGCTGGTAGTTTATGTAAGCACCTTGATATTCTTTCTCTTTCTACTTATTCTCAGCCTTGCCCTACTAATATAGGCTAAAACAGTTGAAAAAATTTTAACAAAACTTAAAAAAAAGTTCTAAAAGTTGAAACAGTTGAAAAGGACACAGATTCACTTAGTACATACTTTTTAAAGCAATGACAATGTTATTATGTTGTTTTGATTATCAATGCCTACTGAAAAGTGATAGTGCTACAAATTATACTCATTAAATTCATATTATCGAAAGTGGCATTTTTATTGTCAATATTTGAATTGTATATAGCTCTTTATTTGATCAAATGAATTATAAATCACAATTCAAGTTTTGTTTGGGCTTTTTTGAGAATTCTTGCAAAAGACGTTAAGCACTTCCTCTCACAGGAGAACTTTCAAAGTTTCATTCAGAATTAAGCTAATGTGATTGCTTTACGTGATTCAAGTTTAAGTATGTGTCTGTTTCAAACATTCCTCCTTCTTAGACTTCCCTTTCTGCATTTGTTTTGCACGCATTGGCTTAGTGACCTGAATCCTTAGCAGATTAACAGCAGGAAATGTTGTCTGACAGTTTGCTGCCAACATCTCATATGTGTGATGTGAAACTCTTTGCAAACATCAAGCCCAGTGTTTTTGCTAGCCAAGAAGAAGCATGCTTCACTGGAAAGCCATCATCTACCACAGCGCACTTCTCCAAGTGCAAAAGTTTCAAGTAGAGACTGAAATTACAACAACAAATGAAGGCAGGAACCGATTGCGGTTGGTTAAAAAAGAAACCAGGTCTCTTTAAAGGAAGGTAGATGGGCTTAATATGTAGGAAGGTACTTTTGTCATATATGTGCTTGAAATGTTTGTGCACTGAATCTAAGTCAAAACATAGGTCAACTCTGCTGCATGTGAACAGCCCACTCTAGTTTGGGCATTGCTATATGCAGTATATATGATGATATTTCAGTATCTTATGTTTTGGGTTACAATGTGTAATAACAAAATGTGCCAGTATACCCAATATGTATTTAAAACCATTCTGTGAGGATATGTAAAGAAAAATTGAATGTATGCTCAGTTTACTAATATCAATATTATTTTTGAATAATTTCCAAGTTTTACCTATATGAAGAGAAGGGACATTTTTTTTTCATAAGAGTAATGGTATGATTTGTTTTCTATGATTTTATTGTAGAATAAACAGTATTTTAATAGTACGTCAGTCTCTATTCCAAATTCAGCACTAGAAACCTTAAGTTTATCAGGTTCCTTATCAAAAAGCCCTAATAATAATCACCCACATTTATCGTTCAAGCTTCTATGAGTTAGGCAATGTACTTTCTAGTGTTTTATCTTAATACAACAATCCTATGCATAAGTACCAGTATTATTTCCATTTTTTTTTAAATTTTTTTTTTTAAGGCTGGTCGAGTGAAGCAGTGGGAGTGGAGAAGGAACAAAGAAATCTGTAACTGGTTGTGATCAATTAGTTGTAAACACCACTGTACTCGGACCAGCCTTATTTCCATTTTCTAAGGAAAGCAATGAAGCTCAGAGAGGTTTAAATAACTTGCCTAATATCACAGAGCTAATTAGTTGTAGAACCAGAGTCCAGCCTTGGGACTCTCTAATATACTGCACTTGAATAATGGGAAGATAAACTTGCAGTGTGTAGGAATATCCATCTTAAGTGTTTAAATAATGCCAGATGAATTCTTATCTCTAGATAATTTAAACCTGGAAATTAAACACACATTCACTATTTTGTTTGTAAACTAACCAAGACCAGGAAATAAGTTTCATATTTCTGTTTTAACAAGGGCTCCAGATCATTATAGCTAACTTAATTGAATAACAATGTGATAGAACAATTATTGACTGACTAATGAATGTTTGATAGAAGTTACCGTCATGGTTTTCTGAAGAGCTGATGGCTCATGAATTTAAAGAAAGGACTGACAATGTATGTGCCATCTAGAGAGAAGAAATGTGATCTCTGCCTCCCATGTCCGCCCTCTATGAGTATGCTGCCTGGGTCACATTTGGGATTAGTACACAGGCTGATCGATCCCATTAAGTCCTGCCTCATGAGAATGGATTCTGGTAGTAGTGGATGTGGATAATGGACTTTCCATGCTTATTAAACTTGGCATTGCATGTACACTTGAGACAGCCCAAAAAGGCAGGCTATGCACGTAGAGCGGCTGGTGCCTTATCTTTCTTCTTAGGGCTTCTCAGCTCCAGCTCTTTCTAGGGCTTTATGGACTCTGTTGTCCCAGATAAGACACCACCATCTTTTTTTCCTGGGTTTGACCATGGCCCTTTGGCATTTTCCAAGTATGGATTTTAAAAAACCCAACTCGCCACTGAAATTTCAAGGCAATGCTAGACTGTTTTTCTATCAAGAATCCATTAGAGAAAAAGAAATCCCAGGAAACGTGACTTAGTGGCTTACGCAGAGTCCAGGTGTCTGATTTGGGCTCAAGCTCTGGCCCAGAGAGTTTGGTGAGCTCTTCAGAGGCTCCCATCCTTCAGGTAAGTAGTAGTGCAGTCATTTAGAAATAAAGACAAGTCCAAGTGACCTTTAAGCGTGAGGAAAATGAAAAGGCATTCACTGAGGAAAAACGCAATTAGGGCAGGGAGCATGGTGGGGAAAGATGGCATTTTGTTAGATTTATCCAAAATAATGTGAGGAGAAATTCTTTTGTGAAATTCCTGTCAGTAGTACTTCTTAGACACATAGATCGAATGGCTGCTATGTTCAGGACACTGTATCAGGGCAGTAAAAAGGGCGAGCAGATTCCCATCCTCAGAGAGCAGAAATATGAGTTCACAAAATACTACCCTCATGAAAGAATATAACTTCCAAAAGAAAATCAGGGGTCTATTTGAAGAAGATAGGTGATGGAGAAAATTAAGTACTTACGGCATAGACAGCCCCTCAAATGAGGATAAAGAAGCATCAGTTTTGCTGGGAATTTCCAAATTCATAGCTCTCCATATTTTCTTGTATTAACATGAGTGGGTTAGAGCTTAAGCCTGCATAGGCAGGAGGCTTTTTTATTTTCATTTTTCAAAGCTATCGTCTAAAGAAATAACATGCATGCCTCCTGAAGAGCCTTGCCAAAGCACACACCTTCTGATGCAGGAGCCTCATTCCTTCCTGCACAGCAGGGACTGCTGATTAGCTCCAGTTCTCAAGCAAAACAACTTGCTCTCCTCATTCTCTTCATGATTGCACGGCTTTGGATAGATAACTATACCCTGTCTTCTAAGGCTAAAAGATGGTTTTTGACTTGACAGATTTCTCTAATTTCAGCTGTGCCAGAAGAGGGCTTCACTCAGGCTGATTTATAGCTTTGTAAGACTGAAGGAAAAAACCCAAACCCATTTTATTGTAGAACACATTTTATTGTAGTCTGGTGCTGAGACTTGGCACGATTTGTGTCTTCCTGCTTTTGCACTCATTGTCTTAGGCGCACATTAAGAGATGATTTATAGGGAGTTGGGGATGGAGGCAATGCCCATTTTAGAGAAAGCAGTGCCAAGGCGAGCTGTCCTCCCTGGGTTCAGTGCCAGGTGTTTGTACCGGTCAGTCACCCCAGTCACCTGCTCAGGAAGATTTAATTGGTGACCTTGGGTGATGCTAGAGAGCCAAACTCATTATCTTGAAAATGAATACAGGGAAAGAAACAATGGAAACAATAGTCCAAACAATAGTCCCAATACCTGGAAGATGTGAATGCTCCTGCTGTATTAGAAAAGAGAAGATCAAGACATTTCTTAACTTACTAGGGGTCATTATTTAGTAATGTAGCAAAATCTTGAGTAAAAGTGCATTTTAACTATAAAATCATTTAAAAAGTGTCTCCCTGTTTAAAAAAAACACAACAAATTTCAAAACGTTTCTGTTTTTCTTATATTCATAACTGTAAATGAAAATTAGTGTTTTTGTGTTTCCAGAGTTTAGTGGTTTATTATCATTTTATTTTAGCATTTGGCTGGTTTATCATTTCCTGAGAACTTTAATTTTTCAAGAAAATGTGTTGGAATGAATGTCTTCAGATTTTAAGCCTTGGGCAGCATAGAAAGACCCCATCTCTAGGGAAGAATTTTTAAAAGATTTCCTGGAAATGATGCCGCATGCCATTATTGCTAACTGGGAGACTGGGGTGGGAGGATTGCTTGAGCCCAGGAGGTCAAGGCTGCAGTGAGTTATGATCTCACCACTGCACTCCTGGGTGACAGAGTGAAACCCTTCCTCTTTAAGAAAAAAAAAAAAAAAAGGATTTTAAGCACTTATGTCTGTGTAAATGAATTTTGCTGTAATGCAAATATGAATATTGGCCTAGACTAAATCTGAAAAAGCTACATACTTCCTTGTAAAAAAGTAAAATGTCTTTAGAGTCCTCCTATTTAAAAATTTGTGGCTTGCAATCATATTTTAATTTAAAGTGACCTTTCAACCATACCAGCATGACCTGGGAATCTTTAAAAAAATGCAGATGCCAGCCAGCTGTGGTGGCTCACGCCTATAACTCAGCACTTTGGGAGGCTGAGGTGGGTGGATCACTTGAAGTTAGGAGTTCAAGTGGCCATGTCTTACCTAAAAGTTTAGAAACTATATCTCTACTAAAAATACAAAAATTAGCTAGGCGTGGTGGCAGGCAGGTGTAATCTCAGCTATTCAGGAGGCTGAACCAGGAGAATCACTTGAACCCAGGAGGCGGAGGTTGCAGTGAGCTGAGATCACACGACTATATTCCAGCCTGGGTAACAGAGTGAGACTCTGTCAAAACAAAACAAAAAGCAGATGCCTTGGCCCAACTGCAGAAATTCTGATTTAATTGACCTGAGGTTGGGGCCTGGACATTGACATGTTTTAACTGCTCCCAGTATCCACTGTTGAAAGTATCCAGTATCCACCGTTGAAAGCCACTAGTTTAAAACATTGCTCCTGTGTCATTGGTTATGGCATGCTTATGAGAAAAATATTTTTGTAAAGTTTCAGCAAGTTACTGTTTTAATCTCTTAATGGTATTTTATGAAAAAAAAAGGCCCTGTGAAAGATGACATGCAGGAGGCCCAATGCCATTGCAAATGTCTTTACGGTCAGGGATACGAAGTGAATGCGCAGACACACAGCTGGGTTGTAAGGCAGAATATAGAAAGTGCTGCCATAAAGTGCTACAAAGTCCAAGGGAGAGAGAAATCACATTTGTCTGGGAAGACAGGAAATGCTTCAGAGAGTTGGCACTGGAGAAACCTCTTGAAGGATGAGAAGGACTTAATAGGCAAAGCAGAACATGTGGGACATTGAGAGCTTCATTACGGGTAATGCCTGAGATGGATTGAAGCACATCAGAGCTGTTTAACTCCATGAGTTCATCATGATAGTATGAAGCCAAGAGATCTAATTGGTAACTTTGGGTGATGCTAGGGAGCCAACTCATTATCTTGAAAATGGATAAAGAGAAAGAAACAAGCATTTATCTTCATTTTCATCATTAAACGGTATCACTGGGTAAACAAATAGTTTTGATAAAGAGAAATACCTCTTTATAAATATGCTTCAGCTAATGCATGAAGAAGGAAAGATTCACATTAGAATATCACCATTTTGCAATCTGGAATGAATGATGTAGGGCAATGATTGTCAGTGACTGCTGATAATCACACATGTAAAAAAAAAAAAAATCAAGCAGTCGCATAACGACTCCTGATGAAGTATCGTTTATGAAAAACAAACTAGAACGTGAGTAAGCTTCTAGATGTAACTCACAGTTTAGGGGCAATTCAGGAGACTGGGAGAGCTGGTTACATTACACTGTAAAGATGCAAACACCAGAATCTACACTGAGAGAACTCTACAGGCAAATGACCTAATTTCTTAGGCAAGTTCATTTCAAGGGGGAAGCCAAGATAAGTGGAGAATTTTCAGGTTAAGTTTTGAATTTTCTAAAATGTTGACTCAATGAAAATTTTAAGTTTGTATTTACTCATGATAAAAGTAAAATCATTTGGTGATTAACTTTTTTACTTTTACTAAGCTTTTAAAATAATTATTAACAATTTAACAATGTTTTTTGTCAGTCTTTCTCTTTTTAATTAGTAAACATTTTTTTTTTGGAGCAATTTTAGGTTTATAGAAAAACTTGAACAGAAAGCACAGAGTTCCCATATAACCCCCCCACACTCTTCCCCTCACCTCCCAGTTTCCCCTATTTTTAATTTTTGCAATTTCTTACAGGAAGGATCCCTATTTTTAACATTTTGCATTAGTGCAGCACATTTGTTACAACTGATGAGCCAATATTGACACATTGTTGACTAAAGTTCATAGTTTACATTAGAGTTTATATTCTTTGTGCTCTATATCCTGTGGGTTTTGACAAATATATAATGTCATCTGTCCACCATTACATTCTCATACAGATAATGGACAGTTTCACTGTCCCCAAAATTCCCTGTTGGCCACCTATTTATCCCTCCCTACTCCCAAACCCCTGGCAACCACTGGTCGTTTTGCCAACCCCTTACTTAGTTTTGCCTTTTCCAGGTTGGTATGTACAATAGTCCCCCCCACTATTATCTGCAGTCTCACTTCTGAAAACAGATGAGTTTCATACAATAAGGTATTTTGAGGGAGAGAGAGAGACCGCATTCACATAAGCTTTATTACAGTATTTTTTTAAATTATTCTATCTTACTACTATGATTTTTAATCTCTTACTGTGCCTATTTTATACATTAAACTTTATCATAAGTATATCTGTATAGGAAGAAACAAAATATATAGCGTTTGGTACTATCTGTAGTTCTAGGTATCCGCTAGGGGCCTTGGAACATAAAATCCCATGGATAACGGGGGACTACCATAGTTGGAATCATACAGTATGCATCCTTTTCAGATGAACTTCTTTCACCTAGTAGTATGCATTTAATGTTCTTTCATATCTTAATAGCTTATTTTTTCTTTTATCAATGAACATTATTTCATCTGGATGCACCACAGTTTGTGTCTTCATTCGCATAAAGAAGGACTTCTTGGTTGCTTCCAAGGTTTGGCAGTTATGAATAAAGATGTTATAAACATTTGTGTACAAGTTTTTGAGTGAACATAAGTTTTCAACTCATTTGGATAGATACCAAGGAGCATGATTGGTGAATACTTCAAGCATAGGTTTAGTTTTGTAAAAAACTGCCAAACTGTCTTCCAGAATTGCTCTACCATTTTGCATTCTCATCAACGATGAATAAGAAGAGTTCCTGTCGCTCCACATCCTCACCAGCACTTGGTGTTTTTATTGTTCTGGATTTTAGCCGTTCTAACATATGTGTGGTGGTTTCTCACTGTTGTTTTGATTTGCAGTTCTCTAATGACAGAGAGTGTGGAACATCTTTTCATATGCTTATTTGCTATCTGTGTATCTTCTTCGGTAAGGTGTCAGTTCAAATATTTTGCCCGTTTTTAAATTGGGTTGTTTTCTTGTTGTGCTTTAAGAGTTCTTTGTATATCTTGGATACCAGTTCTTTATCAGATATGTGTTTTGCAAATATTTTCAGCCAGCTCTGGCTTGACTTTTCATTCTCTTTAAGTTCTTTTTTGACAGACTTCTCCCAACACCAACAATTTCATGAATCAATTTGGATATTTTTTTAATTAAAGAAAAAATTCAAACAGTTACGAAACTTGTTTAAGTTGCTTGGAGATGTGCCATGTTTTAGGACATTTCGTTTAAAGCTTTCCTGATTGTTGGACTGCAGTATGTCCATTTACTCTATCAGACACAGAAATGCAGTTTGTCAGGGGAACTCCAAAGAAGGCAAGCCACCTTTAGTTTGTTACTCTGGGAAACTAAAGTCACACTTTGGAGATGATATCATACTGAATAGTATAAACAAACTGTAAATGCCTTTGAGTCAGAGATGACTTAACCAGTCACAAAGAACTATAAGATTAAAATCTCAGTCTTTTCTGATTAGGTAAACTATCCATTAGTTTAGAATGCCTCTATCCATTTTATAAAAATTTACTCAGTTTTTGACTCATAGTGTAGCATATAACCACACACAATGATAGTAAGATACCTAGACTTGATCACTTAATGAACAACATGTCTTTGGGAACAAAGCATAATTTCAACAAAATTTCCAGTCTTATTGATTGTTGAGATTTAGTCATATGGTAAACATTATTACCTGCAGGTACATGCAGGTATCAAGTACAAATAGTTGACTTGAAAAGTTGAATAATATACTAGAAAAAAAAAATCTTCTGGGTTAGAAGAATCAAGAAATTTTTAGAGTTGAGAGAGAAGGGATCCAGTCCAGGGCTGGAAAATAAACTTCATGTCATGTCCCACCTCCATCCATTGGCAGCAGCTTTCTCTCATCACGATGTGCAGAAGGGTGCTGATGCTCCATCTGGGTGCAATGGATGAGAGAGCCTCAATCCATTACTGGTTTGCAAAGGGAGGCCCAGGTAGAGCCTCAAGCCCATAAACATCTTGCTCAGTACAATCTTACATCCCCACTCAAGGATGAGAAAATGGAGGCCCAAATAACTTAAAGCCTTTTCAAAAGTCATCTAGCTGGCTGGTGGCCATGCTGATGTTTACCAGGTAAGAATTTCATTGCTTCTATCCCGTGATACAACCACCTACAGTTGATACCCAGACAACTGGTCTCAGCTCTAAGGGCTTGAAAAAATAAATCTCCACTGTGGACTAATAGTCATTGTATTTAAAACTGTGTTTAAAATATTCAGGGCCGGGCGCGGTGGCTCAAGCCTGTAATCCCAGCACTTTGGGAGGCCGAGGCGGGTGGATCACGAGGTCAAGAGATTGAGACCATCCTGGTCAACATGGTGAAACCCCGTCTCTACTAAAAATACAAAAACATTAGCTGGGCATGGTGGTGCGTGCCTGTAATCCCAGCTACTCAGGAGGCTGAGGCAGGAGAATTGCCTGAACCCAGGAGACGGAGGTTGCAGTGAGCCGAGACCGCGCCATTGCACTCGAGCCTGGGTAAAATGAGAAAACCGCCGTCTAAAAAAAAAAAAAAAAAAAAAAAATTCAGTAAGAAAAGATCTGGTCTATTCAAAAGAAAGGTGGGACTAATTAATAGAAATCAGATTTCAAGGAACCAGAAAAGTGAGTGCAAGGTAGCATAACAGTCTGTGCTTGAGCTAAGCCATGCCACCTGTTAGACAAAGGAAACAACACAGCAGCCTGGAGGTGGCACATTGAAAAGATGGTCAGGGCAGCCTGCAACATATTCTGAAATGATTCCTCTGTTGATGACTGGCTGTGGTCTCTTGGGTCAGAGAATATAGGCATAGG